>NC_091836.1:53248556-53568444 GCF_037783145.1 Equus przewalskii | reverse complement strand
TTTTTTGAGTGGAGTGTGAGATAAGGTCTGAGATAGAGGAGGTAGGCTGGAGCCAAATCATGTAGAGCCATTAGGCCAGGATAAGCATTTCGCTTTTCTTAGGAGGACAACTGAAAGCTTTTGAAAGATTTTAAGTAGACAGATTTAAAAAATTACTCTGAGTGCTATGTAGTAAACGAATTATAGGGAAAACAAAACGAGAAAGAGGGAGGCTAGTTAGAGAATTGTAGGAGAAGTATGAGTGGTTTTTGGATTCTCAGTCTTGTCAAGGATAAAAAATACAATTGTTGATTTAGTTGTGTGCACCAAACTCTGTGTAAATGGGAATTTAAAGATGTCATTTCAGGGGCCGGCCCGGTGGTGCACTGGTTAAGTTCACATGTTCGGCTTCTCGGAGGCCCGGGGTTCGCCGTTCGGATCCCCGGTGCGGACATGGCACTGCTTGGCAAAAGCCATACAGTGGTAGGCGTGCCACGTACAAAATAGTGGAAGATGGGCATGGATGTTAGCTCAGGGCCAGTCTTCCTCAGCAAAAAAAGAGGAAGATTGGCAGTAGTTAGCTCAGGGCTAATCTTCCTCAAAAAATCAAGATGTCGTTTCAAGCCAGTGGTGGTAGGACAGTTAGGGGTCCGTTTGGGAATAAAAGGTAAATACTACCTCATGCCATACACAAAAATTATTTCCACAAGGATTGAAATGCAAATGAAGAGAATAAAGCAATATTGGAAGGAAGTTATAATCCTATAATCTTAAGAGTAGAGAGACCTTAAGCAACATAAACAAAAGTTATAAAGGAAAGGATAGATATATTCATCACATAAAATTTAAAGATAATAATGGAAAGATGCCATAAACAGAGTAAAAAGATAAATGACAGACTGGGTAAAGAATTTGCAACCCCTATAACACACAAGTGCTTGATATCCCCTGTGTTCCAAGAATCGCTTCAAACTGAAAAGAAAAAAACAACCCATTGGAAAAATGGGCCGAAGATAGAAACAGTCATCTCACGGAGGAAAGACTTCAGATCCCCCTAGTAGGGAGAGGCAAATGAAAACATCGTTAAGATACTATGTTCATGCATAAGAGTAGCAGAAATTTAAGAGATTGTTAGTATCCACTGTTGGGAGCGTGAATTAGTAGAACCTTTTTGAAAGACAGTTTGGCAGTTTAGTATGTGTCACAATTTTTAAATGTGTCTCTCTTTTGACCCATTAATATCATGGCTAAGAATTTAACCTCCAGGAAAGGTTCTACATGTACACAGATGTGTGTTCCAAATGCTGACCGCTGCTAGCATTGTTGGAACCAATATACATGTCTGTTAAATAGGAGTGCTTAAACTGTTGGACATTCATGCTCCAGAATATCATACACTGTTCAGGAATGAAGTAGATCTGTAATTGCTGACGTGCAAGTGTCTCTAGGACATATTAAGTGGGGGGAAAAGCAAGTATTGGAAAATGGGAGTATATGTATGTAAATGCGTAGGAAAACATTTGGAACGGTACTTCCCACCTGTTAAAAGTGATAACCTCTCAGGAGGGGAGAGAATTAAGGGTAGAGAATGAAGGAAAACTTTCACTTTTTACTCTGTAACTCTCTATTGTTTGAACTCTATATAGTGAGTATGTGTTTGTGAAATTTAATTCAAAAAATAAATTTAAAAAAATTAAGAGGTTGGAAGATACGTTAATAGTGTTTACTATCTGAGTGTTGCCATTATAGGTCATTTTTATTTTTGTACTTTTCTCTATTTTGGAAACTCTCTACAATTATTCAAGTTTTAAAAGCTGGAAGAAAAAAGCTTGTTAAAAAGACTTGCATAAATTTAAAAAGATGTTTGAATGCCTATCATGTTGTAATGTTGGATTTAACCTACAGAAGTTAGCTATCATATTTGTTTTTCCATTGTAGGAATGCTAACTTAAATGTTAAAGATTCAAGAAAGGGTGGGGAGCATGGGATAAAAGAGGGAACAATTTGAAATAAAATTCATTATTTTTTCTTTTAGTGCTTTTAAACCTCTAAATGAGCTTTCTGTCTTCTATTCAGTGTAACTAATACATTTGTATTTCTTTTTCTTTCTCGTTTCAGGGTTGGTAAAATTTCAGCCTTCCCTTTGGCCCTGGGACTCAGTGAGGAACAATTTGAGAAGTGCCCTGACAGAGATGTGCGTTCTCTATGATGTTCTCAGTATTGTTAGGGACAAAAAATTTATGACTCTTGATCCCGTCTCTCAGGATGCAGTTCCCCCAAAACAGGTATTTTTGGGCTTTATTTGAATGATGATACCATTTTATTAAGTCTCAGGACCATTTTTTAGATTGTGTCCCTATTATTCCATTTCCTTTGATGCAAAATTAAGTCCAGATGGAGATTTAAAAACTAACTGGGTCAAAACAAATGCATAAAACTGTATCTCCTTCATCTGTTATTTTATTAATATACCTGTGACTCTCAGAAAAGTTAAGTTTCATTAATAATGTAATACTTTAAAGAGCCTGGATTCTTGATCTGTAATATATTACACAAAAATGCGATGGTTAAATGGCTTTGGAGTCAGACAGACCTGAGTTTAAATCCTGCCTCTGCCCTCACTAGCCCTGTGACCTCAAACAAGTTATTTTCTCTCTCGAAGTCTCAGTTTTCCCCCTCAAACTCCCTCTGCCCCCCTTTTAGGGCCAGCTTAGAAAAGTTAGAAAAGCCAAATTACGGAGGATATTGAAAGCCAGGTAGAATTGTTGAGATTTGATGAAGAGTATATGTAATTTTTGAACATGAGAAGATGAAACGGAGGCAGCAGAAGGATGGATTGGTGAATGAAGAATCTGAAATTAGGGAGGCCACTTAGTATGGCCTTAAGAACAGCAAGCATCGGGACCAAGACCAAGTTAGTGGCATGGAGAGGAAATAATTGTTGTAAGAACCCTATTAATTGAATATAATTGCTCACATGATAATAGTTTCAGAATCTAGAAGCATTGTGCTGGAAGACTTCTTAGAGATCGTTAAGCCGGCTTCCTTCATTTTACAGAGAGAAAAACTAAAGCCCAGAGCCATCTGTGATGTGTTCAGATTGCAGTAAAGCCAGTGGTTAGAGAGCCAAGATGAGAACTCTGGCTCCTCACTGATAGCCCCCTGCCTTTCCCACCATTCTGTTCCTTTCCCAGAGAGGAGTCTCCAGGAATTTCTTGAGCTCTCCAAGAACTTAGAATTAGGTTCCCTAATATGATCAAAAGATTATTGTGACATTTTTTGAAATTTTATGATTTTGACTCTTATACAACCAGAAAACTTTCTTTCATTAAACCTGGCTCTTTGGAAATATATGTGGTTACTAAATATACAAATTGGTGGTGATTATGGATATTGATGTATGTATATATAATACATAGATTTTGATTTCTCATCAGTTTTCCAAAAATTAGCATTCAGTGAAGTACTTTTAATATTAATGCCACATGGCTTCAGTGTTAATTCCAAAGGCACTTTGGTAGCTTGCTGTAACACAGGATAATTTTACAGCTATACTCATTGGAGTCATTCATTTATTCATTAAATCAAATATGATGTGCCAGGCATTGTTCTAGGGTCTGTGGATATAGTGGTTTCTGCCATCATGAAGGTTACATTCAAGCAGAGATTATAGACTTTAATCAGAAGTGTATTGAGTGCCACAAAAGAGTGAATATACACATGGGTGGGAAGTGGGGACTGGTGGTACATAAGAGCGGGACCTAACCCACGCTGGCCAGAGTTGATGCAGTGGTAAGTTCTGATCTATAGTCCACTGTAGTGTGTGTGGTTTAACATCTTAACCAAAGAAATAGTTTAACGTTATTATTTTTAGAAAAAACATTATTATGTGTACTTTTTCTCCCTTCTCTTTGCATTTCGTTAATTTCTAAATTTTCTCTTGAATAATAAGTATTTTATTATTGAGAAAATGTATAATTTTAAAATCACTTAAAAATAGTACAGAAGTGTACTTTTGAATTATTTTTGATAGAATCCTCAGACATTGCAGTTGATATCTAAAAAGAAGTCACTTGCGGGAGCAGCACAGATCCTATTGAAGGGGGCAGAAAGACTGACTAAATCAGTGACTGAAAACCAAGAAAATAAGCTACAAAGAGACTTCAACTCTGAGCTTTTGAGATTAAGGCAACACTGGAAACTTAGAAAAGTTGGAGATAAAATTCTTGGAGATCTCAGCTACAGAAGTGCAGGTATAGATTATTGTTAAGAACTATGCTGTTAAACTGGAGTTTGTCAAAAAACTATACAGGGTTGAGTGTAATGTTACATGTTCTATAATCTGTTGTTTCTCAGTTACATGCTACATTTTGAAATTTTAGTTTCTGTACACGTAATGCTGAAGAAGCTGAAATTACTCTTGTCATAGCCTTATATATATATATATGAATATTTTAGATTCAATTTGAAAACCTTTTAGGTACGTTAAAAGAAAGTTCAGAGACAGGGTTTATGTGCTAACGCACCCTGACCACAATTGACATTTTAGTCAGAAAGCAGGAGGTAGGGCTAGACTCTTCAATCAGAAGCTTACCTGTAACCCTTAAAAACTGGGCATAAAAGGAGAAAAGAGACATTTCTATTCTTCCTTATTCTTTTTTTCTCCTTTTAGTCTGCTGAGCTGTTTTCACATCCTGGGTGAAGAGAGGATGGTGAAAATACTTTGCCTTTCTCTTCCCCATTCAACCAAGGCTGCACACTAACTTAAGGAATGTATTTTCTTGGAGTATACCAAAGTTTGATCTTGAATTCATATCATTTGGTATAAATTCTTTGTCGCATTGAGCTGTAATAGCAGGTTCTCAGGGTAGTCATGGTGATGTCTTTATATGAGCTGCTCAGATGTATTTAGAGGAACTATCTGGTAGGAGTTTATAAGATTCACAGATCAATGGGATAAAGGCTTTGAAAGCCAAGGGATAAAGCGAGGAGGCCTGGCTGTGATCATGAGATAGCAATAGTAGAGTGATATTTCAGAAGGATTCATTTGCCAGAGCAAGCCATCCTCATCCTGAAATTAAAGGAAGGTGAGTTGAGGTGGTTTGGTCAAGTACTGGCGGGCCTCTGTGCCTCAGCATTGATGAGAATTGGGAAATTTTAAATTCTGGAGGTAAAATCCCCTTACAAAGATGAATTCAAGATGAAAGAGACATTTTTACATTTTAATAAGTGGTCTGTAGAAGCGGTACTTTCTGGCTCTGGACGTTATAAGTTCTTGCCAACAAATAATTATGTACAAGTACTTTACCTAATTTCTTTCCATGGGACAGTCACCCACAGTTATACAGTCATGCGCTGCATTACGTTTTGGTCAACAGCAGACTGCAATATGATGGTGGTCCCATAAGACTAGTACCTTATAGCCTAGGTGTGTAGTGGGCTATACCATCTAGGTTTGTGTAAGTACACTCTATGATATGCGAACAATGATGACATCGCCTAACGACACATTCTCTGGATGTATTCCCATTGTTAAGTGATGCATGACTGGACAAGGATTTGATTATATTTCTGTTTTTTGGTTTTTTGGGTTTTTTTGGTGAGTACGTTGGCCCTGAGCTAACATCTGTTGCCAGTCTTCCTCTTTTTTTCCTCCCTCCCCAAAGCCCCAGTACATAGTTGTGTATCCTAGTTGTAAGTCGTTCTAGTTCTTCTATGTGGGATGCTGCCACAGCATGGCCTAATGAGCAGTGCTAGGTCCATGCTCAGGATCCGAACAAGTGAACCCCAGGCCACCAAAGCGGAGCATGGAAACTTAACCACTCAGTCATGGGCTTGGCCCCTAGATTCTGTTTTTAATTACAAGAAGATCTTGAACATCTTCTCTTGTTACAAAACAGCAGTTACATTTAAGTGCCCATTCCTCATATAATTCAGCAGCCCAGAACAACTTCCCCAAACTTCTGCACTACACAAAAAGATATCACATAAAAATCTAGGAACTGCTTGAAAAAGAGGTAGTGTATGTTCTGTCCTTTTGTTCTTCTCTTGCTGGATTCAGAACACTTCAGTTTAAACCTTATTACAGATGCTGAGCTCCAGAAGTATTTAATCTCCAAGGTTTAAATCTGAGGAAATATTTTCTGGAAGTACATTCATTTTATCGAAACTCCATTGGAATAAAACAGTTTGGATGGCCCATGGAGTTCCTTTATAATAGTGTTACCATTAGACTAAGCAGTGTTATTTTTTTAAGGTAAATAAGTCTTTTCTCCTGCCTTCTCTCTACCCTTTGCCCACCACCCCTTCCCCTTTCCTCTGAACACACGTGTTTGTTGGGGACTTAATTTATGATTCAATGATGTGGATATGAGTTATTATATTTTTAATAATGTACTTAATGTGTTAACTTTTTAATTTTCCTATTTTTTTAAGTAGCCTTTATTTTATTTTTTTATTTATTTTTCCTTCTCCTCCCCAAAGCCCCCCAGCACATAGCTGTATATTTTAGTTGTGGGTCCTTCTAGTTGTGGCATGTGGGACGCCACCTCAGCATGGCTTGATGAGCGGTGCTAGGTTCACGTCCAGGATTGGAACCAGTGAAACTCTGGTCTGCCAAAGCATAGCACGTGAACTTAACCATTCGGCCACAGGGCTGGCCCCTAATTTTCCTATTTTTAATACTCCATTAGGATCTCTGTTTCCCCATCACGGTACATTTGAGGTAATAAAGAATACAGACATCGATCTGGATAAGAAGATACCTGAAGATTACTGTCCCCTTGATGTTCAAATTCCTAGTGATTTAGAAGGGTCTGCATATATCAAGGTATTTGTCAGTGTATTTTTCAAGTAATTTCTTACTAATAGCCCAGAAGCTAATTGGCTAACTTTTTTCTTTCATGTTTTTATTGTCACATAGGTTTCAATTCAAAAACAGGCTCCAGACATAGGTGATCTCGGCACAGTTAACCTCTTCAAACGACCTTTGCCCAAATCCAAACCAGGTGTAGTTATGTTCCATCCTCTAACATCTAGTCTTACCTAAGCTTACATTTACAAATAAACTGAAGATAAATATAAATAGGAAAAATAGGTACTTTGGAGTAAGAACAATTGGAAATGTACTGTTTAGAATTTGTTAATTAAGCATTAGTGAATAGCTGTAGAATCTTTTTTTTAAAGATTGAGCTTACTTACCAGTTTTTTCTGTGTAAAAGAAGAATTTTTATGTTTTGGAAAGGATATGCTGTAATACAGTGTTTTCTGAACTTTTGTCATATGTATTCAGATCACCATTAAGCTAGTTAATACATAATATCATCAGGTAATTAACACATATTTATGTCCACTGTCTTTCAGGTTCCCCACATTGGCAGACGAAATTAGAAGCAGCACAAAACGTTCTCTTGTGTAAAGAAATTTTTGCACAGCTCTCTCGGGAAGCTGTTCAATTTAAATCACAGATCCCTCACATTGTGGTGAAAAACCAGATTATCTCTCAGCCCTTTCCAAGTAAGAGCAGCCAACCCTTTGAGATTTATAAACAGGACTTTGTGGTTTGGGGAACAGGATAAACTGGGTAGCTGTTAGGGTGTGTTGGAGGAACAGGCAGAGCAGAGAGGTAGTGCGCTGTCCGTAGCGGCAGCCTGTACAGCAGGCAACACAGACTACGCTGCTAACTCTAGGTCCTGAATAGTGTAACTCCTGGATTTTAAACAGTCTATGTTAAAAATTCGCAGTAGCAAGGCCATTATTCAGCAACAGTTGCTTTCAGGTGTTTATGCTACCACCATTGTGGAGGATTTTTCAAGGATCTTGCCTTATTGTTTAAATGAGATATCAATTAGAAAATGCTTAATTTATTAAATACCCATATATTCCTAAATTTTTGGAAGTTGAATTTTAATTATATTATTCAGAAGCAGTTAGACTTCCCTGGAGATCGATTTGTAGTTAGCTGTGCACTTGTTTTCTCCATAAATTCTGAGGAGTATCTTCATAGATGTTGTCAAGGGATTGGGTTTTTGGAGTGAAAAATTCTGTCCTCGTTCTCATGGGGGCAGGGAAGAGTGTCTGTCTTGTAGTCAGTAAGATCAGATACTAACTCTCTGTGTTTTCCTTAAAAAAGGTATTTTTTTTAAATTTGAAGGCAAGAAGGAAGAAATTAATTAATATATCGTTTCTGTTCACCTCAAGGTCAGCAGCCACATCGTAGGTCAACAGAATTTGAATTGTTAAAGTACATGGTAGTTTATTATATTCATGAACAGTCTTTTTGGTTCAAAATGTTAATCATGAACCCCCTTCTTCAAGTTTAGAATGTATCTTTTGAGAATGGGCTATGACTATGCTTTATGTGTTTCTGCCTTTCCATATTTTAGGTTATTTATGTCTGTGCTACTTATTTTTATAAATAGGCTTGCAGTTATCTATTTCTTTGTGCCATTCTTCAAATGATAAGAAATCCCAAAAATCTGCTACTGAGAAGCAAAGTCCAGAGGACCATCTTTATGTCCTAGAGCATAACTTGCATCTATTAATGAGAGAGGTAAGCATACCCTGGGCAGTGAATATGCACAAGCTCCCATCTGCTGAGTCCTCATTATTCTCATAGCAGTGACATTCACTATCTGTGATGGGAAAGATCCTTGTTGTATGCTGGGGGGATACAGACATAATCAGAATGCAACCTCTGTTCCCATGCAGAGCTTCTAGTGGTAGAAATAGACCAGAAGGTTTTTGGGATTTTTTTTGTATTTCTTAGGGAAACTTTTTATCTTTTGATGAGGAAGATTGACCCTGAGCTAACATCTGTACCAGTCTTCCTCCACTTTATATGTGGGTCACCACCACATCATGGCTTGGTGAGTGGTGAAGGTCTGTGCCCACGATCCAAACCTATGAACCCAGGCCACCAAAGCAGAGCACACCAAACTTAACCACTATGCCACTGGTCCCAGCCCCTAGAAGTTTTATAGAGAGAATAAGAAACACGTGGTAAGGGTGCAGACGGATTCTGATTGGGTGTTCAGGGGAAATGTCTTGCCAGAGCCTGTGAACAGGATGGCTATTTTGGGACTAGTCTACTTACAGGTCATCTAGAACTGTGTTTCCAGAGTGCTGGTTCACAGTTGAGGCTAATTTCAAAAGAATCCCCTGGGAAACTTAATATATTCCAGCCTCCCCTGCCTCACCCCCAAATCTGGTTCAGTCTTTTGAAGATTCTTTGCGTGGTTCTGATAGGCTTCCAGGTTTGGGAACCCCTAATCTAGGACATAATGGAATAACTATGTACTGATTGCATATGTTCTGTCAATGAGACTTACTGAAGAATATTTGTTTTTGTTCTTTAAAATAAAAATGACAGCTTGAAAAGGACCCTTCTCTTAACAAACTCGCATTATGCATGGCCTAGTAGATATTAACGTTTATCTGTGTGCCAGGATTGCCTTTATATTGGTTCACGTCCATTGCTTTTGTTTCCAAAATGTGAGCCATGCTTTGAGTGAACATTGTGTAGTATTTCACGTGTGGGTATCGGTCATTTAAAAATGGCTGTTCTTGTTACAGTTTCATAAACAGACCTTGAGTTCCATCACGATGCCTCATCCAGCAAGTGCACCTTTCGGCCACAAGAGAATGAGACTTTCAGGTCCTCAAGCTTTTGATAAAAATGAAATTAATTCATTACAGTCCAGTGAAGGGCTTCTGGAAAAAATAATTAAACAGGCAAAGCATATTTTTCTGAGGAGCAGGTAACGATGAACAAAGTTACTGGTTTTTTAGAAACTGCATTCCTGTTTCCTTTATTAGTTATCTCCTAGACATTATTTTTGGCATGCTTTAACCCTTTTTTCCAGGGAGAGGAAGGTGGCTGCAGTGTCAGAATTTATGGTCGTAGACAGTCTTGTCAAGTTCTGGAAGACTTAGACCCCTGGTCCATGTAACTTCAGATAGTGTTTGTAACACTGGCACTAAAACTTTGAAAGACGACTGACTTGGAATGTCCCTTATAATACCATACTTTCTTCTGGAAGCTGTCCCTGAGATACTTATTGCTGACCTGATGTAAATCTTTTTTTGAAGTTTTCTATGTTTTTTGGTTGTCACACATTTTAGGACTTTGGAAGGCACTTTCCCATATGTTGACTTACTTAATCCTTATTCTCTGGGGTAGATAGCATTAACCCATTTTTACTGATGAGAAAATTGAGGCTTAGAGAAGTTATGCATCATGCTCCAGGTGACAGAGCTAAAAAGTAGCAGTAAGGATTTATGCCAGGTCTGTGTAACTCCAAAGCTCCTTTTCTTTCTTCCATACGCATTGTTTACAAAAGAACTTGGCATGATTGAGCCTAAATAAATGTATCTTTTTCAAGTCGTAAAGGATGTTCTCCTGTTTTATTTTTGGTACTTAGTGAAGAAGTCTGTTTTCACTTCATTCGTAATTGTGCCTTGGTAGGTAGTACTCCAGACTTTCAGGCCTGGGCACACTGTTGTTCTGTACATGATACTTTATTTTTGATTTTCAGCTTTTTCCTGTTAATACAGTCATGGTTTTATTAGCGCATTATCTTGTCGTCTTAGAATTGAAACTTTTAGTAAAATTAATTAGGCAGACATGTTAGAGAAGACAGCATGATTCAGTGAAAGGTGTAAGGAATTGAGGGTAAAAGATGAGTTCAAGCCAGGGCTCAGCCACTTGCCAAGTAACTTTGGGCAGGTGACTTACTACCGACGGCCCCCGTCTATTCCTCGGTCAGCTGGAGATAAGGAGTCTGGGCTTAGGAGCAAATTAAATAATGTATGCGGAAGTTCCTTACAAACAACGAAAATATTATAAACAGTAGGTTACTGTTGTTACTTTCCTTTTGTACATTTCAATTATAAAAGCTGTTAATTTGAGTATATTGTTAATCTTGCAAATTTGTGATTAAGCATAAAGTTAAATATTCCTTGAAATAAATGAGGGGCATGGATATAGCTATCTTGAGAACCATTACAAATTTCAGAGTAGTAGTTATAATCTTGGAAGCAGCAAAGCTTTCAAAAATGTCCCCTTTTTTCCCTTAGGTATAGAAATCACGTTCCAATGTATCAAGCCCATCTGTGTAACACCATATCCAGTGAGATGTACTGTTAACATGCTCATATATTTTGATATATGTGTGTCAGGGTGTGTGTATCTTTTTTAAAAACAAATCTGGGATCATTAAATTTTATACACTTGCCTTCAAAGATATTTTGATAGCTATGTAATATCCTATTATATGAATATTCCATGATTTCTTTTACCAAGTCTCAATTACTAGATATTTTAAATTTCTAGTTTGTTGATAATTGTAATGCTGAGATGAACATTCTCACATGTTTATCTGCTGTCGGAATTTTTGAGACACTGTCAGGAATCACAGAAAAAGAATAGAGAAAGTTAAGTATGGATTGAAAGAAACCAATACTCAGAAGCAGGGTCAAAGAGCAAATTCCAAACCCATTTATGTAACAGCCCTTGTCCTTCCTTACCGGCGAGTCATTTCCTCCCATTTCCTCCAGGCTTTGCCTTCTCTTCCCAATAAAGTGCTAGAGTCGGCCCCTTAGAAACTGAGGACCTCCAGCAGTTTGGTTAGCTTCCATGGTTTAAGCTTTGTTCTAGGCAGTGGCTGATGATTAGCATATATAAAATATAAAGGAAAGATTACTGGCTCTGGAGTTAGGTTCCCAGGTGCTGTACCCCAGCTTACAGCTCTATAACACTAAACATTGCTCAACTGCTTTTTTGTCTTCTGGAAAATGGAGATAATAATGGTACCTACTTCACAGGGTTGTTATTAAGATAAATGATGTAATTCAGGAAAGCACTTGCTACAATATTTGGTACATAATTAGCACTGATGAATCTTATTTCTCACTTATCATGTTTATCTTTCTTGGAGTATAAGGTTTTAATTGTACAGAAAGTCTCTCCAGCTTCTCTCTTTTTTTCCCTCCTTTTTTTAATTGAAGTATAGTTGACATACAATATCCTATTAGTTTCAGCTGTACATTATAGTGATTTGACATTCTAGCTTCTCTTGAGAATGATAATTCCATTACAGTAATCGGCCTCAGCTGTGGGTGTGTCCCAAGTCATTGGTTCCCAGGGATCAACTATTGATATTTATGAATGATTTATATTCTTTATAGAGCTGAGGTTATTACCTTAGAAGTGTCCTTCTCGCCTGTGTTCTCATAAGATTTCCTGAGTGGGCGAAAACAAATGGAGTTAAAAGAGAATAAAGCTGTGCATGAGAGTGTGCTGTAACAGGAAGCTGAGAACCAGCACATCAGAGCAACTTGAAGGAGGGTCTCAGAACTACATCTGACCTTGCTTGAAAATCTTTGCTTTTCAAATGGTGGTATTTCCAAAAAGTAGTCATCTGATTTTCAAATATCCATAAAATTGACGTGATTTATAATCTTATTATTTTATATGGTGACTTTCTAAAAATTTTCATTTCTTTTCTTTAAAAGAACTGCTGCAACCATTGACAGCTTAGCAAGTCGCATTGAGGATCCTCAGATACAGGCTCATTGGTCAAATATTAATGACGTTTATGAATCTAGTGTGAAAGTTTTAATCACATCACAGGGTTATGAACAAATATGCAAGTAAGTGTCAAAAAAAGTTACTCATTTAATATATTAAGCTGTTTTTTATGTATTGAGATTTTGGGTTTTTGCTAGGGTGGCATAACATTCCAGTAAATTATATCAACTGTAGAGTTTTTGTAAGAATTAGAGGTAAAAATGTCTAAAATAGTCTCTATTAGGTAAATGTCACATTTTTAAGCTATGGTGGAAAATGAACCTCAGCATTGAGCAGAAAGCTGCCATGCCTCCTGAGACTGTGTTCTGCTTCCGTTCTTGCTGTTGAGGCTGTGCTGAGTCTAAGACATTTGAACGGAGTAGGGTCATTTATATTAGAGCCTATACTCTCCATATGGTGCCTAAAACAGCCTCGGTGTTTGTTTTTTTTTTCCCAAAAACATATGCATTTATTTTAAATTCAAAAAAATTCTTATGTATTATTACTTGTCCTTTTAAATTTTTTAAATTATTTTATTGAGGTCATAATAGATTATAACATTGTGAAGTTTCATTTGTACATTATTATTTGTCAGTCACCATATATATGTGTCCCTTGACCCCAACCCCCTTCCCCTCTGGTAACCACTAATCTATTCTCTTTTTCCATGTGTTAGTTTATCTTCCACATATGAGTAAAATCATGCGCTGTTTGTCTTTCTCTGTCTGACTTATTTTGCTGTTGCTTTATCCAATCATCAGTCGATGGGCACTTGGGTTGCTCCACGTCTTGGCTGTTGTGAATAATGCTGCAGTGAACATAGGGGTGCATAAATCTCTTTGAATTGTTGATTTCAAGTTCTTTGGATAAATACCGGGAGTGGGATAGCTGGGTCATATACTATTTCTGTTTTTAAATTTTTGAGAAATCTCCATACTCTTTTCCATAGTGGTTGCACCAGTTTGCATTCCCACCAGCAGTGTATGAGGGTTCCCTTCTCTCCATATCCTCTCCAACATTTGATATTTTTTGTCTTGGCGATCACAGCCATTCTAATGGTGTAAGGTGATATCTTAGTGTAGTTTTGATCTCCCTTGCCCTAATAATCAGTGATGTTGAACAACTTTTCATGTGCCTGTTGGCTGTCTATCTATCTTCTTTCAAAAATGTCTGTTCATATCCTCTGCCCATTTTTTGGTCAGTTTGTTTTTTTGTTGTTGAGATGTGTGAGTTCTTTATATATTTTGGAGATTAACCCCTTGTCAGATATATGATTTGCAAATATTTTCTCCCTGTTGGTGGGTTGTCTTTTCATTTTGATCCTGGTTTACTTTGCCTTGCAGAAGCTCTTTAGTCTGATGATGTCCCACTTGTTTATTTTTTCTTTTGTTTCCCTTGACCGAGTAGTCATGGTATTTGAAAAGATCCTTTAAGACCAATGTTAAAAAGTGTACTGCCTATATTTTCTTCTAGGAGTTTTATGGTTTCACGTCTTACCTACAAGTCTTTAATCCATTGTCAGTTAAGTTTTCTGTATGATGTAAGATAATGGTCTGCTTTCATTCTTTTGCATGTGGCTGTCCAGGTTTCCCAACACCATTTGTTGAAGAGACTTTCCTTTCTCCATTGTATGTTCTTAGCTCCTTTGTCAAAGATTAGCTGTCCATAGATGTGTGGTTTTATTTCTGGGCTTTCAGTTCTGTTCCATTGATCTGTGTGTCTGTTTTTGTACCAGTACTGTACTATTTTGGTTACTATAGTGTTGTAGTATATTTTGAAGTCAGGGATTGTGATACCTCCAGCTGTGTTTTTTTTTTTCCCCCTCAGGATTGCTTTAGCTGTTCAGGGTCTTTTGTTGCCCCATATGAATTTTAGGATTCTTTGGTCTATTTCTGTGAAGAATGTCATTGGGATTCTTAGTGGGATTGCATTGAATCTGTAGATTGCTTGGGTAGTATGGACATTTTAACTATGTTTATTCTTCCAATCCATGTGCATGGAATCACTTTCCATTTCTTTGTCATCATTGATTTCTTTCAATAATGTCTTATAGTTTTCATTGTATAGGTCTTTCACCTGTTTGGTTAAATTTATTCCTAGGTATTTTATCCTTTTTGTTGCAGTTGTATATGGGATTGTATTCTTGAGTTCTCTTTCTGTTAATTCGCTATTAGAGTATAGAAATGCAACTGATTTTTGTAAGTTGATTTTGTATCCTGCAACTTTGCTGTAGTTGTTAATTATTTCTAATAGCTTTCTGATGGATTCTTTAAGGTTTTTTATATATAAAATCATGTCGTCTGCAAACAGTGGGATACCTTTTATTTGTTTTTCTTGCCTAATTGTTCTGGCCAGAACCCCCAGTACTGTGTTGAATGAGTGGCAAGAGTGGGCACCCTTGTCTTGTTCCTGTTCTCAGAGGGATGGCTTTCAGTTTTTCCCCATTGAGTACAATGTTGGCTCTGGGTTTGTCATATATGGCCATTATTATGTTGAGGTACTTTCCTTCTATACCCATTTTATTGAAAGTTTTTATCATAAATGGATGTTGGATCCTGTCAAATGCTTTCTCAGTATCTATTGAGCTGATCATGTGATTTTTATTCCTCATTTTGTTAATGTGGTGTATCACATTGATTGATTTGCAGATGTTAAACCATCCCTACATCCTTGGTATAAGTCCCACTTGATCATGCTGTATGATTCTTTTAACATATTGCTATATTTGATTTTCCAATATTTTGTTCAGGATTTTTGCATCTATGTTCATCAGTGATATTCACCTGTAGTTTTCCTTCTTTGTGTTGTGCTTGTCTGGCTTTGTGATCAGGGTGATGTTGGCCTCATAGAATATGTTAGGAAGTGTTCCGTATTCTTCAATTTTTTGGAATAGTTTGAGAAGGAAAGGTGCTAAATCTTTGAATGTTTTGTAGAATTCTCCGGAGAAGCCCTCTGGTCCTGGACTTTTATTTTTGAGGAGGCTTTTTTTTTCTGAGGAAGATTGTCACTGAGCTAACATCTGTGCCAATCTTTCTCTATTTTATGTGAGATGCTGCCACAGCATGGCATGATGAGAGGTGGTAGGTCTGCGCCTGGGCTCCAAACCTGCGATTCCCGGGCTCCTGAAGCGGAGCATACAAACTTAACCACTATGTCATGGGACCGGCCTTTTCCAGGGTTTTGATTACTTTTTCAGTCTCTTTACTTGTGATTGGTCTATTCAAATTCTCTGTTTCTTCTTGGTTCAGTTTTCGGAGGTTGTATGAGTTAAAGAATTTATCCCTTTCTTCTGGATTGTCCAATTTGTTGGCATATAGTTTTTCATAGTATTCTCTTATAATCCTTCGTATTTCTGTGGTATCCATTGTAATTTCTCCTCTTTCATTTCAATTTTATTTATTTGAGACTTCTCTCTTTTTTGCTTAGTGAATCTGGCTAAAGTTTTGTCAATTGTATCTTCTCAAAGATCCTTTCTACTGTTTTTTGGTTTCAATTTTTATTTATTTGTACTCCAATTTTTATTATTTCCCTCATTCTGCTGACTTTGGGCTTTGTTTGTTCTTCTTTTTCTAGTTCTCTTAGGTGTAGTTTAAGATTACTTATTTGGGATTTTTCTCATTTGTTAAGGTGGGCCTGGATTGCTATCAGTTTCCCTCTTAGAACCACTTTTGCTGCATCCCATGTGAGTTGGTATGGTATATTTTCATTTTCATTTGTCTCCAGATGTTTTTTGATTTCTTCTTTAGTTTCTTCATTCGTCCATTGGTTGTTCAGTAGCATGTTGTTTAGTCTCCACATATTTGTCACTTTCCTAGCTTTTTTCTTGTAGTTGATTTCTAGTTTCATAGCATTATGGTCAGAAAAGAGCCTTGGTATGATTTCAGTCTTCTTAAAATTTATTGAGGTTTGCCTTGTTTCCCAACATATGGTCTATCTTTGAGAATGTTCCATGTGCACTTGAGAAGAATGTGTATTCTGCTGATTTTTGATGGAGTGTTCTGTATATTTCTATTAAGTCCATCTGGTCTAGTTTTTCATTTAATTCCACTGTTTCCTTTTGACTTTCTGTCTAGATGATCTGTCTATTATTGTAAGTGGGTATTGAGGTCCCCTACTGTTACTGTATTTCTGTTAATTTCTCCTTTTAGGTCTGTTAATAGTTGTTTTATGTACTTTGGTGCTCCTGAATTAGGTGCACATATATTTATAAGTGTATGTCCTCTTGGTGGAATGTCCCTTTTATCATTATATACTGCCCCTCTTTGTCTCTCATTGCCTTTTTGATCTTGAAGTCTGCTTTGTCTGATATACGTATGGCAACACCTGCCTTCTTTTGTTTAACATTGGCTTGGAGCATCATCTTCCATCCCTTCACCCTGATCCTATGTTTGTCTTTAGAGGTGAGATGTGTTTCCTGGAAGCAGCGTATTGTTGGGTCTTGTTTTTTAATCCATTGAGCCACTCTGTCTTTTGACTGGAAAATTCAATCCATCTACATTTAGAGTGATTATTGATATATAAGGTCTTAATACTGCCATTTTATCACTCATTTTCTGGTTGTCCTGTATTTCCCTTGCTTCCTGTGCTGTGTATCTCCGACTGCCACTTCAGTTTGGTGTTTCCCTATGATGGTTTTCTCAGTTTTCTCTATATTTTACATTTGTGTCTCTATTCTGATTTTTTGTTTAGTGGTTACTGTGAGGTTTATATAAGAGACATCATAGATGAGATGGTCTGTTTTCTGATAGCCTCTTATTACCTTAGTGTAAGCAGGTTCTGTCTCATTGCTCTTCCCTGTTTAAGTTATTGGTGTTACAGACTTACTCGATTTTGTGTTGGGAGCTTGCAATTTAAATGAAGTGATTGTAGTTATTTTTGATGAATTCCTTCCTGTTTTCTTTAATGCTATAATTGTTTGCTAACCTGTTCTGATAGAGAGCAGCAATTTTCTGATTTTGTCTACCTGTTTATTTCCTTTGAAACTCCTTTCTTTATTTTTCAGGTATGAGGGCCTTCTTGATCATATCTTTGCGGGGGAGGGCTTGTGGCAATGAACTCTCTCAGCTTTTGTTTATCAGGGAAAGTTTTTATTTCTCCATCATATCTGAAGGATAATTCAGATCATATCCAAGGCTGGGTAGAGTATTCTTGGCTGAAAGTTTTTGTCTTTCAGAATTTTTTAGTATATCATTCCACTCTCTCCTAGCCCGTAAGGTTTCTGCTTAGAAATCCACTGAAAGCCTAATAAGGGTTCCTTTGTAGGTTATTTCTTCTGCCTTGCTGTCCTTAATATTTTTTCTTTGTTATTTATTTTTGCCAGTTTTACTAATATATGCTTGGAGGTCTTTTTACATTGACGTAATTAGGAGTTCTGTTAGCTTTGTTTACATGTAATTCCAGCTCCTTCCCCAGGTTTGGGTTGTTCTCAGCTATGATTTCTTTGAACGAGCTCTCCGCTGCTTTCTCCCTCTGAAATACCTATAATCTTTATGTTGCATTTCCTCATTGAGTCAGATGTTTCTTGTAGAATTTCTTCTTTCTTTTTAGTCTTAGTTTTCTCTCCTCCTCCGTCTACAGCATTTCTGTATTTCTGTCCTCTAAACTACTGACCCTGTCCTCCATAATATCAGATCTGTTTTTTAAAGACTGCAGATTTTTCTTTTTTTTTTTTTGAGGAAGATTAGCCCTGAGCTAACTGCTGCCAATCCTCCTCTTTTTGCTGAGGAAGACTGGCTCTGAGCTAACATCTGTGCCCATCTTCCTCTACTTTATATGTGGGATGCCTACCACAGCATGGCTTGCCAAGTGGTGCCATGTCCACACCTGGGATCCAAACTGGCACACCCCGGGCCACCGAGAAGCAGAACATGCGCACTTAAGCGCTGTGCCACTGGGCTGGCCCCCAAGATTTTTCTTTCTCTTTCATTGTTTTTTCATCTCCAACATTTCTGATTGGTTTTTTCTTTTATAGTTTCAATCTCTTTTGAAGAATTCCTTCTGTTCATTAATTTTATTCCTGAGATCATTGAACTGTCTTTCTGAGTTTTCCTGTAACTCACTGAGTTTCTTTATGATACCTATTTTGAATTCTGTCATTTAGATTGTAGATCTCTGTGCCTTCAGGATTGATTTCTAGGTACTTGTCATTTTCCTTCTGGTCTGGAGTTTTAATATACCTCTTCATGCTATCTGATGGGGTAGACTTCTCCCATAGCATAATGATAGTATCTGGCCGCAGATTCCACCTGCCACCACTGGGGGAGGCAGGAGCTGTGTTTTCTGACCACTCTGTGACCCCTGGCAGATGTGCCTGTCTCTTGGAAGCTGTGCCAACAGGGCTCATCTGCATTTGTCCACTGGTTGCTACTTCTCTACACATGTATGTGGAGGTGCTCTGGCAGGGATCCCCTGTTCTGGCTGACCAGCTGAGCTGGTGCGCCAGTCAGGATGGGGAGGATGAGCGCTTTCTTTCGCATGCACGCACACCCCTGCTCTGCACTCACTGTCTGCCCACTTGGGCTGCCTGGGTAGGTGTAGACACCCCCACAATTGCTTACCTGCCTCTGTGTGGAGCATTCCCACAGGCTGGGTGGCAACTCTGAGAATGCAGGTGTTTTCTCAGAGGGCTGCCTTTTTTCCCTTCTCCTCTCAGTTTTATGTACTGGCTGCCATGCAAGGTCTCACACCCTAGATCGCTGCTGCTTGGGAGGGAGAGGAGATCTCCTTACATCCTTCCACTGCTTCCCAGGGGAGGGGTCCAGTGCTCCCACCTTCAGATAATGGCTGTTTGGATCTCTCAGGCATCTGTTGTATTGTGTGAATGTCCTCTGTTGGTTTATGAATGTCCTTTTTTTGTATCTTAGGTGGGAGAGACTAAGGGGAGAGCAATCACAAATTACAGATTAATATATGAAGAAGAGATTGGTGGTTGCCAGAGGTGGGGCTGGGTGAAATGGGTGAAGGTGTTCAAGGTACAAACTTCCAGTTATAAGTGAGTGCTGGGGAAGTAATGTACAGCATGATGACTATGGTTAATAATACTCTATTGTAGATTTGAAAATTTCTAAAAGAGTAGATCTTAGAAGTTCTCATCACAAGGAAAAAAGGGTGATATGTCAGGTGATGAATGTAAACTAATTGGAGTGACTTGAGAGTGTGGTGGGAGAGTCAGTGTTGAATATAGATGAAACAAGTTTGGCGTGAGTTTTTAACTGTTAGGCTGTGTAATGGGGTCATCAGCTTTCGTTGTACTCTACTTTTGTTTGCGTTTAAAATTTCCTGTAATAAAAAGTTAAGAGAGTGAGCACAAAGGAGAGGGGAACAGAAGTTACCAGCATTGAGTTGTTTGCATCTAGAACTAAGACCAAACAATTTATTGGATTATGGAGTTATGGTTACAGGACTCAGTGTAAATGTTCTAAACTTCTGTGAAGAAAGGTTAGAGATGATGTAGCCTTGATAGAATCAGGAGGGAAGAGGAAGTAGAAAGAAGTAGTAGAATGCCCTTCCTCATCTTTTGTAGCTGGGGCATCTTATGCTGTTTAAAGTTGGAAGTAATTCTCTTTCTTAGAACACCCCAGAAGCAAGCCTTGAAAACTGTTTCTTACACATCCTTCTAGGAAAATCTATACATTTACAAGCATATATATCTTACCTGCACCCTGCCTCCTTTACACAATATTGCATGCTTTTAAAAAATGAATTATAGTTTATATAACATAAAATTCACCGTTTTAAAGTTTACAGTTTAGTGGTTTCTAGTATATTCCCTATGTTGTATAACTATCATCGCTATCTAATTCCAGAACATTTCCATCACCCAAAAAGAAATCCTGTACCCATTAGCAATCATTCCCAATTTGTGTGCTTTTGTTACTTGGTAGTATTGTATTGGTGAATAAGCGTTCCTTATCAGCACATACAGATCTACTTCATTCTTTTTTACAGCTTTATTGTGTTCCATTGTATGTACCGAGACTTTTAATCAGCCTTCTATTGATGAACATTTTAGTTGGATGCCAGCAAAATAATTTGTACAAGTGCAAGTATATCTACAGGATAAAGTCCTACAAGTGTAATTACTGGGTCAAAAAATAAGGACATTTAAATTTTGATTAATGTTACCAGATTGCTTTCCAAAGTAGTTGCCACAACTCTGCTGTGACAAGAATTCCTCTTCCCTCTTACCCTTGTTTTAAAGAAGAATTTTAAAAATTTGATTAAAATTATAAGTTTCTTTCTTTCTTTCTTTTTTTTTTTGGTGAGGAAGATTGTCCCTGAGCTAACATTGGTGCCCATCTTCCTCTATTTTGTATGTGGGACGCCTGCTACAGCATGACTTCACAAGCAGGGCATAGCTCTGTACCCGGGATCCGAACTGGCGAACCCCTGGCCACCAAAGTGGAATGTACGAACTTAACTGCTGCACCACCGGGCCGGCCCCAAGTTTTTTTCTTTAAGCTTTCTGAATTTTGTGTTTTTCTTTGAAAGAAATATGTAAACTTTAATTCATCAAAATTACGATTTTACACAGACAATTGCCAAAGTGTTTTATTCCTAAATATTTACTGTAAAGTAAAGTTAGAAAAAATAGGTACTATCAAATGTGGAAAGATATAATGCTTTTTTTTTTTTGCATTTGTTCATCTAGATTATTTGATTTGGGGGATTTTGTGTTTCTGGTACATGTCATATGCTAAAAATTTGTAAATTGGTTTGAAACACTGTCATGATCTGCATGTTATTCGTTGGCTGTTTTACAAGTTTGTTTGACCTACATCAAGTTTAAATAGAGTGTACATACACTGACTTGTTTGCTGATTATTTCAGGAAAGGGTGAAAAGATAACAAAACTGCATTTCTGTGTGAAAAGGGAACTCTCTAGCTCTGGTCCCTTAGTAACTGGGTGAGGAAAGATGCCATCTGTGTAGTATACTAGGTGACATTGCTTATTACAAAAATGATCCCAAATTAGTAAAATGGATCTAGACTGGGAGGAATTATAAATACCTGACAGGGATACTTTTGTGCTTTCCCAGATAGGGGGACTTCTAAAACTGGGCAGTGTCTCTTTTGGGGATCCTGGAAACCACGCCTCTAGAGTTGTTAAAAGAGCATGCGGCTCCTGTGAGGAATGCAGTTTCTAAGTCAAGCCGTCCCACACATACCCACTGTGGATCTCCTCTCACTGCACTGCTGCTGTGTAGACAGCTGCATGTCCTGCTGCAAGGACTGCCATAGAAGAGGAGCAGATGGTGTTGGCTGTCTGGCAGGCTGTAGCTCCTCTGCTATGTCCTTCTGAGGAGACTGGTGCCCGGTGTGGCCTGTGGTAGTCTGGTGGAAGTCTGACGGTTTAGCTGAACCTAAGAAAATCCTACTCCGTCATGGGTGTTGGTGTAGGTTATTAAAACTCTCTGTTACCTTCTTTTTCTTTGATATTAAGTTTTAATGTTTGTGGCATCGTATAAGGTAATTTTGAACATTTCTGATTTTAAGTATGTTTGTCTGTAAAGGTCCATTCAGCTGCAGTTGAATATTGGAGTTGAGCAGATTCGAGTTGTACACAGAGATGGAAGAGTAATTACACTGTCCCATCAGGAGCAGGAGCTCCAGGATTTCCTGCTGTCTCAGGTAATAGTTGCAGACCACAAGTCCTGAGTCCCTTCCTCTCATGACCATTAAGAAGTAAAATATAGTAAATTATAAAAAGAAACCATTTTTTCTGCCATCTTATTTATTTTCCAGTACACATTTTGCAATCTCTTGGTTAATTGAAAATGTCGAGAAAGTATCCTAGATTTGTTTCCACTTAGTTTCAGATGAAGGACCAGTTCTGAGACTAGAAAACTTTTTTTATTTCTCGTTTTGCCAATGTTTACAACCCCTCCAGGACCACACGAAAGTGGACAAGTATTAACCCAAGAAAGCCAGAGAAAGGGAGATCAGATACAAAACTGTAGTGACCATTCTCCATAGTAAATGGAATATTTTCATCTTAAGCCCTAAGAAAGAGTTTCTCCTGTTAAGGGCAGTATGGAAAGTGCTGGGTTCTAGTCTCACTCCACCACAAACTTGCTTTGTGACATGGGACAAATTTCTGCACCTGTCTTTCCTCATCTGTAAAGTAAGAGCAGTATTTTTCTTGCCTTCTTCATGGAGTTGTGATGATCCACTGAAATACTGAGTTATGGGAGAAAGGGGAGGTTTTGAAATGCTAATGTATCTTTCACATAAAACATATATTTATATTTTACATAAAATTAACAAAAAATACTGACAGTCTCCATCCTACAGGCGATAATCTTTTATACTGACCTGCTTTGATGCCAGGTAAATAAAATGCATTTGTGAGGTATAGCACCTCTTGGTTGATTACACCTAAAATGGCTTTGGTCGACTTAAGGACACACACAAACACACACTGTATTGGAAAGCAATTGAGTAGCTCCCAGAATTGATGGGAAGTCTAGAGAACAAGGCTTGCAGACGGATGGGGATAAAAGGAAGTGAGATGGTGAGAACCACAACCAGGGGGATGCCACTGTTGCCATCCTGGCACTGCTGCCTTCACTCTGAATTGCCCCTGGGTGTTAGTCAGGGTCTTAACATGAAGTAGTGGCATATGCAGGATAATTTCAGGAGGGTCTATTTACAAAAGTGTGGGTGTAGGAGAACCAACAGGGAAAGTGTGGTAACCTGCTGATACTAGTAACCAGGCCTGAGGGGTTTAGTAGTCAGCAGTCCAAAGCCAAAGGGATATGGGTAGGGACAGATTATAGGTTACCTAAAGGGAGAGTCACATAGAACAGGCCACCTTGAGAAGACCAGCAGCCTTTTATCAGGGATACAACCAGCCTAGATAACCTCACAGGGAGGGTACCAGGGGAATAAATGCCCTGACCTCACTCTTCTCCTTGCTGTCCTACTGGCCCCGGTGGCATGGCTCCCATTACCTGGGTGGCTCCCATTATCTGAACCCAACCTGAAGCCAGAGGACATAGAAAGCTGTTAGTGTAACTATACGGATCAACCTGCCAGGGCAGAGTAGGGTGGAGGGTGGATTTGAAGGGGTCACTGGAAGATACTCAGCACACCTTGCTGCTTTTAATGTTGTTCCATGTTCACTGATCCAGGTGGGAGTTTCCAGTTGGCCAAGTTTAGGTCATATGCCCGTGCTCAAGCTGCCAGTGGACAGGGAGAGCATCGGACTATTTTAGCCTCTGTAGTGGAAGGTGGGGTCCTGCTCCCCCCCCGGCAGTATTCACACAGGGGAGGGTTCCTCAAATGTAAGATGGGGTTCCTGTGCCAGACAGTGAAAAACCCAACGAAAGTTTACTTTACATTCATGATGTCAAGTCACTGCAAAGTAAAAGTCCATGCTGATTGTCAGCAAAGTTTCCTTTTCCATTCACAGATGTCACAGCATCAGGTGCATGCGGTTCAGCAGCTAGCCAAGGTTATGGGCTGGCAAGTACTTAGCTTCAGTAATCATGTGGGACTTGGGCCCATAGAGAGCATTGGCAATGCCTCTGCCATAACTGTGGCCTCCCCGAATGGTGACTACGCTATTTCAGGTAATACTTTCTGCTTCTTTGAATGTGAAGAGAGCTTTGGGAGTTTGGCCTTAACATGTAGCTTTAATTTATCTCTACAATAAGTGAGTTCATGTAGTAGGTATGCTGAGCATTTATCTGACCATGGCGGTTATTCAGAGCAACAGAGTATTACCTCTTTCTAGTATTTATAACAAATGTTTTGCTTAGCAACATATTTTCCTAGGAGATCATCTGAACACTGCCATCAGCATTGTTCCTCCTGCAGATCAGAACATTTAAGGGATACGTGCTTTTAAAAAAGTGCTGCTGCAAATAGGCAAGAATATTACCTGATCCTAAAGATGGCAAAGGAATGGAGCTGCGAGGAAAGGTGTCTTATGAAGCACCTGCTATGAACAGGGCACTTTAATAGGCACTTACACATATTATCTAGTTAAAAATTATATTTGGAGTGCTTATGGTTTTAGTATGGTCTTTTCTAATACCTGCTCTAAATACTTGAAAAATTGGGTAATTAGAAATTGTTCCCCACAGGATCACAGCTTGTGAATGTGTAGGCTTGGTCATTGCCAGGTCTTAACTGATAAGAATTTCAAAATACACTTTTCTCCTATCCTGAGTAATAAAGCCTTATTGAGCCCTGCAGTTCTTAATGCAAAATAACCTTTCCTTCATCCCTCTCAATCCTGATTCTGAACATTTGAGTTTCATTGGACGGTAGGTGTACATTAACCAACTCAGTGAATGACTGGGTTATCAAATAATGTTTTAGAAAAACTAAATTGGTGATTTTCTGAAAATATATAGGACATTTGCCTTTCCTAAGCCAGAATTCATCTTGCCTCATTTTTATAGCACAAACAGAAATTCATGAATATTTGTACCAGCCTAGAATATGTAAATTTTTTTTTTTTTTTTTTAGCATATTGTAACTGAAAAGCAGTTTTAAACAAAAACTTTCAAGTTGGTAGACTGAGAAGGTTTTTGTATTCATGGTAGAATGAAGTGGGATCTACCCTTGTTTCCTAGTTTGAAAAATGAGTGGGTTGATATTTTGGTTTTGTTCCACAGTTCGCAATGGCCCTGAAAGTGGCAGCAAGATTATGGTTCAGTTTCCCCGTAACCAATGTAAAGACCTTCCAAAAAGTGACGTTTTACAAGATAGCAAATGGAATCATCTTCGTGGACCATTCAGAGAGGTTCAGTGGAATAAAATGGAAGGTCGAAACTTTGTTTATAAAATGGAGCTGCTTATGTCTGCACTTAGCCCTTGTCTGCTATGACTTTTTCCAGAACAGTTTTCAGAATTTTTTTTCCAGTGAAGTTTCCAGAAACTTTGATTTGAGATGTCTGCAGATCAACTATAAGCACAAGGAAAAGAAATCTTCCAAAGGAGTATTGTTTTAAAAAAATAATAATTAGCAAATGTTTACCAAGCATTTTGAAACCTTTCACTTTATAAGTGACAAGTGCTTTGAAATGCGGTTTACATACAGTTATAGGGTATACATATGGAGAGATGTAAAATAATACTTTTTTTTATGCAGTTAACTTGAAATGTTACTAACTTACGGGTTTGAATTTGCTTTTTAAAATATTCCTTCGATGTTGACATCAAATAAAGCATATGGTTAAAAATTCCAGACGCTTTCTGAACTCTTAACAACCTAAGTGAGTTGTGGCTTTAATTGACCCGTCTCATTCCACTGTTTGTTAAAAAGATTGCTTAAGAATATGTAAACACTCTTATAACCCAGCTTTCATGCAAGAACTCACTCACACGGAGAGAAGGAGATCCCTTCCCTGAAATGTAACGAAGTACATGCCCACAGAAGGAGCTGAGCTCCCTTCCCTGCCAGAGCTGTGAAAGCTGCTCTTGTATAAATAAGTGCAGTACTCGCCTCCAGTTGTCTTTGTGCATGCCGGAGCCTCACCTGCACAGGTACACTGAGAACTTCCTCGGAAAGCACCAGCTGAAGGCGAGGAAGGCAGCAGATTGTCTTCAGGGCTTCCTCGGGTCCCCTTGGTCTGTTCTCCCATCTGAATGACGTCACTCCCCTTGCTACAACACTTAGTGCATGCTCCTGCCTCACCCTGCCCCTGGGATTCTCCGGCCTCCACCCAGGGACCTGGGATTGCTTCTTCCAGTTCAAGACTCCATCCTGTCTTATTCCATTAGCTCTCTGCTTTCTCAAGGGGAAGATACTAAGAGGTTAATGGATTACATTTTGCAATTAACATGTTTGAACTTCTTGGAAATAGTGCCCAATCCTAAAATGTGCCTGAGAAACTTCCCTTAATAAGAGATTTGGGCTTATCAGCCCAAAATGGTACCACTATCAATAATATATTGATAGTGGTTTACTGATGAGTAAGGTTTTCAATTTTTAAAAGATAGCCTTCTAATAATTTATAAGATGACTGAAGTAACTTTTAAAAAGTCCTTTGTATTTCTCCACCTTTTTTCTTTTAAAGGAAAAATGGAGCTTGTAAGCCACAAAGCACTAACACCTTTGTGTTTTTGTTTGCTCTTTTTCCCTTCTGATCAAGGTTCTGCAACTTTCTATCCATGGAAATTAAAAGAATTGGTATGAATCTGCAATTAATTATTTAAAAAATCATTTCTAACTCCGATGTCTTGGTAGCCCACAAAAGTTGCCTTAGTCATTTTACTAAGCTAATCTGTACAGTTCCACTCACATTTGGAGTCTCTTAGTCACTTTGAAGGCCCACACTGTAATACAGTGAATCTCAAATTTTCGCCAAAGGACTAGTTTTTGTTTCTTTAAATTTGCATTTGTTGTAGATTGATATTTTGGTAAAATATAAAAATGAATTACTAGAAAAATTAAATTTAAAAAAGATACAAAATAAAAGCCCCCCTTTAACAGACATAAATTGGCTGTCAAATATAAACATTTTTGAATGCTTTATTTTCTGTTTCCATGATTATCTTGTCAGGAACCAGTAACAGGACCACCTTTTGAGTAGAACTGAGGAGAACACATGCACAGACACTGCCACCTGTTCTTTTAAACTTCATCTGAGCATCTGGAATAACTGAAGACCAACATCTTCATATGCCTTCCTTTCGCCCTTATTTTAAGTCACTGTTTAGCGAAGAGCCATTATCCACTGAACGAAGAGTGGAAACTCAAGTAAACGTGGGGAAAAATGGCAGCTCAATTGCTGTGCAGCAACTCTTGTGCCTTGTGTTTATTTACATTTTCCAGCTTAATGTTTCAACCTGAGTTCCCTGGCGTTGGAAGGGTGTGCCGTGGAACTTGGGAGACAGGTTGGGGAAAACCACTTAGTCCCTCAACCAAGTAGACAGGTTGGTAAAAGCTGTTATGGAATGTTGGCTCCATTACTGCTTAGCTCTATCAGCTTGGCAAGGGCACCCTCTCTGACCTGTTTCCTTGTGTATCAAATGGGGACAGGGATCCCTCTGCTAACCTCAGTGGTGATTCAAAGGTTTCAGTGAAGGTTGATAATGGATGTTAAATGCTAAAGTGCTGTGCAATGTAAAGCACTAAGTAACTTTTATAAAAATCAAGCCAGTTAGAAGCTGGAAAAACAGTTAAGACACCAGCTTTACTTTTATTTCTTGTTAGGAGAAAGCATTTTAGAAAGTCTTGTAATGTTCACATTCACAGATGTAAAGACAATGAGTGCATTTGTGGGTGTGAAGATTTCAGTTTTTTCTGGTTCATTTTTAAAGCCATGCTCTGTGGTCGACCACTTTCCATATTCCCTGCCTTTGTCTTTTTTCTTTTTTTTTTTTTTGAGGAAGATTAGCCCTGAGCTAACATCTGCTACCAATCCTCCTCTTTTTGCTGAGGAAGACTGGCCCTGAGCTAACATGCATGCCCATCTTCCTCCACTTTATGCGTGGGACGCCTGCCACAGCATGGCTTGCCAGGCGGTGCCATGTCCACACCCGGGATCTGAACTGGTGAACCCTGGGCTGCCAAAGCTGAACGTGCGCACTTAACCACTGCGCCACCAGGCTGGCCCTTTCCTTTATCTTTAATTTGTTCCTTTCACTTGCTTACTCTTGTTCCTCGTTGTTGCCTTCATACTTGGGCTAAAGTCAAGTCTCTTTGAATTTCACTTTGGATGGGAACTATTTGCCATATTTTTCACTTTAGGATCGGAACTGATGTAATAGGCAGTTCACAACTGAGAAAGCCCGTCTCTGAAACAGAGAGCACCGTGATGCCAGGGCTACTCAGAAGTGTGACCAGAGCTTGGGGTTTGTTCTAATGTTTGCAGTTTCCTATCTGCAAGTCCACTTTTAGAAATTTATCCTATAGACATGCTTCACAAAGCACAGATTCACAAGGATCGAGGAAGTCTGTAGGAGTGAAAAATTGAGACAATTAGAGAATGACTAAAATTATGGTAGAGGGGCCCCAGACTCAGGCACTCACTTTGACTTCTCTAAAAGTTGAGTTCAAATGGCCAAGGAGTTTTTCTACTCTTCATATTCTGTCTCCCCTTGCTTAGGAACCAGAAAAACTTCTGTGTTACACAGTATTTGTTTCCCTATTTACTGATCATGAACTGTTGTGGAACAGACTATATTTAGTTTGAAACTTAATAGATGAAGGAGAAGATCAAGATATGAAAGTAACATAAAATGTGAAAAACTTCCTGATAATTTAGTGAGTATACCATGGAGATGAGGCCAGTGGCAGAATCTCCTCTTCCACTCAAATCTTGCCTGGCTTCTCTTAACTTTCTTTACAGGTACTCCCAATCCAAGCCCTTTGGGACCCAAAGATGCAGTAACAGAGATGTGTGATCTGTGTTCATTATTTGAAAAAGCCTAGGGGCCGGCCCGGTGGCGCGGCCGTTAAGTTCACACATTCCACTTCGGTGGCCCGGCATTCACTGGTTCAGATCTTGGGTGCAGACATGGCACCGCTTGGCACGCCATTCTGTGGCAGGCATCCCACATATAAAGTGGAGGAAGATGGTATGGATGTTAGCTCAGGGCCAGTTTTCCTCAGCAAAAAGGGGGATTGGCAGCAGATGTTAGCTCAGGGCTAATCTTCCTCAAAAAAAGAAAATCCTCATGGAAATCATACATTTCCTCTTTAAAACCTCCTCAGATTTCTTTGCCAGAACACCATCAAATCAAAGTGATAGGCTGATCATCTCATGTTGACCAGGAAGTCTCATTGGCATTTATGTATTGTTGATGAATAGGAACAGGAAACTGAATTATTTAATATGTTTACTTTGTTTAGTAAAAAATCCTTTCAAACCACGAGGTACCTGAGGGAAAAATACTTCTAGCATTTTTAGGGACAGAACTACCTGAACAATCACTGGTCTGTTGCATCAAAGGAATTTTGATTCCTACCATGTGTGCACTTGATAAGGTCAAATTTAAAGCTAAAATTTTAGACTCATTTTACATTAGCAATATTCTTTCTCCCTTGCTCAAACATTCAGTCTCTGATAAACTTTACATAAAACCCACCAAGATTATAAAACATTCTGAATTCCTTGAAAGAGAAGGATGCATAGGAAATAGCTTTGAATGTATTAGTTAACAAGAGGAAGCCATCGTGGTTGAAGGAATAAGTCTACTGTAATAGACTGCCCAACATATTTATTTTTGTATATATCATTTGAAATAGGTATTTTTCAGTGAACAATTATAATATATTCATGCTATAGATTGCATTGTGCAGGCAATTAGAAGAATGAAGTTTAGGAATAAGTAGAGACATGGAATAATGCCCAAGAAACATTAAGAGAAAACAAGCAAGTTGTAGGGTAATATGTATAATAGAATCCTATTTGCCTAAGAAGAAAATAGATTAAGTATGTGTATTGTGGTGTGTGTATATATAGACAGATATGTTCATATATGCATATGCAAGTCTAGAAGAATATACACCAAATTTAACTCTTGTTCCCTCTGGAGAGTTGGGTTGGAGGGAGAATTTTTACTTTGTATATAAACTTCAATATCATTTTAATTTTAAAGAAGGATTTATCACATTTGTAATTAATCCCAACCAAAACCACCCACCTAATTTTTAAAAGACAGTGGAAATAGTGAACTCAGTAAGCATGGTCTCAAGGACTGGAAAAGCTGACAGCTGGGACGGGTTTGGGCGTGCAAAGAGGCACACATACTGGCAACTCACACAATTCTTTAGTGAAAGTTGAGCTGTGGATGCACATGCTAACAACAGCCTCAGGGATTTACTCTGCTTTCGGTAAACTAGAGAGGTGTCTGATGCTTCCCTGGAAACTGGGCAGAAACCTCTGCTGGGTATATAAAAGCTGATGACAGAGGGTTTCCTTTTCTCCCAGTATCCCTCTGGAGTTGTCAAGGAGACTGCCTTGGAGTCACATCCCTGGGGTTTCATATTTGGTTCCTCCATCTTGGTTACATCTCCCAGCATCCTATTGTGCCACCTTTTCTCTACCCATGTCAGTTATCTGGCCCTTGTGAATTGCATCCTCCTGCAGGGCTTGTCTGCATTCCCCGCTGAGCAAGATATCCTGAGAACCTGTCTTACCTCTCACTGCCTTTGCTCCTCACCTTCGTGTGGTATGATTTCTAATCAGAGTGAGTGTGAAGTGCTGCCGGGTGTCTACCATCTCCCGTGGGCTTCAGAGGATGAGGGTTCTCTGTTTCAGCTCTCCTCACATACCCAAAACAGCACGAAATGAGAAAGTACAGTATACACCTTTTTGGTTTCTTAGATCACAATCTCTGAAAGGATACTCTGTGGACAAAGCATGTATGTTCTGGTACAATTCAGCCTTCTCCAGAAGCAGAAAGGATTGTATTACAATTAGTATTCTGGAAGCAAAAACTTCACATTAGTCTTTAGGTTACAATACAGGAGAGAACGATGGGCTAATTAGATGTTTTTCTGAATTGCTAAAGAATGTTTATGATTAGAAACAATGTGATTAATTCCATTTTCATTTAAAAAATGTGCCAGACCCCCAACTGCGGCTGAGGGTTTGCTTATGTGACAGCTGCTGGAAACCTCACCCAGGGTCTCTGAGTTCTTGGCAGGGGTGGGTTCACACACAGTGAAGCAGGGTTTTATTTTCAGGTTTTATTTCATTCTTCAAAACAATTATTTTTCACAGTTTGAAACACAACTTACAGCTTAACATTTACAGTGGCCAACCTCCATGATTTCATATTTCCTTTTTTGAAAAATAGACAAAAACCTCAGGCTCTGGAATCAGAAACTTTCCAGAGGAATGTTCGGGATGGAGGGAGCTTTAAACGTGAAAAATAAGGAAATGGAAAGCTGAGGGAATTTTGGGAGAGCAATACATCTCTGGGTTTGCCCACGGAGGCCTCCCATCGGGTATTCTTTTCCATTCCTCCTTTTATGATTGACAATTACCATCCTGACTTCTGACCAGCTGAGAGGTAGAGTTCTGGAAAGCAGGTCATGTGAGAGAAGGTACACAGACTCCAGCAGCTACCCAGGTCCTAGCCAGTTTCCTGCTGATGGGCTTTCTGTGAAAGAGAAGAAAGAATCAAATTGTCCTAGACGGCCCCCGCTTTCTCTCTGGTACTGCTGCCGCTGTTGCCGCATGGCACCAGACACCGGTACAAGGAACCTGTCCTGGCACAGGCCTGGTTCCTCTGACTGCCCCATGGGGAAAGGGCACAGGTGTGCATGTTTACACATGTATGTAAGGAGATGGCCCGGCGGGGGGCAAACTTTCCATGTGTCAGGTGCTAGAGCTACAAGTCACTTGTTCAGACCAACTGCTCTCTTGCCTTTGGAGTCAAAGAAGTGCCTTCAGAGCCCTTCCCTAGATCACTGAGCGCTCCTGTCTGAGTACTCCAAAAGTCCCTTCCTGCAACTCTGGATTTCATTATTTAGGCAAAGGCCTCCAGGCAATGCCTTAACTGCTACATGGGAAGTAGAAGAAATGTGGACATTGGAGACTCCGAAGGGAGGGAGAAGAGAAGGAATGTTCTAGCTCTCCTTCCTGTTTGCGTGGGTGAATCTGCAGCTGAGGGCTGGGGACACAGCTAAGAACCTCAGCTTCCATCAATAATCAGGGTGATACCTTTGGTCTGTAGCTAAGAATGTTAGAGAGAGTAAAGATAACAGAAAATAAACTCATGCCTGCTTTAGAGCTTGCCAGTGGAACTTGGGAGAAACTCAGGCAAACAGTGACCAATAAATTGGGAGACTAAGGACAAAGGTCAGCTGTGATCTAGTCCGCAGTTTCACCCGGAGCCCCAATACCTCATGGCATTTTATCGATTTCCAATACTCTAATAATATAGCACTTATTGCTTTCCAAGTTCTTGAAGAATCCTCATGCTTTTCTTAAATCGCTCAGAGAGCTCCATGCTACTGTGAACTTCACTCGATACCCTGACTGTGAGGTAGGTAAGCGCCAAGTGCTCCTTAGCCTGGTTGGGAAAGAGCAAGGGCCTGACTTGAGACGTGAAGTGTTAGTGACTGAGGGGGACAGATTCAAAGCCTGAGCTGACTGACTTTCCAGTTGTACCTCCCATTATGCGGTCTCAGCTTTCACACAGGTAGCGTTACCGAGCTTGTCAGGGGGCCATTTGCAGGCCAGATGCCATAGTGGAGATGAACTGTTATTTTCCTCATACTGGCCTAAGTTGGGGCCATAGGAGGGAAAATCCAATTAACGTTGGAATAAGAGGAAAAGAAAGGTAATTTTCTCCCTATTCCTGGTTCCCAATGCTGGTCCTTCAGGAACAAATTAAGTTCCTCTCCCTAAAGCTCCAGGCCGTGGGGCGTCCTCTCCCTACTCTGAGCAACTCACTGCAGCACAGCAGCACGGATCACAGTCCTTTTCCACCTCTGCTGCTTAGGCAGCAGATTGTCTAAAAGCCTCAGGTTTTCTCATGGCAGCTCCCACAGCAGAGGGTTGGAGGGCACAAGCAGAGCAGACAGGAGCCCGGAGAGCTGTTCCAGTGCTGGCTGCACACTTGATCTGGAGATACTCTGGCCTCTAATATGGGGACTCCTCCAATAGCATCCCCTAAGCCCGAGAGAGCATAGCGAGCAAGCAGCCAGTGCCTGCAGTATGCCATTGGAATGGCTCAACATGACTGGAAACTGCAGCCCAGCAAAGCTCTGGCTCAAAGCCTCAAGCACTCTTCCCCTTGAACTTCGTGCAAGTATGAGAACTGACTTTGTCCAATCCAGAGTCCTCGACTCCACACAGTCAATTCTGTCAACGTCCAGCTGCCCCATTAGGAATGGGTGGCTGTGGCGGGGCAATAGGAGGCTCTAGAGTGGACTGTGTTTCCTCCTTCCATTGGAAAATGTTTTCCTCTTGAGGTAGGAATGTAATTGGGCCCAGCCTTGGCTAACACTCAACATCTTGCAGCTCAATCTCCTCCGTTGTGCTTTCTGCAAAAGCAAATGGTAAGGCCATGAGTTACAAATCAGCCATAGAGTGGTTTCTTGGTGAGAACAAGATAACATGTGCCACCTCCAGCCATAAAAGCATGAATTGATTATCACAAGGCCTAGAGAATTACCTTTGAGCTTGTGTCTTCTCTTCCTCTGGAATTTGTACGCACACTTGTTACAAACCCACATGAGGCTGATTAGCATGGCGGCCACAGCAGTGAGAAAAGCAAGGAAGACAGCGACGAAGTGGAGGTCTTCATAGAGGATCTCTGTGGGGCAGGTGAGAGGAAAGGGGAACATAGCTCTTTTAATATCATGAAGTTGGCCTGCCACATGCTCACAGCTCAGAGGGGCGCTGGGCCTGTGGCTCTTACCCGACACGTGCAGCACAATGGTGCCAAACTGGCTGCTTCCCAGGCTCTCTGTCACTGTGATGACGTAGTAGCCAGAATCCCTCACACCCACACTGAAGAGCTGGATGGAGCCGTTGTCGAAGGTGCAGACTCTGTCCTTGTGGCTTTGGGAGATGTTGGCCTGAGTCCCTGGCTTCCACTCCACAATCTTCTGCACTCCCCAGTTGGATGTATACCTCCATTCGATGGTGGGGACGCCATGGCAGGAGTATTCAACAGAGAGCAGGATATCTTCTTCCACCGTGGCATTGATGGCAGACTGGGGAATGTACAGTGACACACCCTGACCTGCAAGATGGAGTGCTAGATGTGGGGCAACTTATATGAACTTATAGTAAAACGAACATCTATAATGCATTAATTTATTTACTGAGTACCTGTTACATGCCAGGCTCTCTTCTAGCTTCTAGTGCTGATGTTACAGTGGTGAATGTTCTGGACTGAATGTTTGTATCCCTCCCAAATTCCTGTATTGAAGACTAACCCCCAGTGTGGCTATATTTGGAGATGGGGCCTCTAAGGAAGTAATGAAGGTTAAATGAGGTCATATGGGTGGGCTCTGATCCCATAGGATTAGTGTCTTTATAAGAGGAGACATAAGAACATAAGAGCTCCCCTCCCCATCAACTTCCCCTTCCCCGTAAAGGGCACCCATGGAGGAAAGGCCATGTGAGTCACAACGTCTGAGCTCTCAGCAGAAACCAAATCCTACTAGAAACTTGATCTTGGACTTTCCAGCCTCTGGAACTATGAGAAAATAAATTAGTTGCTTAAGCCCCCCAGTCTACGGTATTTTGTTATGCAGCCTGAGCTTTTTTTTTTTTAAAGACTTTATTTTTCCTTTTTCTCCCCAAAGCCCCCCGGTACATAGTTGTATATTTTTAGTTGTGGGTCCTTCTAGTTGTGGCATATGGGACATTGCCTCAGCATGGCCTGATGAGGAGTGCCATGTCTGCGCCCAGGATCCAAACCAGTGAAACCCTGGGCCGCCGAAACGGAGCACATGAGCTTAACCACTCAGCCACGGGGCCGGCCCCTGTGACAAACGCTTTAAAGATAATAAATCGGCACTAGTGACTGGTGCGGGTGGAGGTGGTACACAATATTAGATAGGATGGTCAGAGAGGACCTCGCAGAGGAAATGACATTTGACCTGAGACCTAAAGGACAGGGAGGCAGCCACATGAAGACATGCGGGAGAGCATTTCAGGCAGAGGGTACGACTACAAAGACTGAGGTGGGAGTCAGCGTTGGCGTGTTTGAGGGACAGAAAGAAGGCCAATATGCCAGCATGCAGGGAGTAATGGGAGGGTCAGGAGACAAGGCTGGAGAGCTGGGCAGGACCCAGGTCATGATGTGAGAGGCAGAGGTGGGCTTTCTCAAGGGTGATGGGAAGCCATAGGAGGGCTTAGGCAGGAGGGTGACATTCTCCGTTAAGCTTGCGAATGTCTGCTATGGAGAACTTTCAGGGGGTGAGGGGGTAAAGTGGAAGCAGGAAGAGCAGTCAGGGGGCTGCAGCAGGGGACTAGATAAGAGGTGCAGACAGAGCCTTGGAGAGAGTGAAAAGTAAATTTAGAATACGTATGTGGAAGTAGGGAGAACATGCTGACAAACTAGATGTGGGGGTGGGTGAGGCAGAGAGGCATCAAGCGGAGATTTCTGGGTGATTGTGTGGATGAATGAATAGTAGTGCCATTGGCTAAGGTTATATATGTGTCATTATACATGTATTAAGTAGGTACCACGCATAGGCCCTGTGCTAACTGCTTTATACACATTATCTCGTTAAAGTCTCATACAACCCATTGCAATTCTATCGAGGATACAGGAAACCTCAGTGTCAACAGGACTAACTAGCTTGTCCAAGTTCATTCTGTAAGGCTGGGAGTCACACCAGGGATGCGGACTCCAAAGCTCGTGTATTTAACCTCGATGCTCAAATCAAAGGTGAGTGGTTGGCAGTGGAGGGCACAGAATGTGACGAATGCCTCCCTACACCAAGACGAGTGGTCAGGGCTGGCTGGCGACTGGTGACAGGATAGGGCAGGATTTAAGCTTGGAGTCCATCCCTTGGTTCCCAACTCCACTTTCTGTGTGGCCCCCTCACTCTATGGCTGCCCAGTTACCCCAGAGCCCCTGCTGTGTGGCTCCAGGTAACCACGCATGTTACTTTTCCAGCCCTTTCTCATTGTCCTCTCCCATCCCTAGCATATCCCATTAGCGTCCCTCTCCTAAGACCTGCCTAAGTGACTGGAGATAATCTGATAAATTCCATGCTGAAAAACTGGGAGGTAATTACGGCTTTCAAGAGTTCAGCTGCCAAGGACCAGAAGTATGTTTTCTCCCCAACTCTGTATTTTAAAAAATGTTAAACTCACAGAAAGTTGAAAGACAAGTAGAGTTAATATCTATACACCTTCTCCTATATTCACCAATTATTAACACTTTGCCACATTTGTGCTCACTCGTGCATGATCTCTCTCTCTCTCTAGAGGAAAATGGGTCAAATTCCAGATCACGTATTTTTTTTGCCTCTGTGTCCCTTGTACCCAACACAATGCCTGACACAGTGGCTGGTGAATAAATGTTTGTTGAGTGAATGAATAAGTGAATAACCAAACACCGACAGCAACAAGAAGGGCATGCTGTTTCCTGATGGAAATGTTGCTACTTGGGTGGTTTGAAAAGTTAGGCACATCTAAAAGCGAACATACATATACGAAAGAGAACTATAATTTAGTCAAGGCTTTATGTGCCAGTTCCTATGTTATATACTTATTATGTCCTTTACAATCCTTATCCCTCTTATTTTTCCCATGAGAGTCAGCAACATGCCCACATAGCTGGGAAATGGCAAAGGTGGGATTTGAATGCAGTTCTGTTTGATTAAAAACCCTGTGTTTTTCCCACTCTACTTTGTGACTATCTATATTATGTATTTATCCATGTTTTCGGATTTCTCTGACCCCAAACATGAGCAACTGGAATGACGATTACTGTAAGATTTGGAGAAGCACATTTAGTGCTAGTAACAAATCTGTATCATAACCTATGTGCATTTCAGTTACATCCTATGTTAACAATGTTGGTCAAGGTTACTGACAGACCAGTCTCCTGGGAGACCACTAGCCCTTTGAATAGCCTTAGGGACCTTCACTTTGAGCTTTTCAAGTTCTTTGGCCCCAGAAACAGCAAAACTGAAAAACAAAAATAAGCCCAAGTTTCTCAGATGCTGATACGCTAAAAACTGGCCAACCAGTCTGAGTTGATTTCTGTATGTTTTCTTGACCAGAAAACCTCCTCCTAATCAGACAAACTAACCAAGCATTTAACTAGGTTCCAGGAACAAACAGTTCTTCTTTCTGACACATATAATTAGGAACAAAGGGTCTATAGCAAAGATGGAAAATTAACAGTTCTAAGAGTTTAAAGGCAAACCACACATCAACTGTTCAAGAAGTGGATTTAATGAGTAACCACCTCTGCAGCTTGTGCTGAAATCATTCCAGAACAAGACCAGAAAAACTCAGTGCCTAGACCAATATTCAGATCTGGCTCAAACAGTCCACTCAAGGAGGTTGGTTCAATAAATCAGACTTTACTTGTAAAATGGGTGCCAGGAAGCCATTAATGAGAATGAGCTTTGTGTGGACAAGGGAAGATGTCGATGACATGGTACTAAGTTAAAAAATAAATCTTATTTATATTTGTGTAAATACACACTTCTACAGTCAGTGCCGTTGAGTCCATTCCGACTCTTAGTGACCCTGTGTACAGCAGAGCAGAACCCTGCCTGGTCTTTTCATGCCATCCTCTCATCTTTCGGCGCTATATTAGACGATGCTCTGCTGCTATTCCTAGGGTTTTCATGGCCAATTTTTTCAGAAGAGGGTGGCCAGGTCCTTCTTCCTAGTCTGCCTAGTCTGGAAGCTCTGCTGAAACCTGTGCACTGTGGGTGACCCTGCTGGTATTTGAAATACCAGTGGCATAGCTTTCAGGATCCCAGCAACATGCAGCCATCACAGTATGACAACTGACAGATGGGTGGTGTGGTTCCCTGAACAGGAAACAAACCGGGGCCACAGCGGTGAGAGTGCCAAACCTTAACCACTAGGCGACCAGGGCTGGTAAATATGTGTTAATATGTACATATTATGTGTAGAAAAATGTTGTAGTAATATATGCTAAAGTGTTAACAGGGATTGCCCCTTAAAGACTGAATGAAAGTGGAATTTTATTTTCCAGGGTATGCATTCATGTAACTTTGAATTTTCCACATTTATTGAATTGATAATAAAAAAAATATATTTTTAAAATCTGTTTAAGTTCTCCTGATTCGATCAAGCAATCTGGTGTGCGAAGTTTAAAAGCTTACCTTGCTTTTCACCTTCGCTTGAATTCTTTGTAAAAAGCAGAGAATAACTAAATTCTACCCATTTCCCAGATAGATGGGGATGCCTCCTTTAAGGAAAAAGTCACAGAACTGAGGTCACTGAGCTTCCTGAAAGCCTGATTTCCTGGGGCTGGTGAGACCCCCTGGGAACTGGTCAGAGAGAAAGCAGCGGGCAGGTGAAAGCAGCTGCCTAGCTTGGGCTGGAATATAATACTCAGAATGGTTCCGTGTTCCTTTTCTTACAAATAAATTACACAAGTAGTGCTTTGCTGTTTTAAAAAATTGATTATTTAAGCAGGAGATATTTCCCGAAATCACCATAAAGGTCAACATTGTTCAGACCACAATTTCAGTGGACAGCTAATGTTAAAGGAAGATACATAGCTGATGTGGTCTCTGAGTTTAAGGAGACAAGGAGGATACACCTTAATCAAGACGACTCATTTTCACTTCACTTATCTGGAAAGCCACTTATCCAGCCAGTTTGATTATCAAACGCAGCGTCAGCATCCTCCTCCTCCTCCTTATCAAGCCTGTAAGCAGCTAAAATAGGAGTCAGAAAGCTAGGGTTCAGGAGTCCTAACTCAGAAAACTGTTGGAGCAGGTGGTGGAGAGACGAATCACATTACAAAAGGATTACTCCAGCTGGCAGTGGGGTGTGGTGGAGACACCTAGTGTGGGCAGGATACACACAGGTTCAACCCTGGGGCCTCCTAGCTGTGAGACTTGGAGAAAGTGCCTTCACTTCTGGGAGCCTCAGCTTCCTCCGCTGCAGAATGAGGCCTGGAAACCCTGCGGAGGAGCCTGGAAACCCTGTGAGGAGGAGGCCACGCAGCACGTGTAAGGCCCAGCAGGACCCAGCACTTAGTGCCCTCGAGGAGCTGCAGCCCCCACCGCTAGCCTGTATCCATCAGTGTGTCACTGGCCTCAGGGTGACCACCCCTCCTGGGACTGAAAGTTTTTCCAGGTTCAGGAGTTTCGGTGCTAAAATCAGGACAGTCATGGGCAAACCACGACAGCTGGTCACCCTATCTGAGACTCAACAGGGAAATGTTGAAGAGCGAAGAGAAAACTCCAAGATACACGATGGCTGATTTCTGAGGCGCCCACGGGGCTCAGCAGGGGAGCCAGCTCTGGGTAAGCCGAGGGCGGACCAAAGCTATTCTTCCCTCAACCCTCTGGCTCCCGAACACATCTCCCACTGGTCGCAATCCCACTGCACCCCCATTTTAGTGGGGACCTCCCACCAGTCACTGAACCCAGCTCCACACTCACCATGCTTCCTCCACACAGGGCACTGGCTGGCGGGTGGTGACCTGGTGAAAAGTACATTGTTACCCCCATTTTACAGCGGAGCAAATTAAAGTTTACTGAGGTTAGGTAATTCGCATAATGTCGTGGTAAACGGCTGAGCGGAGATTGAAATCCTGGGTATTTTCCACTATCCTGGTAATGAGCCAGGAAGTTCGCAGGGGCTGGGAAAAGCAGAAGACACTCAGTGAAGCTGAGGCTTGGAGAATAAGATTTTAAAAGCGTAGGCAAGGGAGGAAATGCAATCCTAGCTGAGGAAACAGTGAGTCCACCCAGGGAGGCAAGACGGAAACTCAGGTTTGGGAGCTGGTGAGTGAGAAGTGCATGTTGGCTGTAGCACAAGGAATCTGTGACAGGCTGGGGATTCCTTGAAGGAGTTATCCTGCAGGCAGGGAGGACCCAGCCTGGTGCTCAAATCGAGGCACGGCGTGATCTGCACTGGGCGTCTGGAAGGGCCATCTGGCAGAATTCATCATCTTATCACTTGCACACATCACCTGCACTGCCCCGGGCCCAGCACATGTGCTTGTGCTGTGCATGCACCTTCAAGAGAACCCACGGCTGGAGCCCCAGCAGTTGGGAACAGCCTGAGGCGCTGGGTGTGGCCGTACTTGGGCCAGCCTCTGGCCTGGACTGGGAGAAGTGAGGGGCAGCTGGAAGCACATATGTGCACAATAGCTCTGCCCCAGACCGTGAGATCTTCCCTGGGAGATCTCAGAAACCCCAGTGCCCAACACAGGGTCTGTAGGTTTCACAATAAACTCGTATGAGTGAATGAATAAAGACATGCATGCCTGCCTGTCAAACTGCTGCCCATTTGGATAGATCAGTGCAGCTGAGGTGAGGGGTGGGGGGAGGGGTCTGTGTTGAGCCGAGGGGGCAATGGATCTGGCTGAGAGAGGCGCTAGCAAGACCCAGTTTCCCAGCCCCAAGTCTGCCCAGAGTGAAATAGCTAGAAGGAGAAATGGCACGGTTTTACCCTGCAACTAAAATACCCACGTCCCTTTCTAACTTCTGCAGTTCTTGAAACGAGCGAGCACGGAATTTCTGAAACACAGCTTCACGGAGGAGGCCAGCACAGCAACCCCAAATAATGACTTTCAGGTTTAGGTGCCATGCATAGTGCTGACGACTGACATCTGCACATAATTTACAGGGTACCCAGACCTCCTGTTATCTCAGGTGGTAATTCACCCTGCCAGTGCCCGATTACTAACAGACCAAAGCTCAGCTCGTCCCTGAGGGAGCTCCCCCACGATCTTGCTGTATAATGGCCTTGGGAAGTCACCCAGATGTCAGCCAAACCCAAACAACATGAACAGATACAGGTTTAGATGGAGCCTGGCAGGCTGCTCCCCTTTATGAGGTTCCTGTATTTGTACTCCAATCAAAAAAATCACTCCAAAATAGCAATAGCCACCATTTCTCTTGGTAACCCGTTAAGTACTAGCTGTCAAATACAATTATCACAGCCCAGTGAAACTCAGGCTGGCAAAGCTAAATGACTTGGCCAATACCAGACTGGGAAAGATCAAGAAGTTTGATAACATTATGTTGTCAGGAGTGCGCAGAAGTGATACCAAACATTACTGTGGGATTATAAGTGGATGTAACCTGCTTGGAGGGCAATATGGTGAAATCTGTAAAAACATTAAATAGCACATACCTCTTGACCCAGAAATTCCACTTTTAGGAACTTATCCTACAACTAATAAGGGCACATAGATGCAAAGATATGTGTGTACACACTGTCACTAAAGCATAGTATAGTCAACTGCAGTACAAAAGACTAGAGACACCTGTGTGTTCAGTGGTTAGGGACGGTAACGGAAAACTTCTCCTCTGCTCACAACACTCCGACACTAACCATCTGGAGTTAGCACACACCCCACAGGTTAAGGGCTCAGTCTCACATTTCTGCCCCCGACTTCAGACACCAAGCACAAGTCCAGACCACTTGAACTTCTGACCAACTGGCTATAACTGGGGGGTTCCCACAACCCCCTCCTCAGCTTCGATAATTTGCTAGAACAGCTCACAGAACTGGGGAAAGGACCTAACTTACTATTACCAGTTTGTTATAAAAGATAGAACTCAGGAACAGTGACACGGAAGAGATGCACAGGGAAACGAATGTAGGAAGGGGCGTGGCGCTTCCATGCCTTCTCTGGGGACGCCACCCTCCCAGCTCCTTGATGTGTTCACCAACCCAGAAACTCTCCACACTCCTTCAGTGAGGGGTTTTCTTGGAGGTCCCATTACATAGGTACGGTGGATTAAATCATTGGCCATTGGTGATTACCTCAATCCACAGCCCCTCTCCTATCTCCAGAGGTTGGGGGTTAGGGGGAAGTTAGGGCTACAAGTTCCAACCCTCTAATCACACAGGTAGGTCCTCTGCCAACCAGGCTTATCTTCCAAGAGTCACTTCATTAGCAAACAAAAAAACACTCATCACTTGGGAGATTCCAAGGGTCTTAGAAACTTTTATGTCAGGAACCAGGGACTAAGACCAAATATTATAACTAAAGAAGCTCCTATCGCCCAAGAAATTACTAGGGTTTTAGGAACTCTGTGCCAGGAACTGGGAGCAGAGACCAAATACGTATTGCTTATTACGTCACAACTGGTTAAGTAAATTATCAATATTCATACTTTGTAATACTACAGAGACATTAAAAATGACGATCTATATGCAATGATATTATAAGATCCAAAAAACAATGAAAAAGCACAGGACAGAATAGTATGTAGAGAATGTTTCCATTTGAGTAAAGTAATGAGATGTGTGTACACACACATGCACATGCACACATGCACACATCTGCATAAATGCATTGAAAGTCTGCGGAAGGGTACACTAAAAACCCAGAGCCGTGGTTGTCCTTGGGGCAGAGCCTAGCTGTCTGGGGTGGAAGAAAGCCTTATACTTCGCTCTATACTCTCTTGAACAGTAGGAATCTTTTAGCAAATTTGTAATTACTTAAAAAATAAAAACAGCACGATCCTAAAAATACATAGAAACGCATGCCAAGATTGGGTCCGAGCCCCAGACTTTTCAAGGTTGAAAATGTCAGTACTTCACATGTACACAAAGTACTGCACAAGCACCACCTCACCCTGGAGACCTGGGCAGGCAGGAGACCTGGGTTAAGGAACTATGCTTTTTGCTTCACAGGCACTTGCTTATTTGATCCCTACTTTACAGATGAGGAAACTGAGGCTTAGAGACTTAAGTGCCCAAGTTCTTGCCAAGTGGAAAATTAGAGCTGAGGCTGGAACCCAACTGTCTTTTCATTGCCCCACAGCTGCTTCTGATAAAATAAAACACATTATACAGAGGTGCAGTTTGACACTTCTTTTATGTTTCCCAAAATAGCACACGGCTCAGTGCTGCTAAAGATTTGAGAGACAGACATGACAAGAAGTAAGAGTCTAGACCTGGGCTTTCCAATATGGTAGCTGCTAGACACATGTAGCTATTGAGCACTTGAAATGGGTTAGTCTGAGTTGAGATGTGCTCTAAGCATAACATACACACCAGATTTTGATGACTTAGTACTCTGTATGTAAACAGAATGTAAAGTATCTCAAGTTTTTTACATTGATTACATGTTTCAATGATAATAGTTTGCATATATGGGTTAAACAAAATATATTATTAAAATTTCACCTGTTTCTTTCTATATTTTTAATGTGGCCATTATAAAATTCAAAATTACATCCGTATCTTGTATTATATTCCTATTGGACAGCAGTGGTCTCTGTCTTTTCATCATATCTGGTGGGCAAAACCCTAGCTTTGGATCAACAACTCTCTGCTTCGTCTCTGCTCCAACCTGAGCAGTCAGCACTATAGGAGAAAGTCGCAGAGCAGACGCTCTCCAGAACAACAAAATACATTGTTTCCGGTGTATATTCAAGATCACCAGATTCAAGAGGGCCTTCCAAAACCGTCAATCTTACTATGTTTTTCACATGAATTTACCCTTTCTTTTTCCATGATTACTACAGCCGGGTCCTTCCAATCTCTTTGGACTCCAAATTCCTCCTCTCAGCAGATGACCTTCTCCTCCTGGGACACTGCTGAGCACTCTCTTCTTCTTGAAACACACTTGTGGCTTCTGGGCCCCCACACTCACCCGGTGTTCTTCCCAGCTCCTTCTGTCACGGTAGAGTGGAAACTCCGCAGGCTGCGTAAGAAGTCAGCTCCCACCCCTCTCCCCAGATGCAGAGAAGACACACTTGCCTGTGGGGGCAGAGGGTGGCAGAAGAGCGCAAGATGCCGGCTGGGGAAGCCCTGGGAAGGCCACCCCATGCACAGTCTGTGGAATCAAAAGACCCAGGTTCTGTTTTGACCACACCACACCCTAGCTGGGTGACTGCACAAATCCCGTCACTTCTCTGACCCAACATTTCCTCATTTGTAATTAGGTATTGTCACAGCTTGACTGTCAATGATTCAATAAAAAAACAAACCACAAAACATGGGTGAGAAAGCTTGACAGCTGGGAACAATTCCAAGTGGCATAGGCGCTCCCTTCCCTGATTTCTCACCCAGAGGAAGCCATGATTCCAGGCCATGAGGAATCAATCCAGTCTCCTTCCATTCCATTTGGGACAGGAAGCTATGAGACTAACATTTACCAAGCTCCAACACCAATGCATGGCCCATGCTCCATGTGGAAGTGCATTATTGGTTAATTTGGCTCCTGACCAGCTGCGCCCAATCTCTTCTCAGAGCCCCTGCAGAGAGGGCCTTAGTGCTCAGCTTCCTGGCCACAGCTGATTGGACCAAGGTGGACCAATCTAGTTATTGTCAGTCCTTGACTGAACATTAGACCATTTGGGGAAGCTTTTAAAAATCGTACGCCAGACTCAGGAATTCAGAATCTTTGGGGGTGGGCCCAAGGCCTCTGCAAATTTTAAAAGCCCCCAAGTGATTCTAGTGTGCAACCAAGATTGATCACCAATAAGTGAGTCCACTCATTATGGGCAGCCGAAGCCCATAACCCCTTCACAGGGGCACTTTAACAAAGCCTAAAGCCAAAGGCATGAAGGGCCGCTGGAGAGGAATGTCTGAGGCTCCAGGGCCGGCCCTTCAGATATTTGGGGGAAATGGACTCTTTCTGGCATCCCTCAAATTGCATTGTATCTGGTCCTATTTCTAGTGACGCTTTGGCGTTAGGGGGTAAGAACAGGGAGTTAAGTAATTCCACGTGCCCCCTCCACCTTCTCCAGTGCTCTACCGCAGTGGTCCCCAACATTTAGCTCCATTAGAATTACCTGGAGGGCTTGTTAAAACACACTTGCTGGGCACCATCCCCAGTGTCTCATTCAGTAGGTCCGGGGGGGAGGCCCCAGAGTGTGCATTTCTAAGCTCTAGGTAATGCTGCTGCTGGTCCCAGGACCACACTTTTAGAGCTTCAGTAGTTATGTTTCTGAAAGACTTTAGGGCACAGGGGGCACTGAGGATGCTCCCAGGATCCCTGTGGGCCGGCCCCTCCTCTCCTTCTCCAACACTGCTAACACCACTTCTGCCAGGCAGAGAGCAGCGTCTGCTGCAGAACTTCTCATCTTGGAGAAGAAAGACACCCAGTCATTGCCAGAATGAGGACCAGTGAGTAAAGATTGAAAGGATACAGAGTCTGGTGAACACAATTGAGGCAGAGTGTGTATACTGGATGCATTCATGGACTCCGGAATCAGACAGACTCGTGTTCAAAATTTAGGTGTGCCAGTAACAGCTGTGTGATCTATGGTAAATTAGTTTCTTTCAGTCTCAATTACCGTACCTATGAAATAAGTATACTTGAATAATGCTGTGCCCACCTCCTGTAGCAGAACGAAGTTTATGTGAGGCAATACAGGTAAGGAGTTTATCGCAGTTTCTAACACTTGGTGATCACTCAATAAATACCACCTATTATTAATGAGAATTCTTTGAGGATGCACTGAGTGGTTTACTGAGGTAGTAAGCTCCCCATCCCCAGGGGTATGTAAGCAGAAGCTAGAGTTGCACCAGGTATTGAAGCAATAGATCTGAAACCAAGAGCTGGAGTGTCGGGTGGAGGAGGCTGGTTCTTGCAAATCACATAGCGGTGTAGAATGGGACTGAGCATTTGTAAATCTGTGATTCCTTGTGGAAGCATGGCAAGAGACTGGGTGATCTGAAATTTCTCCCTGTGGAATTCCTCCTGGAATCTTTCTACCATAAGCAGAGCCACCCTTGTTGGAAAGCTGCCCTCTTCTGAATGGCCACGGGCCAAGGTCAAGTCACTGCTGTGTTTCTACTCAGATGCCAAGGAAGCCAGGCATGGCGGAGCCAGCGGCCTGGCTTGGCAGCACCTTCGGGGAGGGGCACTGCTGGTTTGCCCTCTGCAGGGCTGGGCTGCAGGAGCTGTGGTCAGGCCTGGGCCAGTGGCCAGCCTGGGAACGGGAAAGTGGGGCCCTCCTCAGACACCTCTGCAGAAATGTGTGTGGAACAGGAGGACAAAAGAGGAAATGAGGTGGCGTGACCTCCCAAGAATTCTTCTGGGAGGACTTTAAAGGATGCCTGAAGGCACTTGGAAGAGGGGTGTAAAGTGATCAAAAGATAATTCAGGCACACCCATGACTGAGTACAATGGTTAGAGTACAAAGTTCCTCCTTCAAATGTATGAAAGAGCCAATTCCTCTTCATCCTGCAGGTCTTAGTTTAAACACCCCTTCTTCCAGGAAGCCTTCCCCAACCCCTCAACACCAGGTTAGGGGGCCCAGCTCTGGGTTCCCGTACCTCCCTGTTCCTCTCTAGCAACACACTTATCCCAGTCTGTTGCAATCACTCTTGATTAATGGTTCATCCTCCTAGACCAGCTGTCAGCTCTGAGCACAGGGGCCAGTCCATCTTGTTCAGCGTTGAATCCCCAGGGCCTAGCACAGTGCCTGGTACTGTGGGCTTTCCAGAAACACCTGCTGAATGAATGACTGTCCTTAGGCAAATCCCTCAACCTTTATGAGCCTCAGTTTCTTCATCTATGAAATGGAAACTAATAACACCTATTTGCAGGAGTACTGTGAAGACGAATAGAAAGAAGCTGTTACAGTGCCTGGCACAAAGTAGGTGTTTAATAAACAATCACAGTTATTATTGTCCTTTAATTGTTATTAAGAATTATAAAAACTCAGGAGATACTGGCTTTTCTTCTCTTCAGTTGCCTGGAGGCTATTGTTAGTGATCTTTCCTTTTCTTTTCTTTTTTTTGAGGAAGATTAGCCCTGAGCTAACATCTGCTACCAATCCTCCTCTTTTTGCTGAGGAAGACTGGCCCTGAGCTAACATCCATGCCCATCTTCCTCTACTTTATATGTGGGATGCCTACCACAGCATGGCTTGCCAAGCAGTGCCATGTCCACACCTGGGATCCAAACTGGCGAACCCCAGGCCGCCGAAGCAGAACATGCGAACTTAACCGCTGTGCCACCCAGCCGGCCCCACCACACGTCTGGCTGGGTCTTCCTTGGCTCTGAAAGACCTCAATAAGCTGGTCTCAACTTTCTTCTCCCTCCTCGTGTCCCAAGACTCCTTGCTACCCCTCAATTCTGGTTGCACCAAACTATGCACCACTCCCACTGGGCCTGGGATAGAGTTTGCCCTCTATCTCAGGTCAGATCACCCCCTCCCCATTCTCAGGTTTCTGTGCACTCCTCAAGGCCCATCTTAAATGTCACCTCCTCTGCCAGGCCCTGTTAGGCTCCTAAGGCACAGTTCATAGCCTGCCTTGCACGCATGTTAGATGAGTGGCTGCCCATCTCCCAGCTAGAAGGGGCAGGCAAGCATGTACCGTACGCTGAGGTCTGAATCACCGGCACCCAGCAGTGTGTGACGTGATGGATGGCCATTCAACCTGGGGCTGTCAAACTGAATTGACAGTCTACCTGACATAAAGGAACAAGTTCTAGTTCAAGAATCCCCGAAACCCCATCCCAAAGTATGGAGAAGTCTTGGTTGATGGCAGGAGGAAAGAGCAGGTCTGGTGTTCCGGCATTGGCTTCAAAAGGAATGTGATCCAGTCCCACAGTGAGCCCGGGGCAGGGATATTACATAAGTACAGAAGGACAAACAGTCAGAGGAGCTTCACATTAGGTCCCCCGGCCAGTGCCTGGTGCCAAGGGACCCATATCTCCCTCCTGATTCTCTGGCATTAGTATAAGGGTCTATCAGAGAAACTGTTCCAGCACCTTCCACCTAAGATCCAGGACCTTCCCACGCTTCATTCCCTTAACTGTTAGACGACTTATCAGACTGAATATGAAGAAATTGGCAAGAGTTGAAAAACCTGCTTTAACTAAAGGCTTGTCACCTGCTACTGGCCCACAGGGAGAAGACGGCAACGCTGCATCTGTGCTCACTGTTTCCTGCTGCTCAGAACTTTCTCCCACTGCTCACCTGGCCACCTCCTACTTTGCCTTCAAGGTTTCTTCTTCAAGAAGACTCTTCCCAACTCCGAGCTGAGTTACACGCCTTTCTCAGTGCTCCCAGGGCATCTGACTTCAAATCATCCCGTTAGGATCTGACTTCCCCTCTGGGTCATGTGACACCCCCCCCCGCCCCCCCCATTACAGGGACCGCACTGAGAATCCACAGCTCCTGGCACAGTGCCCCTCACACAGTAGGTGCTCAGGAACTATTTACTGAAAAAACCAAACTTCAAAGCAAAGCAGCCTTGTCTCCCGACCTAAGCCTGGTGGAAAAGTATTTACAGGTTTGTCAGGACAAAACCACAAATGAGACATAAGGGAGGGGCTGGCCCCATGGCCGAGTGGTTCAGTTCACGTGCTCTGCTTCAGCAGCCCAGAGTTTTGCCAGCTGGGATCCTGGGCACAGACACAGCACCGCTCATCAGGCCATGCTGATGGCAGCATCCCACATAGCACAACCAGAGGCACTCACAACTAGAACATACAACTATGTAGAAGAAGAAGAAAGACATAAGCGAGACCCTACCACACACAATGGTGGGTGTTCTGAGAATAGAAGGTGGGAGAGACGTGCACGCTTCCTGACGAGCTGTTTTCCCCAGGACAAGACTAACGGAGGGGACCCGGAAACGGCCTAGTCCAGGAGCTCTCTGCCTGGCTACACACTAGAATCGCCAGAGGAGCTTAAACTCCAAACAGCGCTGGGTCCTGCCCTCGGAGACACTGATTTAACTCTCAGGGGTAGGGCGTGGGCATCTGTAGGTCTTACAAGCCCCCAGGTGGTTCTAATGTGCAGCCTTGGCTGACAGTCACTAAGCCAGCCACCCGCCTTGTGTGCTCCAAGAAGGAAGACGACCTCACATCCAGGGCTTACGGCCAGCACTGGGACTGGGACCAGCCCCCTGGCCCTTCCCTTTTGCCAGCTGAGGATTCTCCAGGGAGCCCCAGAGCAGCCAGGCTCCTCTGGAGTCAGCACAGCACAGGCCTGAGCTACCCCCAGGGTGCGCCTCGCAGGGGGAAAGGCCCATGTGCTTCCTGGACCACAAGGGAACAAGGAATGTCCTGTGCTCCCTTTATGGTCCAGTGTGTCATTTTTCCCCTTTGCCCACGGGGCCAACCGGTGCTTTCCCAGCCCAGTAAACCAGTTATGGGAGAAAATCATTTTCCAACTTCGAACTTGCTTACTTCTCCTTTGTCTACTCCTATTTCTGCTGGATAAATAAATACTTTCCTATCCCAAGCCCATTTTCCAGGGAAAACCTGGGTGCAGGCACACCAGGGTCCTGAGAGCAGTGGACTGTGCAGGTACATGTCAGTGGAGTCTGAGCGGGTACCAGCTGAGATCCGGAAGGTGCATGTTAAGGTGGCTCCCACTTCTTCTTCGGTAGTTCAGCTTGTCCAGACCCTGCCAGGCCCCAAGGGCAAGAGTGTACCTATTTTTTGAGCACTTGCTGTATGCCTAGAATTCTCTTCTCCACCTTGTCCTGCTGTGTACACTTACTCATCTTTCAACACTTGGCCTCACCTTCTCCATGTAGCCTTTCCTACTCCTTCCCGGTGACTGACAGAAGCAACACATCCTCTCGGGAAGGACTCAACCTCAATCCAGGCCGACAGAGATTATGGCAAGGCTATTGATTTGTAACATGCCTCTTGACTTTAGATATATTGAAATATTTTTTAAAAATCTGACAGTGGATGAAATACATAGGTGTCCTTCGGTCCTGGGGATAATGGAGAAAGGAGGGTCTCCTGACTGCATTCCCCTCCCAGACTGGCAGGGACTATACTCAGGACTCCCTGGGAGATCAGGATGGAAGAAATTTGGGTGACGTTCTGGTTGATGACACCTCTCCCTCAATAGCTTCAATTTAATCTTCCAGGCATTTTTGAGCACTACCTGTGGGAGGAGGTGCGTGTTCAGGGGGCACTTGTCAGCCCAGAGGTGGCCTCGGCCTTCCACATCCTCACCACCATGTGCATCACCCTTGTCACCCTGCATTAGGAGTCGCTCTCCCCCGAGGGAGGGCTAAAAGCTGAAAGCTTAAACATCCAGCAGGAGGGGGCTGGTTAGGTAAAAAGCATCATATCTGTGTGAAGACATAAGTATAGCAGTTGAGAGGAATGAGCAAGATCTCTGCTTATCAACGTGGATGGAGCTAAAAAAAATTGCTGTAAAAACTAAGTTGCTTCATAAAAAGTACAGTATAATTGCATTTTTTTCAAAGCGCACCCAAACACTACTTTTTTGGTGGGTACATTTATATGTTTGCAGAACCACTGTCTATAAACCTGAAAGGAGAGTGCAGAGAGAGAGCACACCTCATTTGTCTCTGTTTCGTGAGGGGCCAGGGAAGAGCCTAAGCATGGTAGGTGCTCAGTAAAAGAGTGCCACATAGATGGCAGCCCCAGGGCACCAGTGGGGCCTGGTCCTGGAGTGACAGATCTGGGCGTCTCCCCAGGGGCCTCAAGGGGATTCCTCCTACACTGTCTCTCCTTCCCCTCCCTACTCATCCCACCCCCAGCTCAGCCTAGAACCCACAGCTCCCTTCTGGTTGTGGCAGCTTCCAGCCTGTCCCCTTCCTCCCCAGACCCAGACTCAGCCCCTACTCTTTTCCTCTGTTCTCCTGGGCACTGGGCCATGAGTGACTCAGTGGGGTCAGTTCCTCCAGCCCTGGCCCCACCCTGTTAAGCGGGGATGTTAAAGGTCACTTGTGTGTGTATTCATGCGTGTGTGTGTGTGTCCATGTGTGTTGGGAGAGAGGCCTGCTTCTTAGAAAGCGGGGTTGGAACACAAGAAGCAAGCTGACTTGGCCCCAGGCCATCAACTAAACTTTCCTGCTTTAGTCTTGGATCATCCGCTTCCAAATGAGAGGGAGCACAGGATACCAGCAGGCTTGATGGCTACCTTACAATGTAGAGAGCTGAGAAAGGAAATGAACAAAGGTCCCAGACGGGGCCCCACCTTGGCCTGCCACGGGAGTCCTGCCAGCTTTCTAGGAGATAAACCTGTAAGTCCCTGTCTTAGCTCCAGCTCCCATAACACAATACCATAGGCTGGGGGGCTTAACCATTCTTGATGAGGGCACTCTTCCTGGCTTATAGATGGCTACCTTCTTGCCTATCTCACATGGTGGAGAGAAGGCGAACTCTGATCTCTTCCTCTTCTTATAAGGACAGTAATCCTATCATGGAAGTCCCACTCCCATGACCTCATCTAAACCCAATTGCCTCTCAAAGGCCCCACCTCCAAATACTATCATATTGGGAGTTAGGGCTTTATTATGAATTTCAGGGGGAAATAAACATGCAGACCATAACATTCTGCTCCTAGATTCCCAAAATTCATGTCCTTCCTGCATGCAAAATGCATTCATTCCATCCCAACAGCTCCAAAAGTCTTAACTGGTTTCAGCTTCATCTCTAAAGTCCAAAGTCTTATCTAAACACCATCTAAATCACGCATGGGTGAGACTGGAGGTACATTCATCTTGAAGCAAAATTACCCTCCAACTAGGAACCTGCGAAACCAGATAAGTTACGTGCTTCCAAAATGCAGTGGTAGGACATGTGGCAAGAGAGGATAGGCATGCCCGTTTCAAAAGGGAGAAATCAAAAGGGAAAAGGGGTGATGAGTTCCAAGTCAGTCCAAAACCCAGCAAGGTAAATACCATTAGATCTTAAGGCTCAAGAGCAATCTTCCTTGGTTTAACACTCTCCCTTCCGGACCCACTGAAGCGGCGGCCCTGCCTTCAGGACCTACTGAGGCAGAGATCCGGCCCCCCACCCCTGCAACTCTGCTGGGCAGTTGTGTGTCCCCAGAGGCTCTTCTGGGCAGCCCTGGCCCTGGAGGCTCTGTGGGGCCTCCATCTGGCCTGTTGAAGCCAAGGCAACAGCCCCCCCATTTGAAACAAAGGAGGCAGCTCTGATGATCACTGAATCACCTACAGAGTCTTTCTTGCCTTGTCTTGAAAAACAGCGCACATTCACAGCTGAACAGGTGTGTGCTCAGTGCTGTAGGATCTAACAAGTCTGACAGCCTTCCTTCACTTCATTCTGTCTTCATCCCCTTCAGTTCAAACTGGCAGTGTTTCTGCTGGGGTGGCTGATTAGGTCCATGGCTCACACCCATACTAATCTTATCAAATGGTTGTTTGGCCACACTGTTGGTGTTCTCTTCTGAGCATGCTTTCTCACTTTTTGTAATCTAGACGAGGTGAGAATTTTCCAAGTCTTTAAGTTCTGGCTCCTTTTTGCTTAACAATTCCTTCTTCAATTCATTTCTCTCTTTTTGTATTTTACTATAAACAGTCAGGAGGAACCAAGCTGTTCCTTCGACTCTCTGCTTAGAAATCTCCTCAGCTGGGGCCGGCTCCGTGGCTGAGTGGTTAAGTTCGCGAGCTCTGCTGCACGGGCCCAGGGTTTCACCGGTTCAGATCCTGGGCGTGGACGTGGCACCACTCATGAAGCCACGCTGAGGTGGCATCCTACATGTCACAACTAGAAGGACCCACCTCTAAAAAATATATATACAACTATGTACCAGGGAGCTTTGGGGAGAAAAAGGAAAAATAAAATCTTTAAAAAAAAAAAAAGGAAAGAAATCTCAGCTAAATATCTAATTTCATCACTCTCAAGTTCTACCCTCCACAAAACGCTAGAACACGAACACAGTTCAGCCAAGCTCTTTGCCACTTTTTAACAAGGATCACCTTTTCTCCACTGTCCAATAAGATGTTCCTCATTTGCATCTAAAACCTCCCCAGCGTTGCCCTTAGAGTGAACATTTTTCACATGCACCTCAAAACTCCTCCAGCCTCTAGCCCTTACCCAGCTCCAAAGCTGCTTCCAGAGTTTTAGGTTTTTGTTACAGCAGCATTCCACTTCTCAGTACTGATTTCTGTCTTAGCTCAGGCTGCTATAATAAAATACCATAGACTGGGGGGCTTAAACAACAGACATTAATTTCTTATTGTTCTGGAGGCTGGGGTGTCCACAATCAAGGTGCTGGCAGATTTGGCAGGCTCTCTTCCTGCCTTGCAGACAGCTGCCATCTTGCTGTGCCCTCACATGGCAGAAAGAGAGAGACCTCTGGTCTCTTCTTTTTATAAGAACACTAATCCCATCATGAGGGCCCCATCATGATGATCTCATCTAACGCTAATTACCTCCCAAAGGTCCCACTTCCAAATACCATTGCACTGGGGGTTTGGGCTTCAACATATGAATTTCAGCAAGACACAAACATTCAGTCCATAATAGTCCACTTACAGAGAAAAGGCTTCACAGACAGGGTGTTGGTGTTTTGGGGGCATGCTTTAACAGACTTCAGCGTAAATGATGCATATTAGACTTTCTGGGTGGATGGTTTTGACAGAGGCTGAAGAGGCCGAGACTAGAGGGAGCTGGTGAGAGGGAGGAGGCCCACTCTACATCATCAGGGCCGGCCCTGAAGCACAGGCCTCATTCAGGCAGGTGCACATCCATTCACTACCTTTTAAGGGGTAGACCTCAGCTGCCACTGGGCAAGTGCTAGGAACCCAGAGCCAAAAAAGAATGCCTGCCTCCCTGGACCTGACAGCTCTGTTGGAGTCAGATATTCGATGGAGAAGGGCAAAACTTTTACCTGTCCTCCTCTTTGTCGAGGACACCCTGCATTCCCTCTGTCCCATTCCCCTGGCTGCTCCTGTCCATCTGTCAGACGCGGCTCCCTTTGGGAGGCTTGCCCTGGTCCCCCAAATCCAGGTTCTGAGCCTCTAGGGCTTCCAGAACATTGACACCGCCCGCCTCTCAGAGCTTGCCGCTCCAAGCTGGCACTCTTGTTTGCTTGTCTAGGGACAAGACTGTGAACCATGGCATCCCCAGTACCCAGTGTGGCCTGCTTCCTGCAGGCAGAGGGTACCGTGAATGAGTGAATAAATAAGTGAATTTTACGCTGTGGAAAATGGCTGGCTCCCGAACATCAGGAACATCTGTACAGATGTTGCATAAGAATGGTGGTTGGAAACATGCTGGAGGGATGAACGACAATAAAATAGGTCACTGCAACGCCAAACACACCCACCAACCTGATGGACTAACAGCTGCCTATTTCTAGCTCCACAGACAGCCAGAGGCACATGTCCCATCCCAGTCTTTCTGGGTTTCTGAGACTTGCAGTCTTCAAAGCTGGGTGCCAGCCAGAGGCGTAAAGGTCAAGAGTGCTAGATTGCCCAGATTTGAATCCTAACTTCATCACTGACTAGCTGGCATCTTTATACAAGTAACAACCTCTCTGTGCCTCAGTTTCCTCATGTGAAACAGGGATAAGAGTAGCGCTTATTTCATAGGGTTGCCCTGAGGGTTAACGATAGAAGTCTGGTAAAGTCCAGGGATGTTGAATGCACACTTTCTTAACAAGTGTTGGCTCTTACTAGAGGTCTTCCCACCTCCAGTGGCCCTGCATTGGTCACTCTCTAAACCTTGGTTGATTAGTCTGTAAAATGAGAATGATAAGGATTAAATGAGAGTAAAACGGCATTGAAATCTGTTTGTGTCGATGGGAGGGTGTGGGGCTGTGGGTTACATTTAGACTCACCACGCCGAGGGAGTCTAGAGCCGACCCCCCAAAGCCCTCCCCTCAGCGCAGAGTGCCGAGGACCACCTCCGGCCCGAGGAATTCAGGTCCCAACACCCAGCCCAGACCTTCAGAGCGCTTTTTCCTCAAGAGAGTCTGCCGTGGGTGCGTCTGAGGGATGGGGGTACCTACAGAACGTGCTGGTGACCAGGGAAGTCCGCGGGAGGATGACGGGTCTCGTGCGCCCTGGGGTCTGGTTATTCCAGGAAAAAGAAATAAAAAACATTGCAGAAGAGGCGGCGATCCACCGGGCCCGGAGCCGGTTCTCTCCCGCTCGGCTTCCGGCTCTGATAACGCCCGGCCGGGCGGGGCGCGGGGCGGGCACCTCGAAGCGGCTCCGGGTGCCAGCCCGGGGAGCCTCCGCTCTGCCTAGGTCCCTCCGGGAGCGATCGGCAGCCGGCTCGGGCCGCGCCCAGCCCGCCGGGAAGCGGCTCCTTCGCTGCCAGCCAGGCCAGGCGAGGTGGGCGAGGGCCCGCGGCCGGCAGCCGCGACACAGGCACTCGCGCCCCGCGCCCCGCTCCCCGCGCCCTGTGCCCCATGCCCCATGCCCCGCGCTTACTCTGCAGACAGCGGGCTGCGGCCAGGCAGAGGGCGAAGAGTCCCAGGGAGATGCCGCCGTTTTTCCTGCTCCGGCTCGGCAGAGGCCTCATGAGCAAGCCCCGGGCGGCACGGGCCGGGCATGGGCTTCCTGGGCGGCGCGGCGCGGGCCGGCTGTGCGCTGTCGCCGCCGCCGCAGCTCCTGCCCGCCCGCCTCCGCTCTCCTCCTCCTCCGGCTCCAGTATCTCCTCTAATGCCAGAGGCAGATGAGCTGGTTGTACGGTGGTTGAACCAGTTCCCAAGGAGTAGGAAAGAAAGAGGAGAGCGAGCGAGCGAGCGAGCGAGCAAGAGAGCGAGCGTGAGAGCGAAAGAGAGAGAGCGAGCGTGAGAGCAAGTGAGAGAGCGAAAGAGAGCGAGAGCGAGAGCTAGAGAGAATGGGAAGCAGTGGGAATGCACACACTCAGAGGTGAATAATGGCAAATAATGAGCAGTCTCCTTCTGTTCACACCCAGTTTACCGGTATTGATTCAAGACTCAGCTGGATGCTGGGTGGCAGGAGAGAAGGAAAGTACTAGCTGTTGCTGGAGGACCAAGAGGGAACATCTAATGGTTCTTTCAACGGAGAAGGCTTTTAGAAAAGTGAAATGACAGCCTGGAGTGAGAACCGTGAGAAGAGGGGGACAAGGGAGCCTCACGCTGCTCTGGGTGGAACCATTGGACGGTGATAGTATCCTTCCACCATCTACCCATACACTACCATCTACCCATCCACCATCCATCCGTGTATCTGTTCATCCACTGTCCACCCACCCACTCACACATTTGTCCATCCAAGAAGAGTTCACTGAGAGCCTACTTATCTGCACGGGGCTTGGCACGTGGTAGATACTCAGAGAACATTGGTGGAGTGAAGCTGGACACTGCTGAGCCCTGGGGATACAACTATGAACCAGATAGATACGGAGACCGCTTTAGAAATCCTAGGGGCCAGCCCAGAGGTGCAGTGGTTAAGTTCCCACTTTCCGCTTGGGTAGCTTGGGGTTTGCCAGCCCGGATCCCAGGTGTGGACATGGCACCGCTTGGCAAGCCATGCTGTGGTAGGCGTCCCACATATAAAGTAGAGGAAGATGGGCATGGATGTTAGCTCAGGGCCAGTCTTCCTCAGCAAAAGGAGGAGGATTGGTAGCAGATGTTAGCTCAGGGCTAATCTTCCTCAAAAGAATTAATTAATTAAAAAAAAAAAGAAATCCTAGTGCTGGGGATACAACTATGAACCAGATAGATATGGACACCTCTTTAGAAATCCTAGCAAGAGGTGGTGGCTGGAAAAACAAGCAATTGCTATACAGTGCATATGTCTGTCATTTTGATAAGGGAGGCCCAGGATGCTATGCGCACTTTAGAGCAAGAGTGATTAACCCTGGGGGGAGGTGTTCAGGGTGGGGAAGAATTAGTTTTAGTCCTAACTAGTCTCAAAATTCTATTCTAGTTTGTTAAAACTAGATTTCCTAGCCTTCTTTGCACCTGGGGGTTAGCAGTGTGATCCAGTGCTGGCCAGTGATGTTTAAAGAAGTCTGCTTCCTCTTTTTCTTATTTTTTATTGAGTTCATAATAGTTTACATCATCGTGAAGTTTCAGTCGCACGTTATTTCTAGTCCGTCCCCATGTAAGTGCTCCCCTTTACCCCCTGTGCCCCCCCCCCCCAGCCCCTTCCCCTGGTAACCACTGAACTGTTCTCTTTGTCCATGTGTTTGTTTATAGGAAGTCTCCTTGGGGTGTTTCTGGGAAAGTTTCACTTTTCTGATAAAAGTGACAGATAAGGCTAGGGCTGTGCCTCCCTCTTTCTTCCTGCCATGAAAACATCTAAAGTTTACATCTCTGGCACCTATCTTGTTTCCATGAAGTTACACGGATGAGGACAAAAGCCATCAAGCCAAGTAAGGATGGCAGAGCAGAAAGATGGAAAGAGGGGCTGGCCCCGTGGCCAAGTGGTTAAGTTCACGCGCTCCGCTGCAGGCGGGCCAGTGTTTTGTTGGTTTGAATCCTGGGTGCGGACATGGCACTGCTCATCAAACCATGCTGAGGCGGCATCCCACATGCCACAACTAGAAGGACCCACAACGAAGAATATACAACTATGTACCGAAGGGGCTTTGGGGAGAAAAAGGAAAAAAATAAAATCTTTAAAAAAAAAAAAAAAAAAGAAAGATGGAAAGATATAGAAGACCATGGGAGTCCGGCACACTTTATCTCCTTCTTCTGGTTCCTAAGAGGGACTCCTTGCCAATTTTGTATATTCTTGGTGAGTACCTCACCCTGCTGACTGCCCCAGGGTGGGCTTCCGAGCCAGGCTAACCAATCAGAGTACCCTCTTCACCAGCCAAAGTGTTTGGTTCAGGGAGGGGCAGACAGGGTCCTCAGACTCTTCCCTGGAAATGATATGTGGCCATTGTTGGGATTGCTAAAATCAGAGGACACGGGTCTGGGAATACTGGGGGACCATCTTGCCCCATGTGGAGAGGCCCTGAATTAAAAATGAAGCCAAGATAACACAAACTGAGCTGGCAGCTGAGACGAGAGCCCTACTGACATGGTTTGAGTTCTGGAATTCTGTACACTTACCGTTGCCAGTTAGGAGCAAATAAATACTCTCTTTTGCCCCAGAAAATTTAGGTTGGATTTCTATGACATAAAATTGAGAAAGTCTTGACTAATACAAGCGGTCTTCTTGATGTTTTTCTGTTTTGTTTATTCCATGTAAGAGGATTCAGGAATCACAGCATTTGTTTGTTTATTCAAACAAATCAATTCAAACAAATCCACTGTTCAAACTTTTATCAAATCTGCCCCCTGTGCCAGGCAATGCGCTAAGCCTTGAAGCTCTGAAGATGAATAACTCATGGCTTCGACTCCCGGGAAACTCACAAACTAATGGGGACAGATGATCCAGATTGAGAAAGGGCTCCAGGTTTATGGGCTCTTCCTGCTGAGGCCAAGGTGAGAGGAAACTGGCTGTTTTGCTCACTGCCGTGTATACCTGGCACCTGGCACAAGGTAGGTGCTTAATAACTATTTGTTAAATGAATATATGAATGAGAGTAGAATGAAGTATAGAATGAAGTCTGAGAAGTGTAAGACAGAAGGAAGAATGTCATAAGATAAAGAGTGATAGAGGCTAGAGTAACTCAGTGATGCTGAGTTCATATCCTGCCTCTGTCACCTACCAGTTCTCTGGCTGTGGAGAAGTGACATCCACTCTCTGGACCTCCGAGCAGGTTGGATTGTACCAGAAGTGGTTAACCCTGTCTGCATGTCAGAAAAAGCGCCAGGGCTGGCCTCACTCCAGTTCAACTATATCAGATTTTCTGGGAGGGGGACCCTGGCATTGGTGTTTTTCGAAAGCTCTGAGTGACTCTAATGTGCACTCAGGGTGGAAAACCACTGCTCTAGATTGGTTAGAAGCTTCTCGTCGTCAAGTTGAATGACACTTCGCTCTGAGTTTATCAGATCTTGTCTTTAGAGTAGGATTCCAAGGAAGGGAGGAGGGAGATAACAGGAGTCCATTTAAGCTATGATTGTATTTACCATTTCATTTGTTCATTCATTCATTCTTTCTCTCAGCAAATATTAGTTAAGTCCCTACAGAATCCCAGGCATGGCATTAGTCTAGTTGAGGCAGAGAGGGAGGAGCGGGGAGGAGGACTAGAAAAGTAGTCTGGGACTAAGATTTGAAGGGTCTATATGTCACCGACTAGTTACCCCAGAAACTCAAGGCTGGGTTTGGATATTTTAACTGTTTTTCCAAATTGTTCTTGTTCCTTTTGTTATGTTAAGGAGATGCAATCACCAACCACCCGGAACCAGACCCAGACTCACCAGGAGAGCTACGCCTGTGACCTTTGCCTTATTTTTAATGCTAAACTCTCTCCAGGAGGAGCGTAGTCCTCATTACCATAACTGCAGTGTATGTGGAAGCATGTTTTCCAACTGAGCCTGTGCAAGCAAATACCCATCTCTCCCTCTTGTTGTGCTATGTAGGATGCCGCCTCAGCATGGCCTGATGAGCAGTGCCATATCCTTGCCCAGGATCTGAACTGGCAAAACCCTGGGCCACTGAAGCGGAGTCTGTGAACTTAACCACTCGGCCACAGGGCCGGGGACCCCATCTCTCCCTTTTGAATATTCATTCCCCATCTGAAATTAAAGTCCCTGCTTCCTTTTGTTTGGGACGCCATGACTCTGGAAATGATCCCTCGTGGTCTCAAATATACTTTACTTTGTGAGACAACTCCTTCTGGTGGAGAGTCTGACTTAACTCGCCAGGAGGGAACTCGCTTTGGTTTTGGTAACATATATACTGAATACTGAGGGTGCTCGTGTTTGCTAAAAGGATGTAATTCACACTTAGTGTGAAATGCTGGCTCCTCCTTTGCAATCTTTGGCGTATACTATAGACCTCAGGTATTTGGTAACTCTTCTCATAATCAACACCCTGGAAAAAAACAACACCCGCCAGTGTTTATTTTTTCAAAGTCTTAGGAGCCATTCTCCTCTTCCAAGAGAAGCAAATGATGTGTGTTTATAGTGACCTAGGTTTATGACAGCCAGATATCCCCATACAGTTCTCATTTTCGAGGACAGTCCTGATTTAAATATCCTCTTCCATTGTTCCTATGAGTACGTAGGAATTTGTGAGACCATAAATCCTGATGTTTGGTTCTGCAAAATTGATCACCACGTTCAGATGACCTGTAAGCTCTTGTTTCTTTTGTCTCTTTCGAAAACATGCTTCTTGTTTATTGTGTAAGTATGTTATTATGGTGCCAAGCAGGTGGCTAAACTGGGAAGGGATTGTATGGAATGTTACAATGTGGAAGACCTATATGAATCTTTGTTAAAGTTGGTTCCTTTGAGCTGGGCTTAATGGTGCCATATAGTGCCTGCCCTAAGGCTTTTAAGCTGAACTGGTTTGTGTTCCTCATGTCACCCTGGGACCACACATGGGCCAATTCTACTAAGGGGGAGATCCAAAATGGAAAGTCTCTTCCTCCTTTGAACACGACTGGTTCAAACTGCCTGTACCACGCAGGCTGTGTGTAGCCTCTGTGACCAGAAGTTGTAGTGATTGATGCAGACAAGCCTTATCTCCCGTTGGCCTATAGTCCTCTCAAGGGTGAGTACCAATGCTTATTCTCTAAGTATCCCGTCCACATGATAATAGAGAGGCTGGGGAGCACAGTGGGTAAGAACTCCAGCTCTGGAGTCAGACAGACCCAAGAAAAGTCCAGCTCTTCCACTCCTAGCTGTGTGACCTTAGGCAAGCTGTTTAACATTTCTTTGCAGCAGTTTCCTTATCTGTAAAATAGAATTCTGATGTTACTTCTTGGTAGTGCTGTTGTCAGGGTCAGATAAGATGCAGGTGTGAAGTGGGATGGCTGCATGGAAAACGCTTGGTCCATGTCAATTATCATCACAGTGTCCATCTCAGTGCCTTGCTTAATAGGCGCTCAGTAATTAAATAAATTTTCTTGGTGTATTCACGCTTTTTAGTCTTTGTTTCTAAGACTATACTTCTAAAGAGCAGAGACCATTTCTTCCAGATCTTCTATGGACTCTCTCTTCCTGCACAATGCTAGGCATATAAAAGGAGTTTGATACATACATAGTGGAGGCAATGTGGTGGATGGCAGAGTCTAATTTGATTTCTGGTCTTTGCTGTTCCTTTATGGAAATTATTTACTATCTCTGGGTCTCAGTTTCTTTGTCGGTAAAAATGAGGGGTTAGGCATTGGGTACATGGTCTGGAGTATAGGCTGTATGCTTGATCTCAGAATATGATCCACAGGAGACTTTCAGTCAAACATAACAAAACAAACATAAAAATTAGGGGCCAGCCCGGTGGTGCAGCGGTTAAGTGCACATGTTTCGCTTCGCTGGCCTGGTGTTTGCCGGTTCGGATCCCAGGTGCGGACATGGTGCCACTTGACAAGCCATGCTGTGGCAGGCGTCCCACGTATAAAGTAAAGGAAGACGAGCATGGATATTAGCTTAGGGCCAGCCTTCCTCAGCAAAAAGAGGAGGATTGGCAGCAGATGTTAGCTCAGGGCTATTCTTCCTCAAAATAAATAAATAAATAAATAAATAAAAATTAGAAAAACACACAAATGAAACACTTCCTAAATTAGCTGGCGTTTGTGAGCTAGGTGGCCAGCAGGGTCTGACATTACCATTACGTACCTGGATCGGCTGGGTATCACATGCACAAGATGGGAATTGACCTGTTCAAGTCTAATTTCAATAAGAGTCAATGGAAAAGTCACTAAGGCAGGGCTCTATGAAGGAGTGTTGCCAAAGAAAAATAGGTGTGGTGAAAGCTTATGCATCACTTCAAAAATCATGACTTACCACTGTACTCAATAAAAATTAATGTGACCTACATGCCACACAGAATTTTCTGACCCCATGGACCATTACTGAAAACACTGGTGAAGCAGCTGTCTGCCCCCACAGGGAAGAGTGTTTGGTCACTGACGTTGCTTAGAATTGCCAGTGTGTGGTGATAGTAGAAACTTTTAGGTGGCTCTTTTTATTTTTTGAATTGAGGTCATAATGCTTTATAACATTGTGAAATTTCAGTCGTACATTATTGGTCAGTCATCATATAAATGTGCCCCTTTCCCCCTTGAGCCCCCCCACCCCTTTCCTTCTGGGAACCACTAAACTTCTCTGTGTCCCTGTGTTTATATTCCATATATGAGTGAAATTATACGGTGTTTGTCTTTCTCTGTCTGGCTTATTTCACCTAACATAATACCCTCAAGGTCTATCCACGTTGTTGTGAATGGGACGATTTTGTCTTTTTATGACTGAGTGGTATTCCACTGTATATATATATATATATATATATATATGCTACATCTTTTTTATCCATTCGTCAGTTGATGAGCGCTTGGGTTGTTTCCACATCTTGGCTATTGCGAATAATGAATGCTGCAATGAAATAGGGGTGCATAAGTCTCTTTGAATTGCTTATTTCAACTTCTTTGGATAAATACCCAGTAGTGGGATAGCTGGGTCATATGGTATTTCCAGTTTTAATTTTTTGAGAACTCTCCATACTGTTTTCCATAGTGGCTGTCCCAGTTTGCATTCAGGTGGGTCTTATTCTTATTTTTAAATTCTCTTTAGGTACTGCCCTTCCTCATTGCATCAGGGGACGGATGCTCCCTGCCCTTTGTTTGCCACGGAATAGAGATATTTGGGTGCCCTTGGACTAGATTTCTTTGGTTTCTTACAGCTTGAACATCTTTTTCATTATTTAGTTCTCAGCACAAATCATTCTCTTTGAAAGTAGCTCTGCCCTCCTGACCTTCACTGTCATTATCCCATGTTTTAAAATCAACTTTACTGAGGTTTAATTAGTGTACAGGAAACTGCATCCATTTAAAGTGTACAATTTAGGGGCCGGCCCAGTGGCACAGTTGTTAAGTTCGCGCATTCAGGTGGCCCGGGGTTTGCTGATTTGGATCCCAGGTGCAGACCTACACACCGCTTGTCAAGCCATGCTGTGGCAGGCGTCCCACATAAAACAGAGGAAGATGGGCACACATGTTAGCTCAGGGCCAGTCTTCCTCAGCAAAAAAAGAGGAGGATTGGCAGCTGATGTTAGCTCAGGGCTAATCTTCCTCAAAAAAAAATAAACTGTACAATTTGGTGAGTCTTGTTACACTTATACATCCATGAAACAACTACCACAATCAAGATATAAAACATTTCCGTCACTCCGAAAGGTTCCTCTGTGCCATCAGTCCATCCTTCTCTCTACCTTCAGCCCTAGGCCACCAATGGATTGTTTTTTGTCAAGACAGATTCATTTGCATCCTCTAGAATGTTATATAAATAGAGTCATCCAGCAGGTAGTATTTTGTGTCTGCCTTCTTTTCACCCAGCGTCATGATTTTGAGATTCTTCCATGTTGTAATGTGTATCAATATTTCATTCCTTGTTATTCCGTTGTATGGATATACTACCGTTTGTGTATTCATTTGCCTGTTGATGAACATTTGGCTTATTTTCAGTTTTTGCCTATTGACATCAGTCTGTTACATTGTCTTCATCGCATTATCTCTATCTGAAATTATTTGTGTATTTGGTTGTTTTTGGCTCCCCCCTGCTCCCCGGCTAAAGCAAGCAGGGCGTTATCTTCTTGTTCTTCACTCTGTCTGCAGTGCTGGACACGTGATAGGAGCTCATGCATTAAATAATTCCAGGAATTTCAGTGTTGGGCTGTACTTGGAACATTCTTGAGTTCAAATACCAGCTATGGCACTCTTAGCTTTGTGACTTTGAGCAAATTTCCTCACCTCTCTGAATTTCAGTTATTTTGTTTGTAAATTGAGCATTATTATACTCTCTCACAGGGGAGTTGTGAAGATAAAGGCAGATTACTAGCAATGGAAAGTCAGTGCTGTCCTAAGTGTCTTGACAGTAATAACTCATTTAATCCTTTATTCAATTAATCAACCCCATGACGAAAGTATTATTGTTATTATTCTACCCATTTCGAGGATGAGAAAATTGAGGCACGGAATTAGTAGTGACAGAGCTTCACCTGAACCCAGGCCGTCTGGCTTGTGAGACTCTTCTCCCCATCACTCTGCTATTCTGTTCTCTCTCTTATTACATGAGATACTATGTGAAGTGCCCAGCACAGTACCTGACACATACTAGCTTCATAATAAATATGAGTTTCCTTTTTCGCTACGTGTAAAGTCTCAGAGCAAGATGCCAAACACCCCACCATTTACCTATAATTTCAGGACCATATGTGCAAAGTTGCAGCAGGTAAAATTCAATAGATCTTTGTAGACTGGGATATTCTGCATTATTTTCATCTCTGGACATTTCAGTTTCTTGGTTTGAGACATGATTTTAAGTCCTGGCAAGGATGATAGTTTGTCGAGCAAATCAGTGTGACTACATATTTTTCTAGTAAAATGATTGTGAACCCTTGTTCATACTTGTGGCCCAGAAGAGACTCTTGATCCCCTTTTAAGGCGACCTGGGGGCTGGGCTGAGAATGGGGTCTGATCCTGAGGGTGTCCAGATTAGCCTTCTAAGCAACTCACAAACAGCCACAGGGATCAATCAATGTCAAATGATCAGTGTAGGGCAGGTGCCAACCCTCAGGGATGGGACAGCTATTTTCTGATTTGGACCGTAAAGCACTCTGCTAAAAAAAACCGCTTAGGAATATTCTTCGAGCCACAGGCTATGAACTGTTTATAGCCTGTTATCTGAGTGGCCGATCTGGAATAGGCCCTTAGATTCAGGCAGAGGCTGGGGGGAGGACAAACTGGCTGATGCTGCTTCCAGTAGCAGAGGTCTGCCTTGGTGGAACATTAACCCGATAGAGGCAGGTGCAGGACAGGTGTCTCAGCCACAGGCCCGCTCCTGATCTTGGGGGACGTATACAAGCCACACACACCCAGGCTTCTATGAGGCCTGATGGGGGAAGATAGCGAAAGAGTCACTCTTTCTGCCCTCCGGCAGCTTCCAGTCTTAAGGATACACAGAAGCTAACAAGACAACTGCCTTGTGGTAGGATAACATGTGAGTGAGTCCTAAGCACAGAGCATGGCATCCTCCAGGGCAGAGAGGATGGGAAAGGGGGTGACATGGGCACCAGAGGTAGTTTCTTGGAGTAAGTCTTGATTTTGACTGATCTGTCCCAGGGCTGGCTTCATGGGTGTATGACCCACGCTCAAAGGGCCTCCTACTCGTGGGTTATTGCTGTGCTGTTGCCATCTTGAAATTCTTAATAATTTCCAAATAAGGGGCCCTACATTTTCATTTTGTCCTGGCTCCCTCAAATTAGGTCCTGATCATCCCTATCAGGTTATTATTTTATTGTTTATTAATTTTTCATTGTTTATTCATTTTTTCTCTCATTTATTATTTATCTTCTCAAACATTTATTATTTTTCCTCTCAAATAGACTTCTCCTATTTTAATTCTTTATCTCACCTAAAAACAGCAGCTTCGTCCCAGTCCTCTGGACTTAAAATCTCCCGCCAGCTGTCACTCTTGCCTCTCCAGGCACAAATGATTGCAAGACCCAAGGAGCATCCCTTTAAACACTTCGCATCCTCCTGCTTCTCACCATTTCCAGAGCCACACACCTAGTTCAGGCCTATCTTGTCTTTTGTCTAGAGTCTGTAGACCCTTGCTGGTCTGGGGGCCATCAGCATCAGCAGAACCTGAGAGCTTGTTGAAAGTGTAAAACCTTGGGTCCCACCCTAGACCTACATTTTGACAAAGGACTTAGGTAATTCCTAAGCACTTTAAACTTTGAGAAGTCCAGTCAGTGGTCTCTGACTATATATTAGAATCACCTGGGGAGATATAAAAACTACTAATGATTGGGTCCTATCCTCAGAGATTTTCATTTAATTAGTTAACAGCAGTATTAAAAAAAAAATCTGATTATTTTAATCAAGATAATAGGTAATCGACATAACTGAGTTCTGAAGTGGATCATTTCAATCAAAATTATTTAGTATTGCTTTCTACATAAACTGAAATCAACATATCCCGCCCTTTAATTTTTTTTTTTTTGAGGAAGATTAGCCCTGAGCTAACATCTGCTGCCAATCCTCCTTTTTTTGCTGAGGAAGACTGGCCCTGAGCTCACATCCGTGCCCATCTTCCTCCACTTTATATGTGGGACGCCTACCACAGCATGGCTTGCCAAGCGGTGCCATGTCTGCATCCGGGATCTGAACCAGGAAACCCCGGGCAGCTGAAGTGGGACGTGGCGCACTTAACTGCTGAGCCACCAGGCCAGCCCTATCCTGCCCTTTAATACGACTGCTATTTAATGCAATTATCATCTAGATCAAAGATATATAACACAATTACATGAACTCATATGGAATTTCTCTGAAAATAAAGACATTTGCATATGACATTGATATATAATTTTGGGGGGAATCAAATGTCTTAAGGAGCCCCTAAAAAGGGTTGCCACTTTGTCTGAGATCTACTTCATATCTGGATTTCCTATGAAAATAGATGTCACGCTGAGTTATTTGAGATACATGTATATACCACCCCTCACACATGTAATCATTTTTAATAGATTCAAGTATTTTTATATAGATTCAAGTACAATTTTTAATAGATTCAAGTACCACAAACTGTTCAAAATCAGTATATCATTCCATTTTTCATCTAATTCAAAAATGTTTGCTGCAGTAAATCACAAACTTAAGCTGTAAGCGTCAGTATTGTCTTTTAAAGCCCCTCTTTCCCCCTTGTTTTGGTTATCTCTTGTTGCATAACAAATTACCCCAACACTTAGTAGTTTAAAACAACACGCATTTCTTATTTCTCAGTTTCTGTGCTCAGGAATCCAGACACAGCTCAGCTGGATCCTCTGCTTCAGGGTCTCTCACAAACTTGCAATCAAGGTGTTGGCCCAGGGGGTCTCAGAAGGCTGCAATCAGGGTCCAACCGGAGCAGGATCCACCTCCAAGCTCACTCAGTGGTTGTTGGACTCAGTTCCTCACAGGCTCCTGGACTGAGGGTCTCAGTGCCTTGTTGGCTGAGAGCTGGAGGTCAGCTTCAGTTCTTCACCACTTGGGCCCCCTCAAGGGGCCCCTCAAGCTTCCCAACATGGAAGCTTGCTTCATTAAAGGGAGCGAGAGAGGGAATCTGCTAGCCACATGGAAGTCACCATCTTTTATAACCCAATTCGTGGAAATGACATCCCATTTCTTTGCCATATTTTATTCATTGAGAAACAAGCCACTAGGTCTGGCTCACACTCAAAGGGAGGGAACTACACAAGCGCATTCCTACTAGGAGGTGGGGATCATTGGGGGTTATCTTGGAAGTCTGCCTGCCCAGGTGATTCTGATGTGTACCAGGCTTGAGGACCGTTGTTCTGGAACAGGAGGTAAAGAAGCCCATCCCTTATCTCAACTCAAATTAAATAGTAACAGATGCCTGGAGTGGTGAAAGGGATTACCAGGCTAATCTGGGCTCTGTTGGGAACAGTGTGGTAGCTGAATAGTAACATCTGCCAAAGTCAAGGGATGTGACAAATGTGGGATATGCCATCCCTAGTCTGGACTCTGCGGAACCCAATTATAGACTTTTGGAGTAGTCTAATAACGCTCTCCAGTCTCCCGCAGTCCTCCAGCAACAATAATTTTTTTCAAACTTGTTGGCAGTGTCAATTGTTCTAAGCCCATATATGTATGTATGTATGTATGTCCTTCCTCAAATAATACTATAAATAATAGCTAATACCTTTAGAGGGCTTACTAAATTCCAGGCACTGTTCTAAGTGCTTAAAATTTATTGTCATTTAACCTCACAATAATCCTATGAGGTAAGTTACTATTAACATCCCTGTTTCCAATGAGGAAATTGAAGCAGAGAAAGGCTAAGTAACTTGCCTGGGCCCCACAACTGTAAGTGATGGAACTGAAATTCAAACTTAGCTGGGCTGGCCCCAGAGTCCCAGCTCTTAAACCACCAATTCAATGTAAAAAATCTTCAATATCTGCACATTTCCATTTATGTTTGTCACAACATTGCCATTTATAATAGTAAATTTGGGACAACATACCTGTCCAACAGTAGGGAAATGATGAAGTAATTTATGATACGTCTTTATGATGATCTATTATATTCATTAAAAGGGATGCTTTTCAAAGAATTTTAAAGACATGGGAAAATGCACAAAATGTTATTAAGAGAAAAATAATCATATATATCATTTAACCACAATTATGAAAATACATCTGTATATGAATAGAAAAAATGAAAATACATCAGTATCGTTCTGTGGATTGTGTAATTATGGGTTATTTAAAAAAATGAATGTAATTTATATATATTAGAATCTTTAGCTTTTGTGTCCAGTTTAACAAATTTTGGTAAATGTATACACCTGTGTAACTGCCACCCAAAATGATAGAACATTTCTCTCATCTGAGAAAGTTACTTTATGCCTCTTTTCAGTTAATCTTCCTTCTGCCCTTCTCCTCTGCCAGTCCTACACCACCGCTGTTCTTATTCTTATCATTGTAGATTAGTTTTAATGACATGGAAAAATGGCCCACTGTTTTAGACTCTCACAAAGCTGCAGTCAAGATCAACTGGGGCAATCTGTCTGTTTTTGAATTTCATATAAATGGAATCATATTCTTTTGTGTTTGCCTTCTTTCACTCAACATCACATTTTAGAGATTCATTATTATGTTGCCTGTTTCTTTCTTTTTATTGCTGAATAGTATTGCATTGTAGAAATATTCTATGATTCTTCATACATTTTCTTACTGATGGACATTTGGATATTTTGTAGATTTTGACTATTCTGAATAAAGCTGCTATGGATATTCAGGTTTTGTCTTTATGTGATTACAGGTTTTCACTTCTCTTGGGTATATACCAAAGAGTGGAATTGCCCAGTCATAGAGCAGATGTATTTTGAACTTTATGAGAAAAGAAAAGGACAGTTTTCCGAAGTGATTGTAACATTTTACACTTCCACCAGCAATGTAGGAAAGTTCCAGTTGCTTCTCCATGCTTGCCAACATTTGGTCAAGTCAAATTTTTAGCCAGTGTTGTGGGTGTGAAGTAGTATCTTATTGTGTTTATTTGGGGTGGGGGAATACCCTCTTTAGCCTGGTTTCAAGTTCAACTAATAGATAATTTCAAATACCATCCCAGACTCCTCTGATTACCCCTCCAAGTGTCACGTGTTCCATTAGAACTGGATTTTTCTTGCGCCCTGAACCACCGTGATTTCCTGCCTCTGTAATGGCTGCAAGATTGAAGGTGATAATTTAGGAGTGGTGAAGGAGGAGAGAAGGAGGGAAATGTGGAAGGGGAAACAGAGACAGGCATATACAAAAACACAGAGGCAAAGAGGCAGAGAGATGGAATTAGAAAAAGACAAGAAAAATAGAGAGATAGCAAAGGAAGGGAGGTAGGCACAAGATAAAGGAAGACAGGGACAATGAGAAAGGAAAAGTGATAAAGAAAGAGAGCAAGAAGGAGTATGTGTCTGGAGAGAGGTCATAAATAAAGTGATGTGGGGACAAGGAAGGGAAGGAGGGGATGAAAGCAAGGGAGAGAAGCCAAATCCTTCCATGCCACCCATCCAGCAGGCAGTCCTGGAATGCCCAGGACTGGAGGGAGATGCATTTGCCAGTGAGATTTGTTTCTGCTCCTGGTGGGCTGATGCCCAAGGAGCAGAGCAGAGTTGTGCTGAGAGAATCCCTCATTAATATCAGAGGCCACCGCCAGCCCTAATAGCCCCTGAGACTTGTGGGCTGCAAAGGGATTGGAGAGCTAACATGTTGGTTGGGCAGATGCCAGACTGCACTCACAGAGATGGCACCTCCCTGGGCCACCCTGGAGTGTGATGCCAGGTCAGGGACTAGAGACTGCTGAGTCATCTGGAGGGCAAGGAGTAGTTCCCTTGGGGTAATGGAGAAATGACGAGCACAGTTCCCTCTCCTGGACCTGACCAGGGTGACAAGCAGCCCCTGTGGGTATAGTGAATGGTCAGAGAGAAGCTAGCTCCTGGCAGCTGTGTAATTTGAGAAGTGGGCAGTCCTTTGGGTTCGTTTGATCAGTCAACAGACACTGAACCTTGCGTGGATCCCACCTGTCCTCAAAAAGCTCACAGTCTAGTCAGTAGGAGGAGACAGTGAACTAAATTACTAATAAGACTGAAATATGTCCTATAAGAGATAAATATTGTAGCTCCTTTCCAATGTCAGGGGCTCCATAAAGATTTATTAAATAAATGCATGAATGAATGTTTAACCCACGTATCTAGTAGCGCAGAAGAAGAAGGGTTGTTTATGAACTAATTCTTTGCACAGGATTGGACACACGGTAGACGCCCAATTCAGTTTTATTAAATGAATGGCTGGTTACATTTCACTGCAGAGAAAACACAATGCTTACCAGGGAAACAGAACTCTAAGCTGCTGTCACTCATGCATGCTTCAATATGAACTTACTCGTGTTGTTCATTTTTGCTGCTATTTCCAAATCACATTAGCTCTGTTAAAATCCATTCTGTGAGGTGGACAGGGCTGGAGTCATCATCTGCATTTACAGATGAAGAAATTGAGGGCCAGACAGGCTGGGTGTGCCCAATTAAAGTACCAAAGCCTCATGCAGAATGCCGGGCTCCAGACAGCTCATCTCTTTCTCATTCGACTGCTCCATATGGTCGTCCTCCTGCTCAGTAAGGGCTAATGGAGGGGGCTCTGAGGCATTCGGGGTTTTGGGGGGAAGGATTGATGGTGGTGAAGGTGGGAGCTATGTGCTGGCACTAATGTAGTCGTTTTAAAGATTTTTTTTGTCCTTTTTCTACCCAAAGCTCCCCCCCCCCGCCCCATACATAGTTGTGTATTCCTAGTTGTGGGTCCTTCTAGTTGTGGCATGTGGGATGCCACCTCAGCATGGTTTGATGAGCAGTGCCATGTCCACGCCCAGGATTTGAACCAACGAAACACCGGGCCGCCTGCAGCGGAGCGTGTGAACTTAACCACTCGGCCACGGGGCCAGCCCCTAGTCATTTTATATAAGTTGTTTCATTTAACTATCACAACAACGTTATGAGGTGGGAATTATTATCCCCATTTTAAAGTTAAGGAAATAGACGTGTTACCGAAACCAAAATGGGTACCAAAATGGAGAGTTAAATCAGACTCTCCACCAGAAGTAGCTGTCACACAAAGTAAGGTCTATTTACAGCAAATAGGAGACAATAAGGAATCACTTCCAAAGTCATGGGCCCCCAAACGAAGGGAAGCAGGGACCTTTTGTTTTGGATGGGGAATGAATATTCAAAAGGGAGAGATGGGTATTTATTTGTGCAGGCTCAGCTGGAAAACATGCTTCCGTATACAATGCACGTTAGTATGATAAGGCCTAAGCTCCTCCTGGAGAGATCTTAGCATTAAAAATAAGGCAAAGGTAGGGCTGGCCCCTGGTCAAATGGTTAAGTTTGTGTGCTCCGCTTTGGTGGCCTGGGGTTTGCCGGTTTGGATCCTGGGCGTGGACCTATGCACAGCTCAACAAGCCATGCTGTGGCAGCATCCACACAGAAGAACTAGAATGATCTACAACTGGGATATACAACGACGTACTGGGGTTTTGGGGTGAAAGAAAAAAAAAAGGCAAAAGTCATAGTGTCTTGTGGTGAGGCTGGGTCTGGTTCAGGGGGGTTGGTGATTGCATCTCCTTATAACAAAAGGAAAAATAAACAATTTGGAAAAAACAGTTAAATGCTTCCAAACCCAGCCTTGAGTTCCTTGGGCAACTAGTTGGCGACATAAGCTCAGCAAAATCAAGTAACTTGTCCAAGGTCGGAGCTCGGACTCAAACTAGATCTGTTGCACTTCAAACCTCACCTTTTTCCATTGCATTGTGGTCACTTGAGGTAGTTTCGGAGAGAGAAGAGAGAAGCGATGGTATGGAAGTTTCTGAGATTCTTCCAGCAAGTCATAATTGCTCTGGGGCAGGGTGGGGGTGGAAGGGTGGAGATTGTGCATCTTCAGACCTTGGGGGCACTTAGGGATTTCCTCCCTACGGGGTGAACACACTGGATTTTATCTGGCTTTTTTTCCAGTGAAAAGTCCTCATAAACTGGGGGACTGGGATTCCAGGCAAATTCAGGGACAAACCATGCAACCAAGTTTAAGTGGGACAGAAAAGGGGAGAGGTTCTGGGGGGAAGGGAAAAATTTGCCCATAATTCTCTGAGATCGATTTCTACCTCATGCCTGCAACCTGCTGTGTAAGTTCAGTGTCCGTGGGGTGGCCCAGCCTCTCAGTTCGAGCTTCTCCCTTTCACTCCATCTGCTTCAGCCTCCACTCCCATGGCCCACCTATGACTCTGCTATCACCCAGAACAACTCCACCGCTGACGTCTTAAACGGCGTTCTTAGAGCCTCCTTCCCACTGCCATTTTAATACATATGGAAGCCTCCAGAGCCTGGAGTCCAGGCCCCCATCTCTCTGTCATCCTTCATTCTGTTTGTCAGTCTGTGTTATTAGCGAGGGCTTTCCAGTGGCATGTGATTGGAACTCATTTTATACTTGCTTAAAGTAAGAAAAAGAGCTTTGTTTTGTTTTAACTGGGAAGGCATACGTGTGTGTGTGTGTGTGTGTGTGTGCATGTGTCTCCTATTGGTTCTGTTTTTCTGGAGAATCCTGACTAAATATATTGACGCACCTGGCTCCCAATCGCATCTGCACCATTTACTAATCTTGACTTTGGACACATCTCTTAACCTCCCTGATTCTCAACTTCTTGATTTGTAACATAGAGATTTTAAAAATATGTATTTAAGGGGCTGGCCCCGTGGCCGAGTGGTTAAGTTTGCGTGCTCCACTGCAGCGCATGGTTTCGCTGGTTTGAATCCTGGGCGTGGACATGGCACCGCTCATCAGGCCACGCTGAGGTGGCGTCCCACGTGCCACAACTAGAAGGACCCACAACTAGGAATACACAACTATGTACGGGGGGGGGGGGGGGCGCTTTGGGGAGAAAAAGGAAAAAAAAATATGTATTTAAAAATCTCCTTTTTTTCCCTTTGCTCGCAGCCCTGCCTGCTTCCGTGTGCCCATGAGGGAGTGTCTGAGGGGTGAGGCATCAGAAAGGGTACAAACTGGTCATCATCTTCTACGGTCAGGCCGGCCCCCTCCTGCCCCATTCTTCTTCTGCCGATGGCCCTTCTAGCCCATCTGGTGCCCGTACTTGGTGGAACCTGTGACAGTGACTCTTCAGTGTCAGGTCCCAGCATGACCAGAAGAATCAGACAGCATTCTCTCCACTCCCAATGCTTCTTCTAACCAGGGCTTCTCCTTCTGGTTCAATAGCCCCTCTGCCTGCAAAGTCCACACATTTGGACATGACAAATAAAAATGTCAAGTAATAGGACATATTGGGGTATATGAGGACGCCATTTTGTGTAAACCTAATTCGGCCTGACCTTGTCTTTCCAAAAGGGCCTGACCGAGGCCATTGAGCATGCATTGTATATCTGCTTTAGAGATTCCCTATGGCAAGAGCAAAGGCTCTTGAGATAAAGGTGCAACTTCCCTCCCCCTCCCAACGTTGGCATTCCCTTAAGGATTAAGCATCTTTCCTTAGGCTAGAAACTGATTGCTGCACTCACCTGTGACCACCCAGCTCAAGACAATAGACTTGCCTCCTGCTACGCCCACCAAGAGAGCAGACCCACTACCTGCTGTGTCCATCAAGTGCTGTGCTGACAGGGCAATCTTGTGACTATTGTGGGAGGAACATTTCAATCATATGTGAAACGTCCTGTTTGGGGGTATATAACCACTCTGTATACCTCACTTCTTTGGTGCCCTTTCTTCCTTCGGGAAGAAAGGCCCCGGGCCATGGTCCTCAGATTTCAGCTCAGAATAAACTCCCCCAAATTTTCATTTATAGATTGGTTATGGATTATTTTTGTTGACAGACATTACCAGCCTCCTCTATTCTTAGGGGCATCATCCTCTTCCCTTCAGATCCTCTCCCACGTTATTGAACAGTATGTCGTCTGCCCACAGTTTTTCTCTTCAGTGCTTTCCTGCACCATTGTCTTTGTCAAATTCAGTTGATGATCCATCCAAACGCAACACCCACAGAAAAATGCGTGAAACATAAACATACAATTTGACAAATAATAAACACAAACATACAAGTTACAAGTAATGATAAAGCAGACACTTATGTTACCATCATCTAGGTCAAGAAGTAGAATATTGCCAGAGCCCCAGAGATCCCTTTCAGATCCCAACCCCCTCTCTCACCAGAAATATCCATGATCCTGACTCATATGGTAACTATTTTCTTGCTTTTCTTTGTGGTTTTAAGCCCTATTTATGCATTCTTGTGCCTGTTTTATATAAATGGAATTATATTTTTGTGATGTTTATATGTGTGATTTGTGTGTATGTGTGAATTTGTGTCACTTTAGCTCAACATTATGTTTGTAAGATTCATTCACAGGGTTGCAAGTAGCTGTAGTTGATTCATTTTCAAGGCTGTATAGTTTTCCTCTATATCAGAAGTTGGACAACTATGGCCCATGGGTCAAATCCAGCCAGTGGTGTGTTTTTTTGTGGCCTGTGAGCTCAAAATGCTTTGTATATTTATAATGTTGTTTTAAAAAAACCCCAAGCTTATGAGGCAGAGACCTGCAAAGCCTAAAATATTTACTCTCTGGCCCTTTATAGGAAGTTTTCCAACCCTGCCCCTATATGAATATATTGTAACTTATTTTCCTGTTACATTTGTGATGGGTATTTGAGTGGTCTGCAGTTTCTTGGCTCCTGAGAAATGCTGCTTTCAACATTCTTGTACATGTTTTCTGGTGCACATGTTTGTGTGTTTCTCTAAGGTATGTACCTAGGAATGAAAATATACGTATATATCTTCAAATTTAGTAGATACCTCCAAATAGTTTTCCAAAGGGGTTGTACCAATTATATTCTCAATAGAAGTGTATGAGGATTCTAGTTGCTCTATATCCCTAAAAACACTTAATAATATCAAACTTTTAAAAGTTTTGCCAATTTGGTGGGTGTGTAGCATTATATCATTGTTGTTGTAACCTAGCATTTCCCTGTAATGAAGTTACTGGATATTTATATTTCTTTTTTTTTTTTTTTTGCAAAATGCTGATTTGGTTCCAATATCTTTTCTATTTTTCTATTGGATTGTCTGTTTTTCTCACTTATTTGAAGGAGTTCTTTATATATTTTGGATATGAGTCCTTTCATCAGTTATATATGTCATGAATACGTGGTTTGCCTTTTCACTTTCTTAGTGCTATCTTTTGACGAATGGAACTTCTTAACTTTAATGTAGTCAAAATTTATCAGCGTTTTCTCTAACAGTTCGTACATTTTATAGTTGTTTAAGAAAACTTCCTACCCTAAAGTCATGGAGATAGTCTCCCGTTTTATCTTCTGAAACCTTTATAGTTTTGCCTTTTACGTTAAGTTCTTCAATATACCTGGAATTGATTTCTGTTTAACTTACATGGGTAGCTAATAGTCCCAGCAGGACTCATTAAAAACATTGTCCTTTGCCCACCTCTGTTATGTATCAAGTGCTCATATAATACAAAGTTCTCCTTCTGGACTCTATTGTATTGGTCTATTTGTTGACCCATGGACCAATCGATACTGTTTTAAATATTATAGCTTCATAACAAATCTCGATATTTGGTACTGCCAGTCCTTCATTTGTATTCTTCTTCTTCGAGCGTGTCTTGGCTGCTCTTTGCCCTTTGCATCTTCATGTAAATTTGGGAATCAAGTCGTCAGTACCACTGAAAATGTGTTGGGATTTTGACTAGCATTGCACTGATTTTATAAGCAATTTGGAAGAATCAACATCTTTACAATATTGAGTCTTCTAATCCATGAATATGGTATATCTCTTAATTTAAGTTATCTCTAATGTCTCTCAATAAGTTTTATATTTTTCCTCATTAAAATCTTGCACAATTTTGGTCATATTTATTCCTAGGTACTTCATATTTTTTATGTGATCATAAAAGGTAGAGTCCATCTGCCACAGATACAGACAATTTTTCTATGTAGTTTTGATTATTTATAAAATCAAAAGACATATTTGATAAAGCCTCTGCATTCACCTTGCCTTTCTCTCATTTACCTGGGTCAGTGATGGCTCACCAGTGAGAAAGGGATGCATTTTTCCTTTGTCGAAGGTGCCTTCTCTGGACTACTAACAGTAATAACCAAAACTTGATCAGCACTTTGAAAAGTGTTTCCCACTTTATTTAATCCTTATAACCATCCCGAAAGGTAGGTATTTTAATTTCCATTTTGCTAGTGAGGAGACAGAGGTTCAGAGACAGAAAAAGACTTGCTCAAGTTCACCTGGCTTTATTTCGCTCAAGTTCAGGACTACAGACTTCAATCTGGCTCTCTTTCCCCTGCTCATCATTGCCTCCCCTGCTGGCATCTTTGAAGATGCAGGGTTTTGCTGTGTTTTGTAGTGTCTGGTCAGAGTAAAATTTGGGGAGCTAGAGATGAGAGTAGGCCCAGAAGAAAAACAGTTTACATAGATGGAGTGGAGTTTCTATTTAACAGTGGGTACTATGTTGTCTTCTCTTCTATGAGGAACTATGATTCAGTCAATACATGTTAGTTGTCCTTTAAATTTGCTTTCATATAGGCTTTCAACTCAGAAATTAGTATAAGTCCTAACAAACAATTACACTTTTTCTTATTAGATTGGAAGAAACTTGAGTGCATATATTTGTATTCTTGGTGCCTATTACAATTTTTTGGGCAATAAATATTCCTGAATGAATGCATTTTTCTCCTATCACAATCTAGAACCCTTTCCTCTGGAAGCGAAATATTTAATACCTTGAAGACCCACCAGGTGGCATTCCAAGACTGCCTCCTGTAGGTCATACTTGCTGAAAAAGAATTCTGGCTACAGGCACAAGGAGCTGAAATGTGATCTCTGATTTAAAAGAAAACGAAAGGAGAGGGAGAAGAGAAAACACCTGTGGTTTTGGCATCCTTGCATTCCCAGTTGAACTATAGTGTGAGACCTCCTGTGGTTTTACCTAGGCACCTATGACTCCCTTGGATTTGGTGCATTTTCTAGCTCCTCCAAGTCAGGGGCATTTCTCTTTTTCTCTGTGCTCAATGCAAGGTCCAGCACATAATAGGAGCATGATAGATTCTCGTTGATCTGAGATGGCTAGATCTCTCTGAAGTCTGACCCGCCCCCCTCACCCCCCACTCCCCGGAACTCTTCCCTGAGTTTGGCTTCCTCCTGTTCTGTTCTCTTTCTTGGTTGATGGCATCTGCTGCCCCTGGCATCGTGATTGAATCCTCGGAGCTACCCTGCTGCCCAGAAGTCCCTCTGTGAGTCCTGTTTCAGCTCTCAGTTCTCTCCTCAGTCCTCCCTCCTCTTCCTTGCCACCCTTCCCTCACCCCCCAATTAACAGATAAAGTAAAAGTAAGCTTCCTAACTCTGTACCTTAGAATTTTCCCATATTCCTACCTATTCTCCTCTGCTCTCCTCCAGTGATGCTAGAAAACGTCTCTTTTATTTTGGTCGAGGTGAATTCTATCCACCCACACTCATGTGTTCTTTCATTTGTTCATTTATTTACCCATTCTTCAGAAGTTTGTTAATTATTACTATGTACTAGGTTCTGGGAATACAATGGTGAGTAAAACTGACAAGGTCTAGTGGGAAAGACAGTTGTTAATTGAATAAGCAACCCTGTAGATGAAGTGGGGTCAACATTTTCATTCTACACTGAGATGTGCTAAGAAAATGTGGCTTTTTAGTTCCTATAGCTGATACATTTTCCTCATAAGCCAGTTATGGTACCTTAAGTTTAGACCAAGGAATCAGACTAAACACACCTGGGCAGGCAGTTTCCTCTGATAGAACCACGTGCACCTGCTGGAGGAAGGCCTTGCTGGACTCCAAAAGAAGGGCTTTGCTGGCCACATTGGCAGGAAGGCCCACCAAAAGGCTAGTGACTCTCATTTCTCTTGTTATACTGTCCTTGTGTCTGCGGGTCAGCTCTCATGGGCTGTGTCAGGGAACAGAGAGGAGACATGGGTGGGAGCAGAGTAGATGTGTGGAACCTATGGCTAGAATCGGAGAGGAGGATTCTGGCAACAAGTGGAGGTAAGGTCCAGTGGGTTTTCAGGCCTAGTCCAGGCCCAGATTATTAAATCCCAGGTGTTATGACATGAAGATGAATGTTAGGATGGAAGCCAAGTGAGTCAGTGACTGAGGGAATTGGACTGTGAGGAGGTTTTGAGCAGACAGTGAGAAGGCAAGGCATGGTTGAAGGGCTTAAGCTGAGGAGTCAGAATCTGCTTCATAGCTTCCTAGTAACCTGTCATTCATAGCTGCAACTCCACCATTCGCTATTTCTTCTGCCTCAACATTTCATCCTATGTTAAAAGGGAAACGGTGTCTCAAGGAAGAACTGCTCTCACCTCTTATATTCCTATCATCAGATTCAAATAACGTTTGCTGAGCACTTTTGACATGCAGGGACTATGCTGGCTTTCACATACTGCTATAGACCAAATGCATGTGTCCCCTCCAAATTCATAGGTTAAATCCTCACCCCCAATGTGAGGGTATTAGGAGGTGGGGCCTTAGGGAGGTGATTAGGTCATGAGGGTGGAGACCTCATGAATGGGATTAGTGCCCTTATGAAAGAAACCCCAGAGGGCTCCCTCACCCCTTCTGCCATATGAGGACACAGCCAAAAGATAGCTGGCTATGAACCAGGAAGTGGGCTTTCACCAGGCACCAAATCTGCTGATGCCTTGATCTTGGACTTAACCAGCCTCCAGGACTGTGAAAAATAAATGTTTGTTGTTTAAGCCAGTCTATGGTACTTTTGTTATAACAGCCTGAATGTACTAAAACACATACACTTCTAAAAATTTAATTCCCACAACAACAATGTGAACGGGGCACTGTTATATTTATTTTGGAGATGAGGAAACTGAGGTTCAGAGAGATGCCCCTAGTCACATGGCTGTAAGTGGTGTCCAGTCTCTGGCTCTAGATCCAGTGCTCTTTCTCCTGTGTCACATTGATTTCATAGCAAGAATGTGTCAAGTTGTCATATATAGAAAGGAAGGTCCGGAATGTGGGACCAACATGAGGTAAAAATACCCCAATCACTGACACACAGTGGATGGGTGATGCCCCTCCAGCCTTTTTCCCTGAATACCTCTTAACAAGCAGTCATGGGAGACCAGCAGTCCTCAAGTCTGGACAGCGTGGCCAACAAGAGATGTGTTTGGAGCCGGATGTGACCCCTGCAGGACTGCATGGGAGTGAAGGAGAAGAATGCAGTGGGCAGACGTGGGAAGGCACCAATAGCACTCTGTGCTGACTCAACAGTTTATCCACTGCTGGCCCCGTTCACGCCCCCTCCATGACTCAAAAAGTTCCCTCCACTGGGATCTTTTATTACACTGTAGCTCCCAGACTTATGAATTTCATAGGTCTGTAAAATTAAAAAAAACATTAGGCAATGTGAAGTGAGTAATGTTTTATTTTGCTGAGAAAGGACAAACAACAGCAAAGCTAAGCCCTGACTGAAATCCACTCTTTCTAGCATTGCCTTAAAGATTTTTAAACCCCATAGTTGGGAAGGATTAATAACAAAGTGGCCTTATGCATTGAAAGCATTTAGCTGGATGGACATTAATACAGTGTCCCTGTTTTGTTCATTTTGTTATGGATTGGTGGAGACTTCTGTAGGTGGGTGTTTGGGAGTCTCTGCATTAAATGATTTCCCGTAGAAAGATCACCGACCCTCACTCTTAACTGCTCACTCAACCCATTCATTTGAGTGATAAACAATGTGATTAAACATGGATAGGGCAGAGACTTAGGCTAAGAAAGATCTTTCCAAAATGTGTGCAGTTAAAGACAAGTCCTCCTTTTGGGTAACACCTCGGCTTTTAAAATACCTAAAACCCTCATGGAAAGTGGTGGAGACGAGTACCATTTTTCACATTTCCTAGATGATGAACACTATCCATTCTGCTTTCAGACCCAGGTCTAGAATATGAAAGATTCCGGGACAGGTTTAAGGAAAATTATGCTCAAACAAATGTGATCGAAGTTTATTTAATGGGGATCAAAATCTGAAGCTGGGGCTTCTGATGAAAGGAGGCAGGTTGAGCACACCCATTCATATCTGCTCCCTCTTGACACCTCTCTAAACTAAGGATGGTAAGAGGACTTTTAAAAGAGGGCACAAACTCTTAAGGACTAATAGGAGGAGAAAAGAGATGATAAAAACAAGACTTTGGAAGATGGAAAAGAATTGGGCCAATTCTGGACTAGCAGATAAGGAATTCTAGGGAAAAGCCAAGGATCCCTTTATACCATAGGACCCACTGCAGATTCAGACATTGTTGGCGCCAAGTCCTTCTGGAAAGAGGCAGTAAACCTGGGGCTAAGCCTCAGAAGATTGGCTGGAAGTCTGTTTAAGTAGGAGATAGACCCCAGATCCTCAACTACACTCACAAAGTGAGGTGGAAGATTGGAGATTCATTCTCTGAAAAGACCACAGAAGAAAGTCTCCAAAAGACACAGTTGTGGCAGGGATCCTATATGGAAAATGGGAGCATCAAAACAGTATTAAAACAACTGAGACACAATGTCTGACAGAGTATGTGTACACATGTTGACTATGGGAGAGAATAGTTGAAATTGGAAAGGATTAAGGAAATTCTGGGTTTATAGTCTTTTCTCTACATATGGGCCATCCTAAGAATGTATAACAGTCTAAGGAGTTCTCTTTCTGTTTTAAACTGTTGCATTTTCCAGTTTCCCAATATTTTCTATCACCTTGTATGTTTCATTCCAGGGTCTCTTGACTTTAGGGCTCTCAAGTACTCTATTCTAAGTACTGCAAAGCCTCAGATACCCATAATCTTTAGGACATGAGCCTGTTGACCTTTCTTATCATCATATACCTCTCAGACACACTCAGCTTCTCAGTGTAGTAGCAACGATCCTGCTAATAATAACTCCCGGAGTTCCTTCCAGTTAGAGTTCTTCATGTGACCTAGATGTACATTCTGAGACTTGGATGACAGAAGTGAGGAATGTAAGGTGGCAGAATGTCAGGTGGTGGCCATGTAGAGAGATTGCATCTTCTTGGATTCTGTGGTGGAGTGTCTATTCTCTGGTCCCTGGCTCCACAGATGCCAAGTGGCAAGCAGCAGTAGCAGCAGAGTTTCTACTAGAATACTCCCATGGTGTGGTTTTGTGTATCTCTTGGCTGCCTTGTTGTAAATTTGTAGCACCCAGGCTTAATTCCATGCCTCGAAGAAATTCTGTAAATCATCCTGTAACAGATCCCTTTCTGCTTAAATTAGCTGGAATGGAGGAAATCTGAGGCTCTGGCTCTCTCCTTTAAGCCTAGATCCCAGAGCAAGCCCCAAGAAGCCAACTTCCTGCCCTCTGTAGCTCTCCAGGACCAAAAAGGCACTCTGAAATCAAAGACTTCCCATCGCTCTGACTCCAAAGCTCAGCTTTAAAAGGCCCCATAGTGGAAAGATGAAACAAGCAAACCATTGAGAACTGTTGAGGCTAGGTGATGAGTACATGAGAATTTCTCTCTACTTTGTATATATTTAAAATTTTCTGTACTAAAAGTTTAAAAAGAAAGCCCAAATAACCTTCCATCATTTTATTCTTCTTTCAGTTCTTCTTGGAAAGTTTCTGACCTTGAGTCTTGTGATGTTAATCCCTGGAGCAGAAGGTGAGGGAGGAACAATGGATATGGGCAAAGAGGCCTGGGATGGAGCATCAGCACACCTCCTCCAAATCTTCTTCAGTTTGTAGTTGGTGGAATTGGAGGGTTGAGCTCTTTCCTGACAGTTCAGCTGTTTCGTATTTCTATGTTGGCTCGTAATGCCTCCCTCCATAACCTGGAAGCTTGAATTCAGATCTCATTCCTGGCATTAACTAGTCATGAGAATTTAGGTAATATTCTCAGACTTTCTGAGTCTTAGTTTTCTTATCTATAAAACTGGACATTAGTGTTTACTTTGTAAGTTTAGTGTGGACATGAAATGCTTTGATGTGCCTCGCAAAGTGCCTGGTCCAGAACAGATGTTAAGTGTGGATGTGAATTCCCTCTTTCTTCTCCTTACTTGTGTTTCTATTTCATCTCCACTGACTAGACAAGGTGCACGGCTGTGGGAGGGCAGGGTCTGGTGTTCCTTGTACCCAGAACCCAGCACAGTGCTTGCCCCAGGAGAGGGAATGCTCAGTGTTTGTGGAGCTAGGAACTAACAAAGGGGTAAGAAAGGAGACAAAACTGGACGATCCACTTTTCCCAAGCTTCCAAGATGGCTCCAATGATCCATGGCTACTGGTATGCACACCCTTTGGTGTGTGAGACCAATAGCATATGGCAAAAGTGATGATATGTCACTGCTAAGATTAAGTTGCAAAAGACTTGGGTTTCTGTTTTGAGTGCCTTCCCAATCTCTCTCTTTAATCTCTCACTCTTGGTGAAGCCAGCTGCCATGTTGTGAGCTACCCTCTGGAGAGGCCCATGTGGCAATGAACTGAAGCTTCCAGTCAATAGCCAGGGAGGAACTGAGGCATGTTGAGACCATTAGAGTGAGCTTGGAAGTAGAATCTTCAGCCCCAGCCAATCCTAGAGATGACTGCAGCCCTGGCTGTCAGTTTGACTAACATCTTGTGAGAGACCCTGAGCCAGAACCACCCAGCTAAAATGCTTCCAGGTTCCTGACAGTCAGAAACTGTGTGAGATAAATGTTTTTTTGTTTTAAGTTGCTAAGTTTTGGAGTAATTTGTTCTTAAAGCAGTAGATAACGAATACAGATTTTGGTTCTTGGAGGTGGGGTGCTGTCATAACAAAAACCTAAAATGTGGGAGTGGCTTTGGAAGCAGGCTATGAGTTTTGAAGAGAATGTTAGTGGAATCTTTTGGTGTATATGGCTCATAGAATTTTGGACTTTGAGGAGGCTACTAGTGAGGGCTTAAAGGAAAGTAAGGAAAATCTTATTGGAAACCTGAAGAAGGGAGATCCTTGTTATGTAGTGACAGAAATCAACACTATCACCTGCAGCAACGTGGAAAGTAGAAAATATGCTTAATGAAGTGGGTGATCTACTTCACGGAATCTCCAAGTAAAGAGTTGAAGGTGCCTTCTGACGCCTCCCTACCGCTTATTATAAAATGTGAGAAAAGAGGGATAAATTGAGGGAAGGACTGTTAAGCAAAAAGAAGCCAGGACTTGATTGTTTTGAATATTCTCAGCCTTTCCAGATGGCAAATGGTGCTAAAATTCAGAAACGGCTACCAAGGAAAGATCAAATTCAGGACACTGCCAGGTAAACCTGAAGAGAAGCCAGGGGTGTGACTATAAAACCATTTGTTAAGATCTTAGAAACATCAAATATGGTGCCTCTAAGTACCCCAAATCTCCATCTCTAGTCCAGGCTCTGACCTCTGGACCCTTGTACCCAAAGCCCACTGGACATATGTGCTTGGGTGCTCTGCAGGCACCTCAAAGTTAATATGTCCCAGCTGAGCTTAGCATCTCTCCACCCACAGGTGGGCCTCCTCTCAGGCTTCCAAAATACCAACTATTCCAAAAGTACAGACTTGATTGTGTTTTTCCACAGGTCACCACTCTCTAATGATGCCCTTCCGTAAAATTCCTTATTTTGGCTCTTACTGCTCACTCCTGCTTCACACGTGTTGGTTATCATCCATCCAGAATTCCTTGCATCCCTCCCACTCATGCTCTCTCTCACCTGGACCTCATGTTGCTGTTACCTCTGGCTAAAATACTTCCTTTCCCATCCCTTTGCTGGCATTTTCATGCTCCATTTTTGGGCTCTCTCCAAGTCTCCAAGACTAGCTTAGATACCCCTGCTATGTGCTCCAGTGGGATGGGCAATGGGGAATGAAAGGCAACAGGCAAAGTGGAGACAGTCTGAGAAGATGGAGCCCTGGACATAAGGACAAGGTGCTGTGCAGAATATCTGTTGTTCAGATTTACTTTGAGGCCCGACTCTGTGACTCTATTGAAAGGAGCATCTTGGTTAGGGCCCAGGGAGCTGATTCATAGCCTAAGCAGTGTCCCAAACATCTATTGATCACTAGCCACATCTATCCTAAGGGACAATGCCAAAAGCGTGAGACTCTTCTGCCTTTATGCTTTCCATAAATAGGCCATTTTTCTTTTGTTATGAGCCTGGGCTAAGAGTGATCAATTCCATTGGCCCTTAGAGGTAGCATCACAATAGCATCTTCCGCTCTCTCCCAGAGCCTAGACCTTTAGAGAGAAGAGCCAACAATGACAGGGTGGCCCTAGCCCTGACCTGGGGGTCAGGAATTGCTTGTTCTACCCCTGGCTTATGTGTGGCCCCAGATAATTCACTCCTCCTCCGCTGGTAGCCCTTTATTCACCTGTAAAATGGGTGTAATAATTTTTACCTACCTCAGAGGTCTGTTGGGAGGTATAATTAATGGTGTTAAAATACTTTGAAAGGCACAGATGAAAGACCCTATTTAAGTGCACATTGTTATTATGATTAATGGTATTTTTCTTCTTCGAACACACTGGGAGATGGCCCTCTTAATTCAAGTCATTTAACTGCGTCTCAGCTCCCCATTCAGACAAGAGACGGTACAGCCTCCAGGCTGGCCACACAAGAAACCTTTAATGCTTTGGAAATCTACCGACGTCTTAAAAGTGATTTGAATCTCTCTCTTATCCACCTTCTTTTGACATTTCCCCCAAAATGACCCGACTTGAAAAGTGGCAGTTTCATGTATCATGAATTATCTGCTTAGTCCAAAACATTTTACCAAGTGTGAAGGAAGGAAAGAAATAAACCTCTTCCTTGTTAATTAAAATGCACAGATTAACCCGGCAGCAACCCAAGCTTTTCCCAGACCACAGAGAAACCCAGACATCTGTGAGCCAGTGAGGGCCCGATTTCCCAAGGTGGGAACCAAAGTGGCTTATTAGAGGGCAGTGCTAGGATCCTGTTGGGTCCTGGGGTTCCCAGGAGTCGGAACTCCTGCTCCTGGGAAGGAAGCTCCTTTGTAGTTTCCACGCAGGCCCCTCCAGCCCCATCTCACAGAGCACAATGTTTAGTGCAGACTGCGGTCAAGAGCGATGACCCACCTGGTGGGCCTGTCAAAGGGACATGTCAGCCTGGGCAGCCAGGCTAGAATTCTCATTCCCGCTTGGTTCTAATTAACTGCATGGCCTTGGGCAGGTTACACAACAACTCCATGCTCCCTGTGGACAACACATGTCCCTCACAAGGTGGTGAGCGGACCAAGAGAGAGAAGGCATTTGAAACATCGTAGTGCCTGCCACATGATAGGTGCTCAACGCATTTCCCTTCCCTTCCCCTCGGTGGCCTGAAGAGGCTGAATCGGCTTTTCTGAAGCAGTTGGGCAAATGCCCAGAATGTCTGACCACAGGGCAGGTTTCCAGGAGAAGCTGAGTCTTGTTGCTGTCTAATCTATGCACAGTCATGACTATCATGAAGTGGGGCAGGTCCTTTCTCCCAACCCAGTAACCCAGGGGAGAGGTACATCCTCAGACTCAAGTAGGACGACCTAGGGCAGCTCCTGTAGTGACCCTTAGACCCTCTGACTCCAGAATCTTCCAACCAACTGCTTCAGCGTTTATGACACTAACTGGAGTGGAAGGCACAGAGGAGCTCAGGAGGGCTTGAGATCAGCCATGTGTTTTTAAATTGTTCGAAAAATTGTGAGAATTTAAAAATTCTTTTTATCACTTAACAGACTCGTAAGTGTCTAGAATTTATTTATATGCATGTATTCAGAAGTGGACTCTGTATCTGTACCTATGAAGACACATCAAGGTGGCATTGGCCTTATTGGCATCTGGATCCTTAACTGGGAGGGGATCACTTTGTTCCTCTTTTTTTCCCTCGGAATGTGCCGTGGAGTACAGGGCTCAGTTCTGGATACCACACTTTAAAAGGGGCATAGACAAAATTGGAGTGAGTTTGGAGGTGACGCTCAGCTAATAAAAGGAGTTGGAGCTGAGAGCTCGAGGGAAGGAAGGCTCGGGGAGATGTGACCACTGTCTTAAAGTATCTGAAGGTGAAGTGAAAGACTGATTAAACCTGGGGGTAAAACTATGAGGCTGCAGTGAGATAGCTCTTTGTTCATAGGAAGAAAGGTCTTTCTAGCCCTCTGGCTGCCTGATGTGGAATGCACGGGCCTTGGGGATGGATTCCCATCCATTAATGTCTGAGTGAATAATTGACAGGACTGTGGCCAGAGGATCCAGGCACGGGGCAGGTGTGTTGACTTAAACGAGAAGATCACTTTCAAATCTCCAAAGTGTATGCTCTATGATTCTAGAATTTGCCTAAATTAACCATCCGTGTATGGAACATATGGCAGCTTCATATTAACCAGAATATTTGCTCAGTGGGAACAGTCCTTGGCAATGCTTTGTAATATAAGGTTAACCGTACTTTTTTAAGTTCTGAGAACATAATTTCTGCTTTGTACTAAATGCTAATAAACATGTGAGCATAAGCTTTAGTATTAAGCTACTCAGGCCCCACAAAGTTAGAAAGTGGGGCCACAGTGCAAACTCTTTTTAGCAATCCACAATCCCCTTCACCACTTTGGTCCTTATGGGTGGGAGTCGCTGAAAGAGTTTGATCAAATTACTTGGTTTAATGATGCTGGCCACATACCTCTGAGGGCTCACAGGCCCTGGGGAAATGCTCTGGCAGCAAGTGCACCCAGCAAGCCACAAGCCAACAGAGTCCTGGGGCTAGATGTGGACACTGAAGGACACCTCAGTCCACTGTAGGGCCTGGTCTGCCTTCAGGACCAAGGTTTGCAAGCAGCTCGTAAGTTAAGAGAAGGATGTCACCTGGGCCATAGGGCAGTTTGGGATGTGACTCCGGAGCCAGCTTCCCTGCAAATGACTTCAGTTCCTTGCGTCTCAGTTTCCTGATCTGTGAAATGCAGACGATAATAATGGTGCTTGGTCTATGGGATTGTTGTGAGGTTGAAAGGAGCTGATGGGGGATGTTCCACACGTCTTAGTGCAGTTCTAAGCCATATTGTCTTCAGAAGGATAAATGCTACAAACTTAGAAAAAACATTTTTTTAAGATTTGTTTTTATTTTTTATTTTTCCTTTTCCTCCCCAAAGTCCCCTGGTACATAGCTGTATGTTTTTAGTTCTGAGTCCTTCTAGTTGTGGCATGTGGGATGCCACCTCAGCATGGCTTGATGAGCGGTGCCGTGTCCATGCCCCGGATCTGAACCAATGAAATCCTGGGCCGCTGAAGCGGAGTGTGTGAACTTAACCTCTCGGCCATGGGACCGGCCCCAGAAAAAACATCATTTTAAATGAAATCAAATGAATGACATTAAAGTGCTTTAGAAGAGTACACGGTATATAGTAAGTGGGATTCACACTGTGGAAAACTCTGGTTTGCTGAGAAGGCAACCCTGAAATCTCACAGATGGAAGACATTCACTAGATGGTTCGAGGTGTGTGCAGAAAAGAAAACTAGGGTCCCGGGAGCTGGTCTCCTGCAGCACCTGTTGGACTTGTTCTGCTCTTAAGCCAGTGGTCTCCAAACTTAAGTATGTATCTGAATCACCTGAAAGCCTTATTAAAACAAGATTGCTGGGCCCCACCCTGTAGTGTCCAACTCAGTAGGGCTGGGGTGGGGCCCCTGAGCTTGCTTTTCTAATAAGTTTCCAGGTGATGCAGGTACTGCTGGTCTGGGGGCCACACTATGAGAACCACTGTTTTGTTTTGGTTTTTGGTTTTTTTTGAGGAAGATTAGCCCTGAACTAATATCTCCTGCCAATCCTCCTCCTTTTTTTGCTGAGGAAGACTGGCCCTGAGCTAACATCCGTGACCATCTCCCTCTACTTTATATGTGAGATGCCTACCACAGCATGGCTTGACAAGCAGTGCCATGTCCACACCCAGGATCCGAACTGGCGAACTTCAGGCCGCTGAAGCGGAATGTACGCACTTAACCACTGCGCCATGGGGCCACCCCATGAGAACCACTGTTTTGGAAGAATTAGTGGAGGAAACTGATCCGGTCTTCAGTTCACCCTATCTCCCCTGGGGAGGGAGATAATCAGGAGGCCAGGCCAGAGCAGGCTCTTCTCCATACACAGCAGTCTGTGGGCGGGTGAAAAGAGAAGAGAGGGCAGAAACTCACAAAGGCATGAAACACAAGCATTGGTGGCTGAGGTAGCAGCAAGCACCCCAGAGACCCAGAGGTGGACCTAGAAAGGAAAATGGTGATCATCTAGGGCAAGTGCTGGTAACAAAGCTGAGAAACACACTTGTGATGTTTAATTTCATGCATTAACTTGGGTAGGTATGATACCTGGATATTTTTTCAGACATTATTCTAGATACCCACATGAAATTCTTTTTTATTTATTTTTATTTATTTTCTTTTTTTAATTGCAGTAACATTGGATTATAGCATTATATAGCTTTCAGATGTACATCGTAATATACTTTGAATTCTGTGTAGATTATATCATGTTCACCACCCAGAAACTAATTGTAGTCCATCACCATACATGTGAGCCTAATCGCCACTTTTGCCCTTCCCCCTTCCCCTATGGTAACCACCAATCCAATCTCTGTTGCTATGTGTTTGTTTGTCGAAAGTCTTTTTTAGATGAGATTAACATTAAATCAGTTGACTTTGAGTAAAGCAAATTACTCTCCATAATGTAGGTGGGCCTCATGCAATCACTTGAAGCCCGTAGTTGAAAATGACTGATCTCCTTGGAAGAAGAGGGAATTCTGCCAGCAGATGGGCTTTGCGCTTGAACTGTAACTCTTCTTTGGGTCTCCAGTCTGTTAGCCTACCCCGCAGATTTTGGACTTCCCAAGTTTCCTCAGTCAAATGAGCCAATTCTCTCTCTCTCTCTATGCATCTTATTGATTCCGTTTCTCTGGAGAACCCTGACTTAATACAATACTCATTGGGATGGGACCACTGGCGTGTTAGGAATACACATAAAATCTCTTATTATCATCAAAAATTTAAAAGCACATTTTGTCAACATGGTTGGTTGAAATGTTTATTCCCTCCCTGGGCTGGAGGTGAGTGGTGGGTGGCAGTGTGTCATCTGTTGTGGTATTATTTAAACTGATAGCACTCAGCATGAGTCAAAGAAGGGAAGCTGGTGCTGTGGGGTTCACATTCCTGGTGACAGAGGGGCATGTACTAATTTATTTTTTTCTTCTAACATACGATGCATCTTTTTATTTTCTATTTTGGAATACTTACTCGGGACTTTCAGCTTCAAAGTGCTCCACAAGAAGTAATTAATATATCCTCACAATAGCCCTAGGAGGCAGTGGATGTCATTCCCATTTTATGTCTGGTAAGACTGAGGTAGTAAGATTGTGACATATCTGAAGATGTGGATAGAGACCAAAGTTGGGACTTCCTGACACCTAGGTCTGTGTCTTCTACAAGGCCTCACTTCTTTTTAAAGAGATTCACATGTAAGGGATTCACATAATTCTTATTAAGAGTAATAGTTACCATGTATTGACAATTACCATGAGATTACCATCCCTACTTCACAGATGAGCGACTAAGACTCAGGGAGGTGAAGGCATTTGTTCAAGGTAGCGCAGGTGGGGAGTGGAAGTGCTGGGGTTTGGACTCAGGTCTCATTTTCTCCACATCCCACACCTACACCGCCAAACCCTAAAGTCTTGCATGAATCCTGAGGATCCACTGGAGAACAAGAGCTTTGAGGCAGGGATTCTGAGCATTAGAGATTTTGACCCCCTGGGACTGTAAACAACGCAAGGGCAAGGACATTGGTTGGCTTGTTCACCACTGCAGCCCCAGAGCTTAGTGTATACCCTGATACCCATTAGGCATGCCGTAAATATTTGAGGAATAAATGAATGTATAGTAGACTGCCTTGAGAACATCCTAGAGAAATGCACCGAAAATAAATAAGGCAGCTTCTTGTAGCTCTGTAAGAAGGTGCAAATATCATTTTGGTGCCCCAAGAATGAGGGAAACTCCAGAGACATCCATGGAGCTCTAACGTGCAAAGAGGTATGGTACACAAGGACTTCCATTGACTAGCTCTAGCAATTCTCAAGCAGCATGTTTCCATTTCCCCCTGGCCCATTTACAAGTTTAACCCAAATGATCTCTTCCAGCTTAAAAAGGATGAGAAGTGCATTTATTGGTGTATGGACAAAGGGGAAAATATATAGATGTTGTCAATTAGCCAGGTTCTGCTTGCCCACCCTGGTCCTTAAATAGAAGGCTCTGATGGGCCTTCTCATGCTTACCTTTGGACTGGATGTGGTTTCTGGTGTTAATGGCCTCCTCTGGACAGTGATTTTCTTGGATGGGTTACCATATTTCATCTCCCAGGAAAGCTGGAGAAATAGTATTGGGATTCAAGATGCATGACATCCCAGCAGGACAGGATGATGTCCACTACAACAGCAGTCTGTGACAGGGAGTTCAGTTCTTTTCGTAGTGCTTCTCCTCAATTTCTGTCCATCAGAGCAGAACCAGCTCTGCACTTGCCCCTCCCCCAGCTTGTTATCTTGGAATCCAGAGGCTTGTTTCTCATCACTGTATTTCTTCCTAAGACCCTGTTATTAGCTCAACCATACTATCTTATTAGGTAGGGCTGAGTTGAATAAAATTATTTTAAATTAATGATGTACTTTAGTTAATGATATATTTTTAATTAATGATTTTTTATAGTGGTAAAATATACATACCATAAAATTTACCATTTTAAGTGTACAATTCAGCGGCATTGTGTACATTCACACTGTTGTGCAACCATCACCACCATCTATCTTCAGAACTTTTTCATCACCCCAAACTGAAGCTCCATACTCATTAAACAGTAACTCCCTACCACGTCCCCTCCCCAGGCCCTGGTAACCACCATTCTGCTTTTCATCTCTATGAATTTGTCTTTTAATTAATTTTCTCTCTCTTTTATCCTTTAGTTTTGAATGGACACTAGGAAGTGCCAGCCCCAGGAGAATGGTTATGAAGATCATCCATAGCCAGAGAGATGGGATGCTATTTTCCTCCTGTTATCTGGGAGTAAAGAGTGAGTCTAGATGGCAGAGGACGGAAGGGAGAAAACGAGATGCACCGAGCAAGCTCCCTGAGCCAGGCCTTGGGCGTACAATCCCCCTACAAAGGGGCTAGTGTCACCTTCATCTTACAGAGGCTTGGAATGGTCACTGCCCAAGGTCATAAGTGCAGGGCTGGGATTTGAACTCAGATCTGATTCCTAGTCCAGTGCTTTTTCCTTGTATCTTTTTTTTTTTTTCAAAAACAGCATTACTATATAGCATAAAATTTATCTTTTTTTTTTTTGAGGAAGATTAGCCCTGAGCTAACGTCTGCTGCCAATCCTCCTCTTTTTGCTGAGGAATGCTGGTCCTGAGCTAACATCCACACCCATCTTCCTCTACTTTATACGTGGGATGCCTACCACAGCATGGTTTGCCAGGCGGTGCCATGTCCACACCCAGGATCCAACCGGCAAACCCTAGGCCACCGAAGTAGAACGTGCGCACTTAACCGCTGTGCCACTGGGCCGGCCCCAAAATTTATCTTTAAAGTGTACAATCACAATATTGTATATTGTACACTCACAATATTATACAACCATCACTACTAATTAATTGGTGAATATTTTTATCACTGCAAATAGAAAGAAACCCTGTGCCCATTGGTAGTCCATCCCCATTCCTTATCCTACCCCCTGGCCTCTGACAACCACTAACCTACTTTCTGTCTCCACAGATTTGCCTATTCTGGACCTTCTATATAAATGGGATCATACAAATGTGGTCTCTTCTGACTGGCTTCTTTCACTTAATGTTTTCAAGGCTCTTCCATGTTATAGCATGTACCAGTACTTCATTCCCTTTTATTGCTGAGTAATAGTATTTAATTCTATGGATATATCATTTTAAAAGTTTATTCATCAATTGATGAACATCTGAATTGTTTCCACCTTTTGGCTATTAAGAATAATGCTGCTATGAACATTTGCATACAAGTTTCTCTGTGGACGTGTTTTCATTTCTCCTGGGTCTATAGCTAGGAGTGGAATTGCTATGTTTAACATTTTGAGGAACTGCCAAACTGTTTTTGAAAGTTTCCCACCAGCAGTGTATGAGGGTTCCCATTTCTCCACATTCTTGATAACACTTGTTACTATCTGTCATTTTGCTTTTAGCCATCCTAGACGATGTGAAGTGGTATCCCATTGTGGTTTTGTTTTGCAGTTCCCTAATAGCTAATGATGTTGAGCATTTTCAATATACTGATTGGTCATTTGTATACCATTTTTGGAGAAATGTCTATTGAAATCATTTGCACATTTTAAAATTACATTATTTATCTTTTTATTGTTGTGTTGTAAGGATTCTTTACATAGTCTGGACACAAGTCCCTTGTCAGTTACATGATTTGCAAATATTTTCTTTCATTCAGTGGGTTGTCTTTTCATTTTTGTGACAGTGTCCTTTGAAGCACAAAACTTGTTAATTTTGATGAAGTACAATTTATCTATTTTTTCTTTTGTTGCTTATGCTTTTGGTGTCATATCTAGGAAACCATCACCTAACCCAAGCTTATAAAAATTTGCTTCTATGTTTTTTCTAAAAGTTTTAGTTTTAGCTCTTACATTTAGGTCTATGATCCATTTTGGATTAATTTTTGTATATTGTGTGAGGGAGGGGTCCAGCTTCATTCTTTTGCATATGGCCATCCAGTTGTCCCAGCACCATTTATTGGAAGGAATATTTTTTCCCCATCGAATTGTCTTGGCACCCTTGTTGAAAATCAGTTGACCATAAATGTGACAAGATATTTTCACATATTGAGGTATATGGGGTGATTATTCAGGTTCAAACTGATTAGGCTTGAACTAAGGAAGCCTGACTTATGGCCTATCAAACATACATTGTACATCTGTTTAACCGTTAAAGTGAGCAACGCACTCTCTTCAGATAAAATGCATACTTCTCCTTCTACGTCCTATTGGTAATGCCTAGATTAGTCCCTTTCCTGACAGTAGAGTCATGTTGATCTGCTAATTTGTAACTATAAACCTCTTTGGAACTTCGATGAAATGTATCCTGGGCATGTTTAATATATGTTCTTTGTTCTAAAAAGATATAATTCTATATTGAAAACCACGTTTCTCCAGAATGCTTCCTAAGTGCTTCCCGGGTTATAATTCTCCCTCTGGCTCAAGAAAAACTCACCTTATTTCTCTTATCTATCGAATGGTTATTGGTTATTTTGCATCAATAAATGTAAGAGTTTATTTCTGAATTCTCAGTTCTATTCCATTCATCCATATGTCTATCTTTGTGGCAGTACCACAGCATCTTACTAATTATTACTTTGTAGTAAGTTTTGAAATTGGGAAATGTGAGTCCTCCAACTTTGTTCTTTTTCAAGATTCTTTGGTTATTCTGAGTTTCCATATGAATTTTAGGGCTAGCTTGTGTAGTTCTGCAAAAAAATGCAGCTGAGATTTTGATAAGAATTGTGTTGGATCTGTAAATTCATTTGGTAGTATTGCCATTTTAACAATATTAGATCTTCCAATCCCTAAACGTGGAACACCTTTCCATTTGTCTAGGCCTTTAATTTAATGATGTTTTGTAGTTTTCAGTGTACAAGTCTTGTACTTCTATTAAGTTCATTCTTAAGTATTTTATTCTTTTTGATGCTAATGTAAATGAAATTGCTTTCTTAATTTTATTTTTGATTGTTCATTGCTAATGTTTAGAAATACAAGTAGTTTTTGCTTATTGATCTTGTACTCTGCAACCTTGATGAATTCACTTATTAGTGCCAGTAGTCTATTAGCGGATTCCTTAGGATTTTCTATATACAAGACCATGTCATTTGTTAACAGCGATAGTTTGACTTCTTCCTTTCTAATCTAGAAGTCTTTTATTTCTTTTTCTTGCCTAATTGCCCAGCTATAACCTCTAGTACAATGTAGAATAGAAGTGGAGAGAGTGGACACCCTTGTCCTGTTCCTGACCTTGGGGGGAAAGCCTTCAGTCTTTCACCATTAAGTGTGATGTTAACTGTGGGGTTTTGTACATGCTCTTTATCAGGTTGAGGAAGTTCCCTTCTATTTCTAGCTGTGTCGAACGCTATTATAATGAAAGGGTGTTGGATTTTGTCAAATACTTTTTCTCTATTGAAGTGATCATGTGGGTTTTTTCTCTTTATTTTATTAATATGGTATATTACATCAATTGATTTTTAGAAGTGAAACCAATCCTGCACCCCTGGGGTAAATCCCACTTGACTATGGTGTGCAATACTTTGTACATGTTTCTAGAGTCTGCCAGTGCTCTTTCAACTGCTGCCTGCAGCTGCATCTCACAGGCCCTTTCTCTTCCTCAAAGCAAACTTCCTGTGGTGGTGCTGGGTCACATCTCTGATCTTAAACACCACTCAATGGCAAATGCTAACCTGTATGCTAAACACCATTGAACTGGATTCCTCAGGGGACCTCAGAGCTTCATGAGATCAGCCACAAAGACAGCTCAGGACAGGCACTGGAAGGCTGCTGCTGTTTACTTCCAGTGTATGGGAGAAGCATGTTGGTGAATTGCCTGAGAGATTAGTGAGCTGATGTACCGGATCTATGACCATCCTATTTTCAAATAATTTGTAGTCCGGCATCTGACCACATGTCAAACTTTCAGCCTAGAAAACATGGCTTCTGTTGGTCATTATAGCACAGCCATCCAGATCTCAAGCCCAGCTACAGCACCATTCTGAAGTGTGGACCCTAACAATGGCTACAATCTGGGGAAAAGTCTGGCTCAAAATAGACATTCCTCCACCTCAGACTCTCAATTTTCCTACTGGGTCCTGCTTTTTTGTTTTCTTTGCTTTTTAAACACTACAAAAAATTCAAGAGAAAAGACTCTGAAAACTGAGGGATGAAAATTGATTATGGCCAGTAGCCGGTGGCATATTAAGTGCCCTAATTACAGCACAGAGTCCAAAGTGTACTGGCAGTGAGGGAAAAATAGTAAATCATCTTGGAGCAAACTAATGGATGTAATCATAGAAGAAAAATAGCTTTAGGTTTGGAATTAAATCAAGCTGAGTCCTCTGAGTCTACGGCTTTCTGTGCTAAGCACCATTATTGTGTATTATTGTTATCTGCTAGATAAAGGCAGGAGGATACAAATCTGGAGTCTTCCATGGAATTTATGGGCCTTGAGGCTGTAAACTGTCACCCCAGCTGTGTTGTCTCTTCACTCCTCTTGGCGTGTCCAAGAGGCTTGTTTTAGGTGGCATCTTTGAAGATAGCTTCATGTCTGGCCATAAAACGGTGTTTTGAATACACTTCTCCCCTCAACAGTCTGAACTGATCCTGCATGAAGGTTCTTGAATTAAAAGTCCAAATGGCTACAGAATGTCCAGAACTTTTCATGCCCATGAATAAACAGGCTCTCCCCAAGCCTTTCCCAGGGGCAGTGTGACGTGGGAAGTGGGGTCAGCAAAGCTGAAGTTTCAAGTTCCCCGCCTCTTCTAAGGTGGTGACCTTGGTAGATTTACCTAAATTAGAGACTGAACTTCTGTTTTCTTCCGTGTAAGGTTAAACTTGCCTCTCTGGGTTGTTGTGATGATTAAATGAATGTACGTAAGACACTTAGCAAGGAGCCTGGACACACAGGAGGTGCTTGTAAACGTTGATTCGCTTCCTTTTCTCCTTCAATTGAGGCAAGAATGTTCTGCAGCTATAGACCCAAAAAAGAGTCAACAGCACATGGTGGCTAAGGGGCTGTAGCCACGAAACTGGCACGGCCATGTCATGGAGAAGTCAAGAGCTGGGAAGCCTGAGTTTCAGTCCTGGCTCTGCTACTTACTAACTACGTGGCGTAACGCAGGTCACCTAACCCCTCTGAGCCTCGATGTCATTTTAATAAAAGTGATGATTATAGCATCTCAAATTGAGGATCTTCTTTGCTTGAGTTGCTTTGATACCTATACAGATGGTCCCTGACTTACGATTTTTTGACTTTATGATGTTGTAAGAGCAATATGCATTCAGTAGAAACTGCACTTTGAATTTTGAAGTGTGATCTTTTCCCAGGCTAGTGACTTGCTCTTCAATACTCTCTTGTGATGCTGGGCAGCGGGAGTGAGCCACAGCTCCTGGTCAGCCCTGCGATCATGAGGGTAAACAACCGGTACACTTACAACCATTCTGTCCCCAGACAACCATTCTGTTTTTCACTTTCAGTACAGTACTCAATAAATTACATGAGATATTCAACACCTTATTATAAAATAGGCTTTATGTTAGATGATTTTGCCTGCTGTAGGCTAATGTGAGTGTTCTGAGCACATTTCAGGTAGGCTAGGCTAAGTGATGGCATTTGGTAAGTTAGGTGTATTAAATGCTTTTCTGATTTATAACGTTTTCAACTGAGGATGAGTTTATCAGGAGGTAACCTCATTGTAAGTTGAGGAAGATCTATATATGTGGGTTTGAGCTTCACGTTTGGGTCAATCAAACGTTCCAATCTTTTGCTTCCCCATCACTTCTCTGTCCAGAGTGCTCCTTGCACTCCTCTGCCAGGATGACAAGGGCATGGGGATGATGGGATGGTGACCACAAGCCCCTTGGTTGTGGCACTGTGACTCATTCCACACAGTGTCGTGATTACCAGCATGGGATCTGGGTCAGTCACATCTCCACCAAGTCTGGGCTCTATCGCTTACAGTCGGTGACCTTGGTAAATGGCTTTATCTCTGAATCTTCATTTCCTCATCTATAAAAGAGACTAATGATATCTAATACTTGCTTCACGGGGTTGTGGTGAACTTTAACATTGGCTAATATTTATTAAGCACTTAATCTGTGCTGGGCATATGTTAAGTGCTTCACATGAGTTTCCTCACCTAATTCTCACAACAACTCTATGAGACTGATACTATTATTATCATTTCCATTTTATAGATGAGGAAACTGAGGTTCCAAGGGTAATTAATCTTGTTCAAGCTCACTTAGCTATTTTGCGACAAAGAAGGATCAACGTCTGCATCTTTCTGACTCCAGAGGTGACCTCTTACTCAGATAATGTGTAAAGCACTGAGAACACAGTAGCACTCAAAATAATCTATTGACTATGATAAATAGACTAGATGGAGTGTGGTGAGATTGAGATTTCTTTAGCTTTGGGAGATGACCAAATACCGAAGATAGAAGTCAGAGACCCGGCTGGATCCCTGTCACTCTCTCTTGCTGTATTTATTCTCCTAGTGATCATCCCATGCTCCGTGGAAAGAGAGAAGGCCATCTGCAGCAACACAGCTGCTTCCTCGAACAGACTGCCTTTGACCAGCTCTCTGAGGGCTGAATAAAAGAAGCAATAAGTGAGTAAAGGAAAATAGCTCATCAGACCCTACTGGAGAGAGGTGATTGCATGAGGTTGAGCTGAAAGAGATAGAGGAAGAGTTCAGCTTATGGCTAATGTTGGGTTTCCACCCACTGCCTATGGAATGGGGTTGGGCCTAATGAATGTTTGCAAAGGGTCTTTGAAATTCCTGAGATGAAAGACTGTGCCCCATTTTTCAAGGAGCTTTGGTAGTTCTCATTGATCTGTTTGTCTGCTATTGGGGATGGAGGGCAATTAAATAATCTGTGAACATCAAAGCTGCGTTACACCATTTTGTATCCTCACTGCCTAACTCAGTGTCCCCTGTGTATAATGGGAGCTCCGTAAATGTCTGTTTTCATTATTGAAGATGGGGGTCATCTGGCTTTCCTGACTGGCTCTGGTTGTCTACATTCAGCTGAGCCCCTCTTCTGTTAATTGGGTATGCAGTTATGAGATGCTATACATGTTTATGTGGGGAGTGGTGGAGGGATGGAGGTGGTGAAGGGAGATGAATGGAACATTCTGCTTTTTATTCTTTTTTATGCCAATCAGAGAATATAATGGTCAATGCATGGGAGTTCCTGGCGCTAGGACCGTGTGTGCATGTTGGTCTTGGGGTGTGCAATAAAAACCAAATGCAGAGCAGCAATAAAATTCCCAGATCTCAAGAAATCAGAATTCACTGCTACAGTGAAAATTCTCTTGTGAAACTGAGCTAGGCGATTGGGACAAAGTTGTCTTCTCAAGAAACCAGGCCTGGGAATGGGTCTGTACCTCTGAGGCAACGCCTGGAGGGCTTCCTTGCACCTCTCAGAAGCCACGGTACTTACACACCTAAGGTAGGTCTTGGGTTAGAGTAATCCTAATTTTTTTTTTAACTGTTTCCTCTGGATGGGCAATGTCATTGTTGATAAAGAATCCTGCGTGTCTCAGGCCTCCATTTCTGGCAGTTCTCAGATTTTTCTTTGTCATGAACCTTGGTGAGCTCTCCATTGTCCTTAGTTTGCCTCTTGGGTTGTCAGGCTGCCCAGCGTTTCCTCAAGATTTCAGATGAGATGCTGTGTTCAGTCAAGTGAGGTGGCCCGACTGGTTGGGTGTAAAGATGTGGGGCTACAAGTGATCCCTGCCCACTTGGGAAGTCATGGAATAGTCTCTGAATTTTTCCAGGAAGACCTACACCACCAGCCAATATGATAAACTGATTCATGCAAATGACATCCTTGTATGGTGGGCAGAGCCCTTGATTTTAAATGAGAAGACTTGTGTGTCAATAATGGCCTAGCTACTTACAAAGCCATGGTGAACTGACCGCCTCTCTGCACCTCACTTTCTTCACTTAGTGACATGGGTATATTAATATCACTGTCTGTTTCCACAAGCTGTTTTGGGGATCAATGGGACGATGAATGTGGATGGAAAGGGGCCACATGGAGTAAGGGATTTGTGAAATGTTGGGCGACGCTTAGAGGACTAACCGAGGTGCCAGCACATATCTATGTTTTAATTATGTTTTCTGGAGAAAATACTCTTTCCTTCATTATCTAACTCAGAGGAACTCCATTTTAGGTGATTCTCAAATCACATAAGTAAGAACCCAGTGCCTAGAATAACAGGTGGCAGACAGGCTGTCAAACATTGGTTGACCGGGTGACAGAATAATTGGGTGTGGAATGGAATGTGATAAGTAGATACCTTCAATCCCACAACTAGAAGGACCTGCAACTAAGATATACAACTGTGTACAGGGGGGGTTTGGGGAGATAAAGCAGAAAAAAAAAAAAAAGGAAGATTGGCAACAGTTGTTAGCCCAGGCACCAAAGAAAAAAAAAAAAGTAGATACCTTCTGGGTATTGTGGGGAGCATTTATTTACTGGCCTTAAAAGCATACTTTTAAGTTTAGGAGCTCAGATACCACAAAAAATAAATAGGGGGAGCTCTAGATCGCTCAAAAGAGAATTAAAAAAAATAATGCATTATGTATTACAGATTACAAACCCAGTATAGTTTCTTGTCATTTCAAAATGACCGAGTGTATGAGTTATTAAACTCTTGTCTCCCAGCTTCAAGTCTACTCTTCTATGCTGGGCTCTGGGGCTGGGAACTCTGCAAATCACCTTTCTTTTTGGCCAGCTGTTCCCTGGTAGCGCCAGTAGGGGGCACTACAGGAAGGCTGGAGGAGGAAAAAGGGACAGACATGGCTCTATGTGTTTGCTTCTGGTGCCTCTCAGCATCACCCCAGCAATGCTGCTTCATCGCTTAAGCTGGGCCAGTGTGTGCCAGTAGCAGCAGGTGAAACCAATTTGCAGTTTTCCCAACAGTTGCAGAATCAGCATCATGGCAACACTCCTCCCTGTGTGACCTGGGCCATGAGCTCCAGTTGGCCCCTGCCTCCTCCTCAGAGATCTGGATCCCATCCCCATCTCACCTCTCCTCCAAGCTTCTAGGTCTTAATCATTCCAACCTCTTCCCTTTGTTTCCCTAGCCCCAGGGATGGGAACTGCATCCTGACTTGCTACTGCATCTCTGTATTGCCACCTAAGACATATGATACCCTAAAGTTCTCTTTTTGCCTTTTCAGTTCTCCCCAAACCTAGCTAACCATTCTTTATATTAAATTGTCTCTGTTCAGATAACTAGTGTGATGGTTGGTGTGGTGTGGACTGCCCTCTGACAGATACCCTGAGTCTTAGGAAACCCTGAGAGGTCTACAGAAAAGTCAGTCCTTTTGTAGGGGTTGGTGGGTACTCTCTGGGCAACCACCTTTCTGGAAGGGAGGCACGGGGTGCAAGGAGCAGTTAGATATATGAAGAGGCACTGTTTGTTCTAGACACTTGGAGAGGGCCAGGGGGTGATCTTTCAGTGGAGGATAGAATTACAAATATCTCTTTCCTTGTCTTTAGAAATTTTTCTCTAAGATTTTTAAAATAAAAAGCTGGAAGAAACTTTAAGGACCACTTAGCTCAAGCTCCTCATTTTGTAGGTGAAGATACTAAGGTCCAGAGAGGCTGATATTTGCTTGAGTTTGGTTAATTAAAGCCACAGTGTGGACTGGAGCTCATGTCTGTTGATGCTTTTGTCACCTGTGCATTCATCACTACATCATGATGTACTTTGACTATAAACTCACCTTGGCCCTGCGTGGACTGGTTCCAAATCACATGGGTCTCAGATACGTGTGGGCCATGTCAGAGTGCCGGGGAGTGGTACCTTCTGGGGTTAATTTTGCATAGGATTTGGCTCTTCAGGGCTGTATTGTGACATATGCCCCGTATTTTTTCTGGAAACCTCACATCTTAGATGCCACTGAGAAATGACATGATGATTATGTGGAGGATATATAAGTTTGCTTTGCCGGCTTCTTGCCTTCTGAATGTTGGCGTCCCCCAGCCTCAGGCTTTGAACCTGTCCTTTAGCTACACTCACTTTCTGGGTGATCTCACCTAGCCCTGACTGTAAGTTCATTCTATATTCCGGATTTATATCTTCAGTCTCGACTTTTACCCTACTTTCCAGACACAGATGACCAACAATCTATGTGTCATCTCCCCAGGCATGCCAGTGGAAACTCAGGCTTGACATGCCTGAAACCAAACTTTTCATCTTTCTTCCAATTCCTAGGCCAGCTTCTCCCTCAGCCTTCTCCATCTCTGTAAATGGTACCACAATTCACCTAGCTGCTGTTCATGTCAAAAAGGCTTGGAATTATCCTTGATTTTTCTCTTTCTTTCGCTTCAACATATAATTAATCTGCAAACCCTGTGGGTTCCGCCTTCAAAATATATCCTGAATCTAACTTCTCACTTCCTCCATTGCTCCATCCTACCCTTACCCAGGTGACTTTAGTGGTCTTCTGCTTGGTCTCATGTGTCCACTCTTGCCATCTTTCATTCTACTCTCCACATAAGAGCCAAACTGGACTTTTAAAACTTAAATCAAGAACTAGAAACAAACATGGCGAGCCCTGTGATCACTCCAGCTTGCTGCTTGGAAGTACTTTCCAGACTGTAGTGCTGGGATGGAGAATCCAAGGAGAACATGGTAGCCTGCCTGATCTGAGGGGAGACTGGAGTTTGGGGAGGCTGAGGCAGCTAAAATTCGCAAAGCAGAGTAATGCAGAGAAGGAGGGAGCCATATAGAGAAAGAAATCTGAGGGGTCTCCTTGAATCATCTAACTCATCTCCTGCCTCTGATCTTGTTCCTTATAATCAGCTCTGGACTCTCCAGCTAGTGTGCGCAAAACTGATCACTTCACTCTCTCTTCTTACAACTATTCTGTCTTCAGAATAAAGCCTGAAGTCCTTAACGTCACAGAGCAGAGAATAGCATTGCACTGTGTGTATTTTCTGCATTGCTAGCTGGCTGAAATGCTGGGAAACCAGAGTAAAAGCTCCCCTATTGAGTCTGGCTTGCCATTCTCTGTAGTCCTTGAAGCTGGCCTCACTAGATCAGAGGGGAAGAATGCCAGGCCAACGAGAACAGCACAATGCAGTAAGTGTCATCATAAAAGATAACACTGGATGTTCTGTAGGAAGCAAAAAAAAGATGCTTGCCTATGCTTGGAGTGGCAGGAGGAGGTCAGGGGAAATGATACTTAGGTTGAATCTTCAGGGATGAATAGGAGTTTTGCATGTGGTCAAGGTAAGAAAGGATATTCTAGGCTAAGCACAGCAGGGCACCGGTGCAGAGAGGTCAGATGATAAAGGGTTTGATGTGTCAGGTACATGAGTCTGGGTATATTCTGGCAGAGGAATCACTGGAGGGTTTTAGAATCAGATTTGTGTGTTGAAAGGTAACTTTGGCAATAATGTGTGGGATGGATTTAAGTGGAGATTGGAGGCAGGAAACAGTGAAGAGACCACTGCAATAGTCCAGGCAAGAGATAACGAGGGGTAGAAATAATACCACTTGCTAACATTGATTCAGAGCTTACTATGCTCCAGGCACATAGTAGGTTCCCATTTTATCTCATTTTATCCTAACAATGTTCCTGTGAGGTGGGGAATCTGAGGCAGTTTGCCCAGGGTCACACAGTCAGTGGTGAAGCTGAGATAGAAACCCAGGTATGGGCCCCAGACCTCGTGTTCCACAACAGAGGGGGAGGGACTCTAGAGTCTTTTAGGATATTAAGTAATCAAGGGATAAGTTCCCATTTTCCTCCCAGAACAGTCTAACTTAGGGCTCTCGATTGGCTTGCGGGAGGGTCACCAGAAGCCAACCCGACTTCGCCGGGCACAGAGGATGTGAGTCAGGCCCTCCGGGCTGGCGGCTGGGCAGGTCTGTGTTTCCTCTGAGCTTTGCTTGCTTTGTCTCTGCCTCGTCACACAAGGCCTGGGTTTGAATTATGAGAGTGACCGGGGCAGGCTGGTGTCAGCATGATGTGTGACAAACACTCACTCCAAATTGGAAGGATGCTCCTAGGAGCTAAGTGTAGGGCACATGTGGCTCAGCAGAAGGTCCAGAAAATGCTAGCATTCAGACTTTTATCAGCAGCCTCTGTCAGGGAAAGCAGATGCCTCTGGTTTCTGGGAAGGACTAAATGAGAAAGAAAGGAAGTCCCAACATTCTCCACTCATCATTGAGGTAGATTTTGAAGACCAAGGCGACAAAAAGTGTTGAAGTTTGTATTTCCCAGATTATTTCTACCTGATAGAAATGTTAGTTAATTTTAAGCTTTAAATTGGGACGCACTCGTCATCTGTTAATGATGGCTGGGTTAACACGCTTCTTTCGCCACAGCAGACTTGTTTCTGCTCCACTGGCAGTTGGATGACGCACAAGCAGAGCAAGCAGGAAGCCTTGCTCCTTGAGAATCACCGTACGTATCTGAGAAAACTCCGGCAGCTCTGGTGTCCACACGACTGGCTTGCAAGTCTCTTTGATGTGACGACGTTCACAGGGGCCTTGAACCTACTGAACTCTCTGTGTCTTGCAGTCTACCACCCCCCATGTTAAATAAAAAGGTTTAAAAATTTAAGCAAAAATTAAATAGTTAAAATATAAAAATTTCAAAAAGTGTCATTGGCAGCATTTTCACTATGTTTAAACCTGTAGATCTCAAAGAATCACTTCTTCACTTCCTTTAGGTCTCTGATCAAAGACGCCTTATCTGAGAGGTCTTCCTGACCCCTGGATAGAGTCACCAACATCTCTTTGCCTGTCCACACCATTACTCCCAACCCAGTTTCCTTGATTTGTTTTTCTCAACACTTATCAGCACCCAATAAATATACTGTTTATCATCCACTTCTCCTTACTAACAAAAAGCTCCATGTGGGGAGGGACTTTATTTTGTTCACTAGTCTATCCTCAGTATCTAGATAAGTTCTTGGCACATAGTGGACGCTCAACAAATATTTATGGAAGACTGAATAAATAATTCCAAGCCAACTTCTAATTATGTCAGTCTAACGCGTGTTCGGAGTTCATGCTGATCTTCAAGCTGCACATTCTAAGGCTTCCCATTTCATTCATCCTCCTCCTATCTGGCCGGGGGCTACACATTTGCAGTTGTATGCTGCTCACACCTGGCAGGATTTTCTTTGATTTTGAGAAGCATTCCTGTGGTCAAAGGCCTCAGCCATTAGAATGGGCAACATTATCCTTTTCTTAACATTTTTTTAAGGATTTTTTATTTGTTTTTTCATTTTTCCTTCTTCTCCCCAAGGCCCCCCAGTAAATAGTTGTATATTTTATTTGTGGGTCCTTCTAGTTGTGGGTAGTTCTCAGAATGGCATGATGAGCGGTGCTATGTCTACATCCAGGATTCCAACCAGCAAAACCGTGGGCCACCAAAGCAGAGCGTGAGAACTTAACTGCTATGGCACGTGGCTGGCCTCTCTTATCATTTTTAACCTCCTTTTGTAAATCTCTACTTTTCTTTCAATTGTAAGGATGCTTCTCTTAATAATCTTCATAAATTCTTAAAACTATCTGAGCATAGCAATGTGCCCCAACAAAATGTCCAAGGGCAAATGACTGCTCATACCAAGTGCTGGGCAAGGGCACTTTGGCTCCAGAGTTCGGCTTTTTTTGTGTGTGAAAGTTCATATATCGTAAGTTCGCAAATAGAAGAGCTTCTCTACTCCCAGGTGTGCATAGCGTTGTGCACTGTTTTAGTCACCTGGCCTCCTTCATGTGCCTCTCAGAGGCCCTGAGAAGCCCTGCTTCCTCCCTTTGCACCTGCTCTTCCCTCAGCCTGGAGTGGCCTCTCCTTTCCACTTGTCTGGCTGAACTCTTCTCCTCCCGAGGCCTCCCTTACTGCTCCCGCCAGCAGCACGATGCCCTCTGGTTCTTTCCTCTGTACTGCTCTTATCTCTTCAACGAGGCTATAAGCAGGGAAGGAACCCTTGAACTTGGAGTCAAAAGTTCAGCTTCAAGGCTCATATCTGCTTCATCTTGGGCAGCCACCTCTGAGCCTCAGTTTCCTCCTGGGTGAAGTGGTGATAACCATCTGTCCCTGGACAATGTGACTGTCTGAGGGCCAGGTACAATCATGTTGGAAAAGAGCTTTGGAAATGATTCAGCCTATGCAAAGATCCCAGACACTGTCATTATAGGACGTTTTTGTGTTATGCTTGTAAAGGAAAAAACACTCATTGTTTTCCTTACCCTGCTACATACAATACTCTGAACGCTTCTGTACACTGGTTACCAAATGAGTGGGCGTTTTTCCCACACCAGGCAATTCTGTGACACCAGCTGTGCATCCTACAATTTAACTCAATTCTCACACTACCTGGAGATAGCATCAGATCCCACAGGTTAAGGGCTCTGGCCCACAAGACTGCCCCTCCCCTTGTTACCTGTGCTCCTGACTACCTGCTATGAGTCAGAGGTGCCCAGGACCCCTTCTCCGGTTGCATTAATTTGCTAGATCGGCTCACAGAACTCAGGAAACCAGTTTACTTATTATTACCAGTTTATTATAAAAGAATGTAACTCAGGAACAGCTAGACGGAAGAGATGCGCAGGGGATGTACGGGGAAGAGGTGCGGAGCTTCCAAGCCCTTGCTGGGCGCACCGCTCTCCCAGCACCTCCTTGTGTTTATCAACCGGAAGCTCTGTGAACCCTGTCCTTTAGGGTCTTTATGGAGGCCTCAATGCATAGGCATGATTGATTAAATCATTGGCCATTGGTGACTGAACTCAACCTCCAGCCCCTCTTCCCTCCCTGGAGGCTGGAGGTGGGAGCGGGGGCTCAAAGTTCCAATCCTCTAATCCTGGTTGGTTCCCCTGGCAACCAGCCCCCATCCTGGGAGCTTTCCAAAAGTCACCTCATTAATGCAAACTCAGGTGTGGTTTGAAAGGGGCTTGTGATTAATAATAAAAAAACACCTTTATCTCACTTAGGAAATTCCAAGGGTTTCAGGAAGCCTGTGCCAGAAATGGAGGAAAACCAAAACATCTATTTCTTATTATAAATCATAATATCACAATGCTGCATCTGGAACAGCGTGGCCCATACTGAGAACTTCATTTAAACCCCAGCTGATGGGTGGTGAGGAGCAGAGTACATTTTGACTACAGTTGCAAAATGAAACTCTGCTCAGAATTGGCTTTATTTCCTTTTGGGAACTTCCATGTCTGGGCCAGGGTGATGAAAGAGAGGAAGAGAAAAAGAAGGAAGCTGAGTTTTTGAAGAGCCGTGCATTCAGTCTGTATAAACTGCTTTGTATAATTACAATTCCTGAGCCCCTTTGCAGATTTGGAACATTCACTCATTCATTCGCTAAACATTTAGTGACAGCCTATTATGCTCTGGGCACTGGGGAGACAGATGAATAAGGTGATCTTGCATCACAGCCGGGTCGAGGGATCCCGACATGCATGTGGACAGCAAGATGGGTGCAGGGACGGATATACATTCAGGGAGTGGAGGGGGAACCTAGTTCAAACCAGAGGCATGCAACAAATCAATTATTCTCAGAGTATTGTTTGTATGGAGGGTAAAAGGGTATGGGGGCATGTGACAGCGTGTAGTAGGGCAAGAAAACACCCAGTACAAAGGAACCCATCAGACTCTGCTGTTGGATTCCTGAACCCATGTTCTTGGTCACTTTAAGGCTGAAGTGCCTTTTTATCAGGGGTCAGGTGGCATGGCACTTGTCTCTGTGACAAATGTTATTTCTTTAGACCCCCTCTCAGCAAACTGCCTTGGAGGAAAAGGCCAAATCTGTGGATAAGGCCACTGCTCACTACAGAGAGGCAATGATACTCAGACACAGGAATAGCTAGCTGAGTTTGTCTCCAATATGGGTGATTTGGGGGTTAGCTAGACTGCTGCTTGGCTAGGTTCGGAGGCTAAAAGGCTTTTAGTCAAGGAAAGCCATTTTCCTCTTTTTCTTTTCTTTTTAAATAACAATAAATTTCATAAAATTGTAAATTTAAAACAAATTAGTTTTTAATAAATAATAATAATGAGCACTGGCTGTGCCCATTGCTAATAGGGTCTCATTGCTTCTAGCTCTCTCAGCAAACAGAGCTAGGAAATAGATGTCTGTATAATAACCCACGCCTATACACACACATCTGCATTTTGGTGACTATCCATCTGTATCCATATTAAGCCAAAAATGAGTTTATAGCGATGTTCTTGACTTTAATCCAGGACTACATGGATTTTCTAGCCCTGCCTCCTTGCCTATCTGTAACTTCTTTCTCCAATAGTGAGAAACCTGGCCCCCACCATCCACCATTCAACCCCATGATACACGCACAGCAGTTTCACAATCGTTAACTCAGACCTCCATGAGAAACAACTGTAGAGTGCAGTGTTTATAGACAATTCTCTTTGACTTTAGCCTTAGTTTTTTAGCCAAAATAACTTTTTCTAAATTTTCCAAAGCTACTCAGGTTAGCTTCATTTTTTTCCCTCCACTCCCCATACTGCTTCTCCCTCTTTTAAAATTATTTTCTGCCCATTTGACTCGGAAGAAACCCTAAATGTTGGTTTGCCAATGGGCCTTTGAACCACGAAGTCCCTCTGAAGTTGGTGTCAAACCTGCAAGAGCGTGTCATCAGACATGACAGGCAGCTAAAGTCTTCTGGCGGTTTTCACAAAATGGCAAAATCAATGTTTTCACACATCTTTATCATTATAAGAGTCATTCTGGCTTATTCCAGAAAAGGTAGAAATTGTTATACTATAGCAAAGCGTAAAGAGTAAAATGGAAAGAATTTCTAAAGTCACTCCGGGGAGCTATTTTCTTCCCATTTCCAACAGCGTGTGTATCATATTATACAAACATAGCTGTATCCTGCAGTAAAAACAATTTAAAACATTCAGAATATGTGTTTGGGGAAAAAAAAAAAGTCAGTCAGCTCTGGCCTGGAAAACATGTGGTTTCTCTTGAGAGTATAACGAATTCGAAAAGATGAGATAGGCTTGAGGCCACGGAGATTGACGGGGAAATTACCACCTCCCTCGTTTCTGCCTCACAGCTGGGCGCTCGTGCGCTGAGATTTTTCCCTCTGCTTCCACCCTCCCTTTCTTCCAGAACCGAGAGCCCTCCCGTCCCTCCTTTCTCCAGGCACTTTGCTTTGCCCACTGTAGGAACTCAGAAAATAATTGTCATCTTGCTGAAGAGTAGACCTAAGTCAGCCTCAAAAATCAACTGTTTCTACTTAGTTTCAGGGAGCTCTTTTCTATTTGGCAATAAATACTTTTTTAGTGGGTTAATCATGAATCATTTTATGGTCGGCCCCACGTTTCAAACGTTGGTGGCGCTCTTCCCGGTCTCCAAAGCCCTTGATGGAGCGCGTTCGCCTAACCCTGCCGCCTTTACGAGCTGGGGCCCCGCCCCAGGGCAGCTCAGCACCGCCTCCGCCCACTTTATTGGCCGCCGAATGTTTGTAATTTGGTGTCTTTAACAGCGAGTTCCTTTTACTCACCAAAGGAACAACCACAAGAGGGACTTTTGCTAGACGCAGAAAACCTTTCTCCTCCCTTGCTTCAAATTCATCACTTTACACACAGGGTATTATAATGGGGAAAAGCTAATAAAACTTTTTGCTTTGGATTTTTTTTTCCCCTCCCAGGAAACAGGATTGGGGCCACACAGAGCCATTCTATCTGGTGGACCGACTCTTCTAGAGACGTCCCCTCCCTAAGCCCAGTTTCCTCACCGGGGATGACAACCTCAGGGCTGTCAAGGCTAAGGAACAATCTCGGGTCCTATCGCAGTGTCGGGCTCGTACATCTCTCATCCGGGAATTGTGTGTCTGAGCGCGTGTCAGTGGAAGAGCTAGAGGGAAGCTGAAGAAACAGTCTGGCTGAGCAGGGCAGTTGGGTGTTCGTGACACCTGCAGGGCGGCGCTGTTCAGCTGAGTAGGTTGTTCATGCACAAGGGAGCGTGTCCAGATGAGTGATGGGGCTGAGCTGCAGCCTGCGCCCTGCTTGCCTGCGCCCTGGTCGGGGACTGTGTATGAGCTTCCTAGGGCTGCTGTAACCAGCTACCACCAACTGGGTGGCTTAAAACAACAACGATTTACTCCCTCGCAGGTCTGGAGGCTACAAGTCTAAATCAAGGTGTCCGCTGGGCGCTGGAGGCTCCGAGAGAGAGTCTGTTCCATGATCCTGTCCTCCCTTCTGGTGGCTGTTGGCCATCTTTGGCATTCTTTGGTTTGTGGCAGCATAACTCCAATCTCTGCCTCCACCTTCACATGACCTTGTTCTTCGTGCACGTATTTCTTCTCTTCTTATAATGACATGGGTCGTGTTGGATTTAGGGTCCACCAGAATCCAGTATGACCTCGTCTTAACTAACTACATCTTCAAAGACCCTATTTCCAAATAAGGTCACATTCTGAGGTTTCTATTAAATGTGAATTTTGGGGGGACATTATTCAACCCAATACAGACAGGCTGCATCAACCTGGAGGAGAAGGTGCCTTTTAAACATTTGCTCTATTTGCCAAGCTGTAGCCTCTGCTTTTTTTTCTAATTTGTACACAGGCGCCATATGGGGCAGCAGAGGCCCTGGATATCATCTATGGAAGCAGTCAGGTGTATGGGATCTGTTAGTTTGCAAGCTTCCTGAGGCAGGGACCCTCCTGGATGCCTCTCTGGGAACTGCCGTAGCTTGTACAGTAGATTGAGTTCTCAAAAATGTTTGTTGCAATAACAGTAAAGAAGCCTGAAGAGAAAACTTCTAATTCCAGCTATTACAGCAAAACTTTTTTTTTTTTTTTTTAGCACAGGTGAGAAATCCTTAACCTATTTCATCCCATATTTTTCTGCTTCTCTGGTGGTTTGGAAAAGTCTCTTGGATTCTCATGGGTTGAGTGAGGTAGTTTCTTCCTCATCACTGAGTCACACAGTATTTCTCAAAGGATCTTCCATGGAATATTAAATCTATAAAAACTGTTCCAGGATAAAAGGGTTTGGTCATCAAATAAGACTGGGGAATTGTGCATTCGCCTGTTCTCTTCCTGGAGATTAGCAATGCACATTGGCTTTGTAAAGGTTCTGACAAGTCCTGCAGTAAAGAAACCTATTAAAGTTTCTTTAATCCAGTGTATCTCAAATTAATTTGACCACGGAGCCTCCCCCACTGCTTTTTTTGTAAATGAACAGCACTTATTACAATCCTTGGAACCAGTGTCTAAGTGATAAATTTTGAGACCCGCTGGAGAGTGGTGAAGAATATAAGTGTTGGAACCAGGCTCAAGTTCAAGACTCAGATTCGCTGACTTTGGACAAGGAACTGAGCCTCTCTGAGCCTGAATTTCCTCATCTGTAAGAGGGCTTTATAATGCTACTTGCTTTATAAGATGAACTAAGATAACGTAGATACAGTGCTTAGGACAGGGCCTGCGATACAGTAACAACTGAATACATTTAAGCATCTATTATCATATTATTATTTTAAAAAATTTTATTTTTGTACAGCCCTATGATGGCTTACATCATTCTTAGAGATCAGTTCAGGGAAACAGCAATCTTGATTCTAGCAAAGGTCAAAACTGTGGTCCCTTTATAAAAATCTACCCTGGTAAGAAAGTTGGGAGCTTTTTTCTCAGCCTCTCGGAACTCCAGTCCTTCTGAACCTGGGCAACTCTCCTTCGTCTCTCAATCAGCTGTGATTTCTAAGGCTGGTCATAAGCCGGTTATGTTCACCTGGAAGAAAATTAAGCTCAAAGTGATGAATGAAGTTCTACGTTTCAAAAGGCATTTCCTAGTGACTGGATTACTCTGGGAGTCGGGGGTTGGGGCAGGAGGGAGATGTGAGGAACAGGTCAGGGGGAAGTTACTTGAAAATTCCCGGCTTCTAGAAGCACTGACCTGTCCTTTTCGGACACAGGTGCCACAGAAGATGTCACAGAGTCCACTGATGACTTGGCTAAGGCAAAGCACAGCTTCCACCACGCCGATTCCCAGGAGGATGGAGAACAAGACTACGTTCCAGAGGACGATCTGCTCAGGCTCTTGGCAGGCGGCCCAGGTGGGCTGGTTGAATAAGTAGCTGTCCCTGCCAGGACAGAGGAGAAAATTAGCCTGGTTTTGAGAGACCGTAAAGGAAGGGAGCTGCTACTTGTAAGCATGTGAGAAGCACTAGCCTAATGCAGGAGACGACAAAGCGCAAGGGTCTTACTGCTCTCGTCTTCATAAAGACAGCAGATTCCTTATTGCCCATTGGTGGGAGCGTTGAACACACCATCTTTTGCTCTAATAGCCCAACATCTCAGCAAGGCACTAGGGTTACAGACATTGCTGCACAAGGGAGCATATGAAGAAGAGGGAAATTGTGTGACATGAGATTTTTACTGCTGTAAAGGTTTCGGAGGCAATAAGAAGTGGTTAAGAGCTTGGATTCCCAAGTCCCACAGACTCAGACCCTGATTCCATTTCTCTCACTAAGAAGTTCTACATAAGTTTCCTAAATATTTCTGTACACCAGATTTCTTATATGTCCAATGGGGTTACAAACAGCATCAATACCATAGAGTGGTTAGGACGATTACATAAGATATTAGCACAGTGCCTGCTATACATTTGAGTTACATCATAATTATTATTGTAGAAAGAGGAAGTCTAGAGGTGTCGAGCAGCTGGAGAAGGCTTCACAGGGAAATCTGGAGTCACCTGGCCTTGAAGGAGGCAGCAGCAGAGAGGAGAGCAGTGAAGTGTAAGAAGAAACAGCGTGTAGGCAAAAACCCTAAGGGAAATTTGGAGTCAGTGTACCAGTTGGGCAAGGAGAAAATGGAATAGGTTTTCAGGCTGTATTTCATAGGGCCATCTATTATTTGATATCTCTGCCTCTATCTCTACCTTCACCCATAGCCATATCCGTTTCTGAGTTCCCAGTGAGACTGCAGGTTCCTTACATGCAAAGATTTCTTGGCCTTATCAGTACTTTTACATTTTACAAAAACCCCTTTGGCTAACCTATGGCAAAAGGATTGAAGGGCAAAATGGAAGTGGGATGCTTGTTGGAGGGCTGTTGGAGGAGCAGAGGCAAAGGGGCATTGGAGATTTGGGATGCTGCCTCAGCGTGGTTTGATGAGCTGTGCCATGTCCGCGCCCAGGATTCGAACTGATGAAATACTGGGCCGCCTGCAGCAGAGTGCAGGAACTTAACCACTCGGCCACAGGGCCAGCCGGGGCATTGGAGATTTGGAATGGGGTGATGAAAGACTAGGTGAAGAGCAGTGGTCGGGTTCAAGATATGTTGTCGAGGTAGAATTGACAGGATTTGGTGGTGGATTGAATGTGGGAAGTGAGAAAGAAGAAGAGTCAAAGATGACACAGGTTTTAGGTGCCATCTATTGGGATGGGGATGACTGAGAGAGGAGATATATGGGGACATCACGGGTTTTGGACATATTAATATTGAATGGTATACGATGTTCAAGATGAAGTTTCAAGAAGGTAATTAGATGTTTGGGTCAAGAATTCAGAAGAAAGATCTAGGCTAGAGAATGATATTTGGGGATTATTTACATAGATAGACAGACAGTTCTGAAAGCTTTGGGGGTGGGTGAGATCTGCCAGGGAGAGAACAGGAAATGGGAAGAGAAGCAGGGTCTTTCTCAATCAATGGATGCTGGGTTTCTTTCCGTATTCCTTTAGGAAAAAAAACATGTATCATAGGGCCCAGCCATTCAGGATATTTATGCAACTTCATGTTTGGTAATTAAGTCTCCCCAATTAGATTGTGAGCTCCTTGAAAATAGATGGATTGTGTCTTATCACACCAGTACTAAGCAGTCCCTCAGCACATACTCAATTGAGTTTAATAATTGGGGCTAATGAAGTCAAGGTATTGTATTGAATATCTTGGGTGGACTGCTTAAGTCATGGGCACTCCTTGCCTTGGCCAATCACCTCCTAGAGATTGTTGATTTTGGAGCAGGTATGGAGAGAGGAACAAGACCCTAGGTATGAAGGGAAGTACCTGGCCCCATTGCTCGATAGTCAATACCAAGAGCACACGCTCTTCGTGGTCATCAGCTGTATCATTAGATGTTGGACACTGACCCAAGACCGTGAATGCTACTCACTCCAGGGTGTTGTTCCTGAAAGGGTAGGTGTAGTTTCCATTGCCTGTATCACAGAAGGGGCCACTGAGCAAACCCAGAGAAGAAATGACCACACAGTACAGAGCCCCAGCAGTGCCCTGTGTGGCCAGAAGCACAGGGAACAGCATCTGCAATGGAACAGAGCCAGAAATTCAGCAATGCAGAGGGAGGTGGTGGGAAGTCAGGTTTTTAAAGATGCATCCCCTGAGTTTTCTGGCAAAGTGAAGAGGGTCTGAATCTTCTCTTGTACATGCTGGCCTGGGTAGTTGTCCTGGTTTTGCTTCTCAAATGTACAGAAAATGAGGTACTAGCGCTCAGAAGCCCTCTGCCCATTCGTCTGCCCCAGTTGCAATTTGAAGAGTGAAATTCTCCACTAAAAAGCTGTGAGCTGGAAATGTGACTTATTCACCACTAAACTTCCAGTGCCTACACACTGCCTGGCACATAAAGTAAGTGTGCTGCCAGTCTCCTTACCTGCACTCATGGCAGACATCAGTAATTGATCCCAGCACTCTTCCCCTTCAAGCCTGGGTGAAGTCTCAGAGTCCTTCTTAAAGCGGTGTGACTGATCAGTTGGTGTTTGTGCTCTAAATGAGACCTATTTGCCATCCTGGTGGTGGGTGTTCAGTAAATGTTTGTTGTATGGTTGGGTGAGTAAATGAATAATCGTTTTTCTAATGCCTGAGTCAGAAACCAACACAGGGCCTTGCGCTGTGTACAAACTCCGTAAATATGTGTTGACTGGATGGGTGGGTGAGTGAGTGTGACAGCGAGGCAAGTGTCAAGGAAAGGTGACCTTCTGGCATATTAGCGCATTATTGAACCAGGGCAAAGCTGAGGGACTTGTTTCTCTCAAAGCATGAGTTTTTATTCCTGACACATCCATTTTGTGCCTTTCTCACCACAGGGAAGGAGAGAGGGGGATGGCTGGAGCTGAATGGAATGAGTGACTCAGGGAGCACCTTGGAGATGGTCCTCAGGCGACTTGGGGGCTGAGGTCTCTGTGGAGAGTCTGATTGGAAGCTGTAAGGGTTGGGAAAGGCAAATTTTGGAGCAGACAAGAGAAGTGAGATGGTGTATGAACTAGAAATGTAAGAGTAGTGGACAGCTTGCTGTGATTGGGGACAAGATCAGGAACAAAAAATAAATACATAAGGGATGAACTTATAGAGTGTCAGCCTTCTGTACTTCACCGGGCCACTGTAAGAGAATATCTGTGACAGTGTTTCTGAGAATACAATTTCCAATGTCCTTTATTGCTTGCATACCAGTTCTATGTGTTACCTCACTGGCTGCTGGGGAAATAGGAAAGCCAAAGGATGAGAGCGTCCTTGACCTTCCCACTGACAGACAGGCAGGTAGAAACACAAACAGCCAAACCCCAGCCGGCTGGTCTACCAAAGCTGGTAGGCTTTGTGTCCACAGCAAATGGCTTTCTTTGCACGCTCACCAGGTTCATTTTTCCTGCGATCTCATGCAGCAACCCCGTCTCTGTTGGCTAGAACCTTGCATAATATCACTGCACTCTACAAGGAGGGTATTAGAAGTACTAGATATTGGTCAATAGTCTATCCTTCGAAGAGAGAAAGCACACAGCCTAGGAATACACCCTTTGGGGGTGAGGGTGGGTGGCAGCTTAAACATTCTATAGACCCCACAGTACCTACCCCACATCTGTAAGCACAGCAGCCGTCTCCATCTCCTCTCAGCAACATTAGCGCTGGCACCATCACCTGTGGCAAAGAAAATGCTCTTGTAATAAAAGGAATGTTACCTTTTGGGAATAAAGTTTTGATTGTGTCTCTATTTAACTATTATTTATGTCTAATGATTCCTCATGGCCTGTAGGATACAATGCAGGCCCTGGACATTGTACATGAGCCCCTCATGCCTTGGTCTTGCTCCGCCACCAGAGCCTCGCCTCTCTTCCATCATTGAGACCTCCTGACACACCAGTCTATGGCTCCTGGCGTAGACCCAGGACTTTCCTGCCTCTGGGCCTTGGAATAAGCCCTTCATCCTTTGCCATCAGGTAAACTCCTCTTCACCCTCAAAAGGCCAGTTCAAATGTTATCTCCTGTGGTAGGCTGAACAAATGCCCCCCAAAGATATATTCCCTTTCTAGTCCCAAGAGCGGTGAATATTACCTTATAAGACAAAAGATATGCTTGAATTGGGATTTTTTTTTTTTTCCCCTGAGGAAGACTGGCCCTGAGCTAACATCTGTGCCCATCTTCCTCTACTTTATATGTGGGACGCCTACCACAGCATGGCTTGCCAAGCGGTGCCGTGTCTTCACCCAGGATCTGAACTGGCGAACCCTGGGCTGCCGAAGCTGAACGTGCACACTTAACCGCTGCACCACCGGACCGGACCCTTAAGTTGGGGTCTTAATAGGAGGAGTTTATCCTAGATTATCTGGATGGGCCCTAAACGCAATCACATGTGTCCTTATAAGAGCGAGGCAGGAGTTTTGAGAGACAGATACACAGAGGAGAAGGCAGAGGCAGACACTGAAGATGGAGGCAGAGACTGGAGTGATGTGTTCATAGCCAAGGGATGCCAACAGCCACCAGAAGCTGGAAGAGGCAGGGAATGGATTTTCTCCTAGAACCTAGAACGTGGGGCCTTGCCAATACGTTTACTTAGAGCTTCTGGCTCCGGAACTGTGAGAGAATAAATTTCTGATGTTTTAAGTCACCAAGTTTGTGGTAATTTGTTACAGCAGCTGTGGGAAACTAACACCTCCTCTTTGTAGTTTTCAGTGACGTCCACCAGGCAAAATGAATTCTTCCTTCCTGCCTGCCAGTCTGTCCTTTTGCTCTGAGCACTGCATTCTCCTTCTCCCCACTAGGCACTGAGCTCTGGGTCAGCAGCTCTTCTCACAGAGCCCCACACAGATTCAGGACCCCATAATACGGTGGTCACGTTTGTGATGACATTCTCCCATGATTCTTCTGGCAGTGTGGGGTAGGAGAAAGAACACTGCCAGGATAGGGCCATGGTCCAGGAACAAGAAATAAATACGTGATGGATGAATGTAACTTTATGAAAAAAATCACCTCACCTGAGCCATGGTCGGTAAATACATTTGCTGATGCAAGCATCTGGGAAATCCCCAGTTGTCACCAAGATGACCAAGACTTACCCCGGGGAATGCATGATTGGTATGTGGTCCCTGCTAAAGATGATTGTTATCTACCCAATGTCTTCTTTCACCTGATAGTCTGAGGTGGGAGGTGCAAACCCACATGCCTCTAGAGGCTAGGCAGGTACTTTTAAGCAAGAAAAAGTGTCCTGGTGTAACACAATAGGGAGCGGTGGGGACTGTGGGAAACTGGAGGGGGCACACCCCTCCTAAAGGTATCCAATTCACTCGAAAGCAAAACAAACCGACTCTGCACAAAACAAACTTGAGTCAACTCCCAGCTGGTTTGCAAACTTGGTGGAGCCTTGATGAGGGCTAGGGCAGTTAGAAGGCATCTAGTAGAAGGAGAACCATAGTTTTAGGACTTGGCAGTGTGTCCACTGTGCTGGGGAAGAGTGTGCTGAGCTTTCCTTGTGATCAGCTCTCTCTCTAGTGGAAATGAGTGCATCTGACCACCACAATGCCCTAACACTAGGTACAAGGATGATTTAGCACCCCCTTGCTCCAGTCCTCTCAGAGCTGCCATTGTGCAAGCACCAGCCGGGAGCTAGGCTAGGGACTGGCTCCTTTCTATGCCATCTCACACAGTGCTCATCATAACCATAGTGGGGGGCTACTATTGATAGCCCCATTTTACAGAGGGAGAAGCTGAGACTTAGAGAGACAAAGCGGGTTGCCTAAGATCTCGCAGCTGGCCTGCGGGAGAACCTGGTTTCAAACCCAGCTCTCTTTGGCTCCCACCACTCTGCATGCCTCTTCCCATGGAGTCAGGGGAGAGGAGGTCCTGCATTTTTTTTCTCTTTTCCTGGCAGGAGTGTTTCTTCTTGAGATAAATACAGTGACATTTTGATTTATCAGTCAAGCTTTGATGAGTTTGGTTAGTGTGGTTCAGGGTCCTTGAGAGGTTTTACTTTGTGCCCAGACAAAACAGAGTTCCTGATCTGCAATGCTGCCCATCAGACCATGGCCAGAACTCACCGCACAAAGGCACTGCCTCTCTGAGCTGCCACTGTCCTCTGTCTTGGGCATCTTTTAAGCGTCAAGAGATGAGAACCCAGAGATCTGCATTCAAATGTTGCTGTGCCATACACTAGCTCGATGACCTGGATCTAGCTTGGGCTTCTATTTTAAATCTATAAAGTAAGGGAATTACAATATTGACATCTAAGATTCTTTCCAGTTCAAGAATTCAGTTCCGAGATGTCTTCAACAGAGTAGGATTTTTGCCTTTCAATTGGGAAGTTTGCTGTGGGAGCCTTTTCTTGCTCTAGGGGCAGAGGAAGTGAGAGAGGAGAGGAAGACAGTTATTAAGAGCCTGCCAGCCCTCTCCTTCCCTTTTCTGTCCTGGTCTCCTTATTTTCTTTCCTCCAAACGCTGATATGAATTAGGCCAAACAGCTGAATTCTTAACCCCAAGGGAGAAGCCTATTCAAAGATCAGAACTGCTGATGCTTCCTGCAGACCTCATGCAAATTACAAAATGACTGTGTGTCTGAACTGTTTTATTGCATGAATAAAGCACATTAAAGTTTTCTAGAAAAGCTTGACTAGTATGATGGGCCTGTGTACTTCCCACTTATTCGGTGAAACATATTTCTTTAAATCAAGTATTTTCACAAAAATCTCAGATTCTCAAAGTCATCTGTAGGCAACTAAGTGCTGGGAATCAGAGCTGACAAGAACCTCCCAGGTGGGAAGAGATGGTCCAGGACCCCTGGCTTCCCTGGAGGGATGACTCTGGGCAACTTTGGGCCTCAGGTCCCTGTACACTTGTATCCCGAAGACAGTGCAATGCTCTCTCTTTTGAGTTTCTTTTTCTAGTTCTGATGGAGCCTTCTGGCACCAGGAATTACTGATTCTTCTGTTCTTATGTTGGGTCCTTGGTGCCCCAAAGCTGCCCTGAGTCAAATGGGAGGACCAGTTGGAGACTTTGTGTGGTGTGGGTACAAGTTTGGGGCTGACAAATGAGAGCTGTTGGAACCGCCCTAGAAGAGTGGGTGCTGAGAGTCTCTACAAGCACCTTGCGGGGAGCAGAGCTTGGTACTTAGAGCAAGCCAGGCTCCCAGGTGGGGGTCAGAATGCAGTGGACAGGATTGTTGTAACTTGATGGCACCTGGTTGCACTTCTCTCCTGCTTAAAAAATTCCAGTGGCTACTTATTTCTCTCTCTAACCTCATTTCCCAGACTCTCTGCCAAACCTCTTTTACCTGGCTCCAGCTACAGCAGTTTTCTTGCTGGTCCTGGAACTATCAAGCACGTTTCCAGCTCAGGGCCTTCGAATGTGCCGTTCCTTCTGCTTGGAATGCTCTTCCCCCAGATATCAACATGGCCTATTCTTCACTTCGATTAAAGTGGCTGCTGGAACACCACCTCCTCAGATGGCACTTTGCTGTCTATCTATTCCTCTTCTCTATCTTCTTTCTAGCACTCACCATTTGATGTTATATTACACAGTTGGCTGTTTGTGGTCTTCCTCTTCCCCCACTGGAATGTAAGCCCTAGGAGAGCAGAAATTTTGCTGTTTTTTTTCGCTGCTGTGTCCCTAACGCCTAGAACAATGCTAGCACATAACAGGTGCTCAATAAATATTTGGCAGGGGAACCACTCAAAGGTCAGAACTGTCTCATCAGCATGGTATACAAAGTTATACGGAATTTTGTCCCTGCTGGTATTTGAACACCATTTCCTATCACTTCTTCACTGAAGCAGCTCTGGCTCCAGCCACACCAGGCTGCAGAGTTTCCGTGAACGCCTCTGGCTCTGCGCTGCTCCTATGCCTTTGCACAGACTGCTTCCTCTGCGCGGAGCGCCCTCCTCCCTTCTCCGCCTGGTGAGTGCCTACTAATTCTGTACAGTACAGCTCAGACACCTTCTTCTCCGAGATGCCCCTCTTGGTTCCCAAAGGTAGAGTTAATTGTTTCCTCTTTTGCTGACCCCAGGCCTCCACTGGAGCAGGGACTCACCCCACGGGGCTGAATTATTGTGTGTCTGTCCATCCATCTCCTTGGTCTGAAGGAGCATAGGAACCGTCTCTGCTGAGTCCGGCAGACTCCCACCTATTTCAGCCCCTCTATCCCCAATCAGGCACCTGCGTGATCTCAAACCACACCGTTAACTAGTCTTAAGCTGTCCCTCCTAATGGTCTTGCTGAGTCTGCAAACGATATTGCTGGAAAATAGTCATTAGTTACATATGAAAAGAAATTGCAGCTCTGTTTCAGTCCCTGGAGGACCCCGTTCGATTTATGGTATGCTTGTCCCAGATGCCCAGTTTTAAGCACAGAAGCCGGACCAGAGTTCCGGGTTGGCCTGTGGCTCCATGAAAATAGAGAGCTTTTACTCTTGGCACTGACTTTGCTGAGACAACAAGCTTGCTGATGTCACGAGGCTGCTTTCCAGCAATAATAGGGGGAGGCTGCAGGGGACCCCCTGACTGGGGAGACGATGTGCTGCTGGACATGTCTGTACCCACCGTGGCCGTGACTGCTGGAGAAACTCAGCTCCCGAGTGGCTGTCAACCTGGTGGGGAGAGAGGGGAGGCCATGACTCACGTGGCCCTGGTTTTCTGTTTCATCTGAACAGCAGCACTGTCTGCAGCAGCTCTCCCAGGCTCCTGCACGTCTTGTTTCGCCAGGACATGGTGTGGGGCAGGCCTCTGCTGGCTCAGCTTCCTGCTTCCGTCTTTCCCCGTGGCCTGCACTGAGTGTGCACATGCGGCATCAGACGGTGGAGAGATGGAGAGAGAACAGGCTTTGGACTCAGACAGTGTTTAAGTCCTAATCTGCTCCGTGCTAGCTGTGTGGCTGTGGTCAAATGACTGAACCTGCCTGGGCCTCATTTCCTCACCCGTGAGATGGAGATAACAATTCCCCCTCACAAAGTTGTTACACGAAGCAAATGAAATCATATGTGTAAGCATTTAATACACTCTAAACCTTCATGCAAATGCCCGTTACAATTACTATTAAAGGGCAGGACTGTGAATTCTGGTTTTATCCCCTATGCATCCTTAAACAGTGTTCTGCATGGAGCTGATGCTAAATGAGTGGTTGTGCCTGTTACTGCCTGCAAATGTCCCTTGCGGCATTTGACGTCTTGTGCTGGCCTTTCTTGCACCAGGGCGGCGGCTCGGCCTACTATCCTTTCCTCCTCCTTTTGGAGCCCAGTTCCTCACCTGCACTCATTCCTCAGCCCTCTGCAGTCTGGAGCCCTGTCTCCCCGCTGGGACTGCTCTTGCCAAGAACCCCCAGGCCCCTGCCTGTGCATCAGATGCTTCGTGTCCCTGCTGCTGTAATTGACACGGCCACTCCTCACGCCTTCTTGGAACTTTCTCCCTCCTCAGCTTTTCTCACTTTCCTCTTTTCTGCTTTGCCTATCTCTCTCCAGCTGTTTTTTTCTCAGTCTCCTTCTCAGGCTTCCCCCTTTCTGCATACCTCTCAATTTGCACTGTCACCTGGGTTTTGACCTGGGTTCCTTTCTCCTCTCATTCTGTTCATGAGCCCTGGACAAATCCACTACTCCTGGGGTTCCCCGTCCTCTCAATCTCATCTGTCTCCTGGTCTCTAGTCCTTGCTCAACCATCCTCCGATCCCTCAGGGGGATGTGGAATGGAGTTCAACCTCTGCCTCCCTCCCAGCTCCCCCAGAGGTCCCTGCCTCAGAGAATGCCCCTCCATCTCCCTAGGTGCCTGGGCCAAAATGCCAGAGCCAAGCTGAACTGCTGTTTGCTGCCCCACTACCCCCATTCATAGGACTCCAATGCACTCTCCTCTTCCAATCCCACAGCCACTGCCTCAGTTTACCCTAGAGCCAGGCATGTGTAAAGGTGTAGAGTGGACACTGAAGACTGGCTGAACAAAGAATGAATGAAACAGAAAGGAAAGAAAGAGGAGAAGGAGGACCTGCTCATCGGTTTTTGCTTTATCCTGCCTCAGGCACTGGTTTGGTCCTGTTTATTTTAACTCCATTTCGCTGTGAAGATCCAATGTAACCATCTTTCTGGGAGATCCTGGAGGTTTTGTTGGAAAGCTGGAGCGAGGGTTGGATGAGCCGGCTGGTAACAAGGGATGCTCTGGAGACAGGGTGTCTGGTCCCTGCCTGAGCCAGGCTCCACTCTGCTCTCCTCAGACCGTGGAATGTTTTCCCTCTGGGTCACTCTCTTTCAATAAATGTCTGAGAGCCTGCTATTAGGAAACTAAATTTCCTCAAGCTGCTTGATTCCTTTCAATAGCTGCTGTATTTACTCATGCACATCTTAAGAGAAGTTGGGTGCTGATGTTCCTGTATGTTCTGCAGATGACGAGAGGGAGGATAAGTTAGGGAATTTCCTTGGCGGTGGAGCTGAGAAATGCAGACCCAGCTGGCAGAAATGAGCTAGGTAGGTGCTTGGCTGGATCTGCGGAGGTAGAGAAGCTGGAGGAGCTGGTAATCTGAGCCAGGAAAGAGGACAGATTGCGTTTTACTGGCTGCCAGCTGTGTGTGGGGCGCGGTATAAATGTTATCTCATTTAATGTGCTCCACCTCCTCGTAAGATGGTATGATTCTCCTTTTGCTGAAGCTCAGGCAGGTGGCACGGCAGGTCAGGGGCAGACTCATGACTTGAGCAGGGTCTGTTAGACTCCTAGGTCTGTGCCGCTTCTCAGGAAGGGCTCTGAGCTGAGACGGACGACCTTTGCCGAGGTGTTGCTGATCTAGATGTGCTTTTGCACAGGAAGACCCAGCCTCTGCCATGATGGGAGGGGCGGTTGTCATTGGGTGCAACGTGAGACATCACTGCATCTACTACGGGGTGGGGAGAAGAAACAGGAAGGGAGGTGATCACCTTTTCCTAAGGGTCCTTTATGCACCGTGCATTCATCCGTCTGTTAGCTGAGCACCTACGCAGTGCCTGGCATCACATAAACAAAAGATTTTTTCATAAGGGAGCACTGGATACCCGGGAGAGGAGGAGCCAAATGAAAACAAAGGTGGAAAGGAAGGAAAACACTCAGTGTCTACCTCAGGGGGTAACAGACTACAAACTGTGGGCTAAATCCAGCAGGATGTCTGTTTTTATGAATAAAGTTTTATTGGAACATAGCTGTGCCCATTTGTTTCCATATTCTCTATGGCTGCTTTTGTCTTATGACATTAAAATTGAGTATTGAAACAAGAGATCACATGGCCCACAAAGTTGGAAATGTTTACTATTTGACCTTCTCAGAAAAAGTTTGCCAACCCTGTAATTTTGCCTAGGGAAGCTTGGATGGAGCTACACAATTTATTTTTCAAGATGTTCATCTTGAAGCCTGATGAGCCTGACAAATACTCAGTTTTTGTGCTTTTTATAATGTGTATCTTTCACGCAATTAGCAGCCAGGTATTAAGCTTAGTCTAAGCTGACACTTTGCTAGGTAGTCACTTAGAGGGCAAAGGTGGATGAGATTTGGGTTCTGTTCTTGAGGAGCTCACAGCCTGATGGGGGAGCCAGGCACATAAACAGATACTTGCAGCGTGATGTGCCAAGCGCCAATGTAGAGGGTGTTTATGGCCCACCTGTTGTGGGGTGTGGAGGAGGAGGAGCCAGCCATGCTCTAGGAGCCCAGGGAAGGTGGCCCCAAGATGAGTTGACTGCTCTGTGACTTGAAGGATGTTTACTATTTGACCTTCTCAGAAAAAGTTTGCCAACCCTGTAATTTTGCCTAGGGAAGCTTAGGGATGCCCTTCAGTTGAAGGAGGTAAGGTAGCCTCATTCTTACCAAGAGTCCAGCTCCAAGAAAGCCGTGGAAAAACCACACCAAGTCTGTGATCTTGGCCGGCTCCAGCACCTGGCCATTGGGAAAGTACAGCAGGAGGTTGGCAATGATGGCTGCGGTGGCTAAGGCCAAGAGCAGCATGCCCGTGCACCTGGAGCCCGTCTCAGAGCACATGCTGAATCCTCCCTGGAAGGGAGAGAGAAAACAACCAATACCAGGAAGCTGCCTGCTCCAGCCACTGCAGCGTCGGGAGAGAGTGCTCGGGCCTCAGAGCCCCAAGAGCAAGCTGCCGAGCCCAGCTCTGCCACTGGTAGCAGTGTGACCTGGGGAGCTGCTTGACTTCTCTGAGCCTCAGTTTCCTCTGCAAAGCAGAGAAAATATTGACCTTGTAGATGAGGCTGGCATATGGACTAAAGAAAGTATGATCAATGTGAAAGCATCTGGCTCATAGTAGATGTTCAATAGGGTTTCTTTAAAGGGCTGAGGGAACTGAGGTAATGTTTAGGAAATTGCTGTTACCCTGTTCTGGCTTTCATCGGCTCCCAGAGGAATTCCCCTAGTGATTATGAAGTAGGTCTCGGGTCCAACCCGGGCCCCGCCACTTAGCAGCTGTGTGACCTTGGGCAAGTTATTTAATCCTCTCACCTCAATTTCCTCCTCTGTAAAATGGATCTGACAAGAACACTCACCTTGTGGCATTGTTGAGAGGATAAAAGTAAGATAATACATAATACATTCTCAAACAAGGCTCTCGGTGTGTGGTATCTGGAAAGTAAAGAACCAAGGGGACTGGAATCATCTTGGCCTCTCATTTTTTTTCTGTGGAAAATTTCCTTTTTCACTATCTTTGTCAATTGAGTTTATTGAGCCTGGAGATTTCTGAGAAGCCAGGATGGAGGCACATGGAAAGAGGGAAAGGTTTTGCATCTTATTTTTCTCTCTGCCCTTGCTGCTCCTGAGCATAAATAGATTAGAGGAAACTCAGTATTTTATTTGCTGGGTGAAGGAGGCAGGAGAAGCATATGGGACGTGCCCCTGTGATGCGAGGAGGCGGTCCTGTTTCCAGTTAGGTGGCGCTCTCCTAATGCCCCTTTGTGCCCATTCTCGACTCAGATTCATGCTGAGATTGCTACTGGGCTCAAAAATAGCAGCTCATTAACTTCACTAGTCCCCAGACACAGAGGCCTGGTGCCACCACTGCCCCTTCCCATGGGGGAACCTGGAGCAATTTGCAGAGTCAGGGACCTCTCTTTGGGAACAAACCTGAGAAATGTCCGGCCTTAGCTTTCTATGCCCAGAGAAAAGTCAAAGTTATTAAGGAACAGTGGCGTAAGCAGGATGATAATGCTTGGGGTCTTATTTCTATCTGATATCCAAATTCAGGGCTGCAGAAAGCTGATGCCTGAATGGGACTCGGCCCCTGCCTCCTTTGTCGGGCTGAAGGAGACTGAAACTGCTGGCATCGATCCCCATTATGGTCACTGACTGTAGTGATAATGAAAATTTAACACTTAACAGGAAATAGTCTTTGATGATGGGCAGTAACAACACATACAACTACTGCTTCTTGCTCCAGGCACATTATAGACATTGTTTCATTTAATCTTAAAGAATGTCCCCATGAGGGAATAGCGTCATAGCTCCAGGAGGAAACAGGCTTATAGAAGTGAAACAAGATTCCAGGGCCTCCCAGCCAGTGAGTAACAGACCTGATACTCACATAGGTCTGCTCATTTCCACCTCTAGTTACTCCCAGTTGGGGCAGATGAGCAGGAGCTGGGAGCACTGAGAATCCAGGGCTGTTGAGCCTTCTTATATCCTGTAAAAGGTCCAAAGCCAAAGCTCCCTGTTGCACCTTGACACCTCGATGTCACAGCTCTTGTTGCAATCGACACAGTTGGGCTCGCTCTCCAGGAGAATTGCAGAGCTCCTTGAGAGGAAGGGAGAGTGGGTAGGGACTGGGGCCATATTTAGAAAGGGGGACCATGCAGCACCCAAGCCTGGCCTTCATAAAACTGTTAGAAGCTCATAGTTCTCTTGGGTCATAGCAGAGGATGTTAGAGCTGCCAAGGACTCTTGGAAATCCAGTCCCATCATTTCCTAGGAAGCACAGCCCCAGAGAGTTGAAATTACTTGTTCAAGGTTATGTAGTTATGTAGCTGGAAATAGTAGAAAACTAGTCGCAGTCATGTTCACAAGTATTATCTAAATTTGATTCTTCAATAGTCTAGTGATAGAGACATGATTATTACACCCATTTTATTCATTTGCTGCTGGACGTTCTGAGGCCCAGAGAAGCTAAGGAACTTGTTTGAGGTCACACAGCTTGTAATGGGGCAGCTCGTCTTCCGAGTCTATCCAGTTCCCACAGCTTTTGGCCTCAGATTGCTCAACAGGTGGGAAAATCACAAGCCCTTGAGTTCCTTGATCAAAGACTTCATATCAAATAATCTGCCGCCTGCTCCCCATATATTCATATTCATACTTGTCAGACAATTATACCCTAAGTTTGGGTCTGGGCAGTGTGGTTGCTGCCCTGAGGATTTTAGGCCAGCTGGGTAGCACCAGGCTGTGGGGACTTGCTTTCAACACCAATCCTCCCATCCTTAAGCAGAAATACACAGACATACCCATCAACCCAGTACCTGGTCTGTGGGGGTTGGGGCCCAGGCACACTGGGCAGCCTCTCCTGGGCAAGGCACTCCAGCCCAGCCCGGCCGGCAGTAGTGAAGGGGCCCTGTGGGCCGTGTTGCAGTTCGAGAGAAACTTCTAGCTCAGCTGCCAGAAGTTTCTGCGAGGGCTCTGGATCCTTCCACACTTCAGGAGGCACGAGGTGAACACAACAGACGTCAGACAGCAATAAGTCCCAGGCACCCACCTTACAGGACATTTCAGGCATCTAACCACCGTGGATCACTCTTTTGTGAAGACCCCTCGGCGAGGAAGTCCCTTATTTCTTTAGAGGCTGAAGTCTGGAGACTTTCCAGGCCCCTCTGAGGCCCCTCAGTGCAACGGCTGGACTCTGAGAGGCACAGGGCTCCCGTCTTCCTGTCTGGCCACACCTCTCTCCTGCTCACCCCAGGCTAGGCAAAGTGGCTCAAATTCCCCCAATAAGAGCCAACACTGCCTTCCCTGCCAGGAGGCCCCAGGGGAAGGGCCCAGTCACCGAGCCACAAAGGCGCAGTGCTTACTGCACTCAGCTCCTCTCTCTGGGTCGCTCCTGATAACCTCTGAAAAGTCTCCCTGGCAGATGTGTTTCCAATGAGCTGAGATGGAAGATGGTGTGGGGGATGTGGTTGCTCTGGATGTAGGCAGGTAGGGCAGGCCCACCAGCCCTGTGTGAACGCGTGTAGGAAAGGCCCACGTTATTGACTGGGGGTTGGAGCATCACCTTGTCATCGTATCATCATCTTGAAGCTCTCCTGCTCAAGATCCAGGGCTCACATAGGTGGGGAGTGGGGTCTCCTGTCTGTGCTTTTAGTTTCTGGCTGGACTTGGTCTCTTGGCCAGCCGGAGAAAGGGATTGTCAAAGGGGCCTCTCTCCCTTCTCACCCGTCCCTCCCTCCCCCGAAGCTGTGATATTAATGCGCCAAGAGATGGATGAAGTGTAACCACTTGGGGCCACAGCGCCAAGAATCTGGTTACCCAATCACCCCGTGGAATGAGCACCAGGTGGCTCTGCTCCATGTCTAGCTCGGCTTTCCCAGTTCACGACCAATGGTGGATGCGGGAGAAAGCTCTCTTTGTTTCTGGCCTTGCTGCCACCCCTTCCTGTCCGTGAGAACACATATCCCGTTAGTAATCTACCCAGTTTTATTTTTCCTACACAGTGACCACCAGTGTGTTGCTAAACCTCTGAGAAAGTGGAACTAAGTGATTCTATAATCAGATACCAGGCTCCCAAGGCCTAACTGTATCCTAAGTTGTAACCTATATTGGTAGCAAAGTGCTTTCCTATGCTGTACCCAGACTGTCCCCTTGACAACCCCAGGGGGGCTGTCAGGACGATATTGTTTTTTCATCATTGTGCAGATAGGAAAATAGGATCAGAGAAGATCCAACCTGCCCAAAGTGGGTGGAACCAAGAGAGAAGTCAATGTTCTCATTTTTATGTTCTTCCTATGGCATTGAGATGACCTTCCCCTCTGGGCTTTCCCACCAGAGTACATTCTGGGCCCTCAGGCATCCCCCACACTGCTTGTTACCTACAGAAAGTGCCTGGACGTGCTGCCCTCCATGGAAGGTAGCCCTCAAGCCTGGGAGGATAACTTTTGATAAAGATGTGACTTCATCTGATCCCCATGTCAGTCTGATAGAGGTGGCATCTGGAAGATTTCCTCTTTAATGCTGCCAATCATCTGTACTATTTAATGCCTTTTCACAAAGGCACATTGTTCCTGAGCATCAAAAATAAGGCAAACATCCTCCAAAGCATAGCCTTCATATCATTCCCCAAGGAATGTGCTTCCAGGAGCAGACAAGGAGAGATGGAGAAATCTCACTTGCAGTTTGTGAAAACATGGACAGAAGTAACAAGATAAAAATTTCAACCGGGCTGTTACAGTATGTGCGTTATACATAGATACATATACATGCCATCACTTACATTCTTGAATCAAGTTTTCTGATTTATAAAGAGGTTTCAAATACATTTGAAATACAGTAACCCTGTGAGAGAGGTATTCTTTTAAGAGGAGAAACCTGAGCATCAGAGAGAATTAAAAATTGCCCTAGGTCTTACAATGAATAGATAGAAGATGTGGAACTTTAACCCAGGTGTGTAAATGCTTGTTTCACTCACATATGAGTATCGTGCACATACTTACTTACATGTTCATGGGTACTTGTAATTATATATGTTGGCACATGAAACAGGAGGGGTGTCCACAAATGTTCGACTTGTTAAAACATCATGGGGGATGTGCTTATCCGGTCTGCCCCTCTGGACGCCAGAATCCTGACTGCAATAGTGCAGTCCTCTCTGTCCAGACAGTGATCACAATACTTGGAGGGACCTTGTAGAGATAACAGGGTTAGCTGATACCATCATTAGCACGAACACAACTATGCGTAGCTGTAACCGAGTTCTATGTAAAGTTCTCCTACATTTCCAGCTCCATCTCACTAAAGAAGTGACCCAAATGCACAGCCAAGGACATGGTTTCATCGGGGTCCAGTCTGAGCTCCTCTTCTCCCAGGCCCTATAGCTCCCTCCTACATTTTCCATGCTGCTCACATTGGATGCTGCCCAATAGCACGAAGTCTTTGGGGATGACCTTCCTCTGCTGCTTGCCAGCTGTATGGGTTTGGGTTTCCCCATCTCTAAATTGGGGTCATAATAATAGCAGGATTGTCTCATAACCCATTGGGTTGGGGTGGGGGCTAAAGGCTCCTAGTACCTGCAAACCCTATTTATCAATAGAAAGGTGCTGGTCACAAAACACTATGTGACAGTGCCTGACGTGGATTAAATGCTCAAAAAAATGCTACCTACTCATATCACACTAGGGAGCGTGATGACTAAGCCCTTAGTGGGCTCTCTCAGGAGTGTTTACAATCGCCTTTATCTAGGACATTGCCCAGGTGGAGGGCTTCCCTCAGTGTGCCCTGCACAATGCCAGAGCCTGGCCATGGCCCCAGGAACAGCTGCTGGTACTGATGCTTTCCATAGCTCTCTAGTCTGAGTGATTGGTATCTGGATCACACTCACTGTTGCTGTGGGGAGGAGATGGAACTTCCGGGTTAAGATCCAAACTGACAATGGCTGCTGCACTGTGTAGAGCCACGAATTCCAGGACAGCTCCTGAGCAACACGTAAATATCCTTTCCCTATACTTGACATAACCTAAGGGATGTTCTTATTGATGCTATATGGGGTCAGTTTGGGGTAATGGAATTTAGGTTAAGAGCAGAGACTCTGGAACCAGATTGGCTGATTTCTCATCTCAGCTCTGCCGCTGGGTTGCTGAGTGATCAGGGCCAGTTACAAGGTAGCCTCTCTATGCCTCAGTTTCCTCATCTGTAAAATGGGGCATGATAATAATTGTATCTACCTCACAGGGTTGGTGTGAGAACTAAATAAGCGTATGTGTGTAAAGTACTGAAAACCATGCCTGACATGGAGTAAACACAATGCAATATCATTAAACGCACAAAGCGAGCCCCCAGAGAAGTTCCGGTTTATGCTATAAAGCATCTAGTATTCAGGGAGGGCCCGGTGACAGAGCACTGAGAAGTGTAGCTGAAATGAAAGTGGTATGTTCCCTCCTTGAACTTCATAATGTACTCCATCAATCAGAACAGTTTTAGCCTGTGGCAGAAGCTGCTATGTGATCACCGAAACCTGTGCCCTTTTCCTTCTGGACACAGAGCTAGATTACCTTTTCTGCCTCTCGTGCATGTAGTTGTGGCCATGTGATTACCCTGTGGCCAGTGGAATATAGGCTGATGGAACATGTGCTACCTCCAGGCCTGGCCCATAATTTCTCATGTGTGAGTCTCCATCTTCTTTTTCTCTTGCCTGCTGGCTGGATGCAGAGATCCTAGGGCATGCTGGAGCCTCAGGATGTTTTCAGCTCTACTCCCTGCCCCCACCTCCCAAACCAGATACCTCTGGCTCCTGAGCCTTTGCGGGTGTCAGGGCTGGACTCCACGGGACGGATTCCCGTCGGTGTCCTCCTCTGCAGCATCTAGGGGCCAGCTTCTCCCTTCTGACTAAGTTGGGGACCGCACTTACGTGTGCTTTCCATCTTCCCAAAATACGTTGACGTCTTCCTGCTCTGTAATCTCCTCTCCTATTCTCTTGTCCTTTTCAGTTACTTTACTGGGTTTCTGGAGAGAGTTTCCAGGAGGGGGAAGAATCAAGCACAGGTAAAATCCTTCATGGTTAAACAGCAGTCCTGTTTGACCATCTTCAGAATGGACGCCGGAGAGGCAATATTTAAAATAACTTTGGAAATAGTGATTTTGCTTTTATTAGTTATTGTTTGGGATTTTTCAGCACAAACTACACATGTGTAAATCATCTGCCTTTAATAAACTTAGATAAACTCTTAATTTCCTATTTAATTAAGTATATATAAACTGTCTTTTTTTTTTTTAAAGGACGATGGGATCTTCCTCTCTGGTTTTGCCCTGTGAGCAGCCAGCTTGTTTACTTTTATCGCCAATTTGTAGGCTTTATACTCCCAAATATCAGAAGGCACCACAGAGTCCGATAGGCCATATCCTCTTCATGGCTATTATATGTCCCACATGGGGACAGAGCAGACCAGATTTCTGGACGAACCAGAGGAACTCCTTTGTAACCAAATATGACCATTAGAGGGAGCCTGGACCTTGTGAGAGCATAAAACCCTGTTGAGGAAAGGACAACTGACCGACAAGAGTAGCAGAGTGTAGATTCTCTTACTCAGTTTTTAATTTTGCTAATTAAGAAAATATTGTGCCTGGGAAGCTGCATGCCTATTTCCTGAGGACTCATGGAAAACCCATTAACCTTACACAGGTTCTTATAAAACAAACAGTTAAATTTACTACTATTAGTAATGAGGATAAGTATTTATTCTGATTTTGATAACTAATAAAATATTTACTACTAATAACTTAGTTAATAACTTATTATTACTAATAATATCAATCATCTGCTTCTAGGAGAGCAGAGAGACGTGTAACAGGCTGTGTCTGGGGCACTAGGAGAGTGAGGATGTGCTTTGCAGTGGAGACAGGAGGTGATCCTGAGGAGTCGAGCCAACCCAGGCCCATCTGCCCTCCGTGGGCTCCGTGGGTCTGAGGGAGCGTGGTGGCTGGGCCCCAGGACTCAGCCAGCTCTGCCCAGACAGGATCTGCTTGTTTTCACTTGGTCAGCCTTGTCTTGAGTGATGAGGAGAGCGTGTTCCTGAGTTTAGCTCTTTACACTTAAGTGAATGGCAAAGACTGGGTGGAACAGGCCATAGAGGGAGGGCATTGAAGAGCTGGGGAAGTCAGCAGCGCTCAGGACTGGCCCAGCACACAGGAACCACTGAGTTACTCTCTGTCACGTGCTGCCTATTGCTCTTGTTCCAGAAAAAGATTGACTGGGGACCCATTTCTTTTGACATGTGGAGAAGGCAGGTTGTAGCTGCTGATGTGCATGAATCCAAGGGATTTCCTTCCATCTGGCCCAGAGTCCTAGTCACAGAAAGGTCAGGGAGTATTCCTCCTCAGTTATCAAGCTAGTAAGCTGAGTTGCTGTCCCAACCCTCTGACTCCTGGCCTCCTTCATGGGCACCAAGTGGGGCTGAGAGTGCAGCACGCTCCTTCCTTGGTGACACCCGAAGTTGGAATTTTGCTCCCCTGGGGTCACCCAGGGTGATCGGACAGCTCCATTGGCTGGTTTGGCTGGAATTCCACCTGGAGTCCATCTGTTGATTTGCAGGTAGGTCCTTTGCCAGACATTGGTGTCCCTCATCAGATTCAAGATGTAACTTTGTGGTGTAGAATCAGTTCCTGGGCAATGAAGTCACACAAACGGGAAAATATTCTTAATAAGAAATACTGAAAAATTAAAAGACCATTTGGCAGGAGATTTTTTTCAGTAATAGACACTTCCTTGATGCCGCTGTTAAAGATAGGGAAGGCAAGAGAACGACAGATTTGGAAACAGAAGAGGAATATTTTTCTTAAACTCAATTGGGCAAAAATAGTGTCAGTGGAGGGAAGAGTCCTGGCCGAGGAGAAGAAAGCTTGATGACCCCAGGGAAGGATTTTCAAATTTGAGCCCAAGCCCTTATTTTTCCTTGAAGCCTCTTCTTCCACTGCCCTCCTGGTCTGGGCAGTCCCCTCCCTCTGCCCAGAAGCTCTCTGTCCATGTCACAGGCACAGTGTCCAATCCTTCTTTAGATCTCAGTTTACAGATGTTACCTCCTCTGGGAGGCTTTCCTGACCACCCCTTCCCACCGCACGCCCCCTGCCAGCTATTTCTCCTCCAATAGTCTAGATTATAAGCCCATGAGAACACGGACCGAGTACTATATATTCAGCCCCTAACACAGTGCCTGGTCTATGGTGGATGCTTAATGAAGAAATACAGGTTGAAAAGAATGAGTGTTCAAGCCCTTGCTCATGTTACTTTCCCCTAAAATCTTATTTAACTTACTGTTCTGTTTCTACCTCCCAGTGCAGCACTGCTTCCATATTTTGAAATGTGTATATTTCACATCATCATCACTCTGGGAATGAATCCAAGTAAATTTTAAGCTACTGATGAATGGGCACCAATTCTATTCTTCCTTCAATTCTTCCTGGCATCAAGCACAGAACTGAAAACCTAATAGGCGTGTTGTAATACTCTCTGATAGTGAATGGATAACTGCCCACAATTAACTAGGTCTTTCTATCCTGTCTCCCCACCCTCATCCACGCTCTGTGACTTACTCCCTTCTCCCATGGCCACCCTTCTTTGGCTTTAGATCACTCAGCCAAAAGACAGAAAAGATAAAGCCCATAATTAAGCCCACTCACAACTGTCTTCAGAAAGAATCCTCTTCAGTACTTTAAAAAGCCTTCTGTTCTGAAACCATAACTGTTCTGTGCTTTGTCTATGGGTTTAGTCTAAGAACTGAAGATCATCTTAACTGTTTAGTGTAGAGCCCAGGTTTTATACTACAATTTTGTCTCCCCTTTTGTGGAGCTTTGGGTTTTTTCTATGATCTCTAATTCCTTTCTTTTTCTGGCACTGTTTGCTCTTATTACATCTTTCGTTTACTCTCGAATACTTGATCCAAATAGTCATCCTACTAAATACGCTCCCACCAGATACCCCCAGATACTCCCTCCCGGGGCCCTCGCAGAATCCCTTGCAGGGTCCTGAACCTCAGAAGTTATCCCCTTAATTCTGAGTGACAGAAGCAACCCAGCAGGTTGGTTATGAGAGTTCTTTGCCTCAGTTTTCCCATGGGCATAATGGGGTTAATAGCACCTGCCTCCTACCTTCTCCACCTGAACATGCTGAGATGATGTTGTAACATGCACAGCAGTCCTCAGATGAAAGGCACCCTATAAACACCAAATGCTATTAAAAGCCGTTGACCTATGGAAGACCATGGAAGCTTCACTGCTTACGGTGTCACAGCAAGATGGATGAAAAGACTGGGGGTTGTGCCTGAGGACTTCTTGGCGCTGGCACCTGGCAGCTGCCCATGAGAATTAGGATCTATACGTGAAATCAGGGCCTAAAAGTCATTTGGCAGTCATCCTGGAGGAAACTTTAAAATCATTTAAAAAAATTTTAAATAAATTTATAAAATAACTGACCTTGCTTAATAAATCAAATAGTTTAGAACTCTGGTAATAAAAGCCACAGTTCCTTGCCTCATCCTTTCCTAACACCTGTCCTTTTCTCTAGGGCAGCCACTTGGCATCTTTTTTCTGTTTCTTCCCGTATCTCTAAATAAAATGTTTATATTCCTGTCTTTTGATTGATCAATTTTAGATATTAGTTATTGAATGTCTGCCATTGATCTATCTTGATTTTACAATCCTCCATCCCCCTTCCATCAGTCTTTTAATTTAACGTTATCACTTTTCCATTTCTTTTATCAATTTTCCTTTGAAACTTTGCATCATGAACTTACCACTCTATTTCTTGTTCATCTATAGATATTTTTTGACCTTGCCAGTTGGGGACATTTGCATTTGTACCCTTCCCTTCAGCTCTCCTTCCTGCCTTCCACCTCCCAACTTCTATCATTTGAACTTTCACGTTGTCAAGATTGATAATGTTTACGTTCTGCTTTGAAACGGTAACTGTTCTCTGCTTTGTCTATGGGTTCAGTCTAAGAACTGAAGATCATCTTAACTGTTTCGTGCAGAGCCAGATTTTGTACTCCAATTTTATTTCTTCTTTTGTAGAGCTTTGGGTTTTCTCTATGGTCTCTAATTCCTTTCTTTTTCTGGCATTGTTTGCTTTTATTCTATCTTTAATTTACTCTTGAATACTTGATCCAAATAGACGTTCTATTAAATACCCTCCCTCAGTTTTCCCCAGATACCCCTCCTTGGGCCCCCCATCTTCTGGCTGACTGCTTTCTAGAAGCGGAATGGTCATCACTCTGGGACTTCCTCATAGTTTCTAGTTTTTGGAGCCCACATCTTCTTTGTTCTTAATTTATTCTTTTCTTTTGCTGGGGAATATTCTAAATAGCTCCCCTAAAAAAGCATATTAAAAATAAATTCTGAGTTTTGAATGCCTAAAAATGGTTCTATTCTGCTCTCAACTTAAGTGATAGTTTGGGTAGAGAATTTAAGGTTGGAAGTATCTTTTCCCTAGAACTTTGAAGTCATTATTCAACTGTCTTCTAGCTCCCAGTGTTGTTGAGGAGAAGTCTGGTGCCAGTCTGATTGTTATTCCTTTGTGGGTGACCTCTTTTCTTCACCCTAAAATCCGGTAGAGTCTTCTGTTTTTCCCTATCATTTTGAAATTTCACAGCGATGGGGTTTAGTGAGTGTCTGTTTCATTGAGTGGGTGGGTACTTTCAATTTAGAAATGTTTATCTTGGATCTCTGGTGAGTCCTTTCATATAGTTTCTTTGATAATTGTCTTCCCCTTGTTTTTCTGAACTCTCCTTTTAACTTGTACTGGTTGTTATGGACTGAATTATATCCTCCCAAATTCGTATGTTGAATCCCTAACCCCCTAATACCTCAGAAGGTGACTTATGTGGAGACAGGGCCTTTAAAGAAGTGATTAAGTTAAAATAAGGCCGTTAGGGTGGGTCCTAATCTCATATATCTGGTGTCCTTTTAAGAAGAAGAAATTTGGACACACAGAGAGACACCAGGGGTGCAACCACAGGGAAAGGGCCATGTGAGGACACAGTGAGAAGGCCGCCATCTACAAGCCCAGGAGAGAGGCCTCAGGAGAAACCAAACCTGCCAACACCTTGATCATGGGCTTCTGGGCCCCAGAACTGAGGGAAAATAAATTTCTGCTGTTTAAGCCACCTCGTCTGTGGTGCTTTGTTATGGCAGCGCTAGCAGACTAATACAGGGGTCGAGTTCAAGTGACAAATATAGAAATAAACTTGAATTGGCTAGTTTTCTTTTTTTCCCCCAAGTAATTTTATTGGGATTATAATGGTTTATAACATTGTGTAATTTTGGGTGTACATTATTGTTTATCAATTTCTGAACACACTTCATTGTGCTCACCCCTAGTAATCTAATTTCCATCCATCACCATGCATATGTGCTCCTTTAAAAATATGGAATGCTTCCCGAATTTGTGTGTCATCCTTGCTCAGGGGCCATGCTAATCTTCTCTGTATCGTTTGACTTTGCTAGTTTTTATGAGAAGAATTTATTGGTCACATAACTAAATAGTCAAGGGTGTTAGGCTGGTTTGACTACTGCTGAATTCAAGGGGCCAGCAACATCACCAGGATGCGGCTTCTTTCATCTCTCAGCTCTATGCCCTACCTGTCTGCCTTTATTCACGGGCCTTTGGTGGGGCGGGTCACATGCTCCAAGGTTTAAGTCCATTGGAAACAAAATCTCTGCTTCTTTTTCGGCAGCTCCAGAAAACGTCTCCTAGTCCTTCACTGGCCCCTTTTGAGTCACATGTTCTGAGCCAAATACTGAGACCAGGAAAATGTGGTGCTCTGATTATCTAGTCCTGGGTCACATACTCTCCTTTTGAGCTGGGGGTGTGGAGTCATCCCCATCCAGACTGCATGAGTGAGAATGAGAGTGGGTGATTGTCTCATCAGGGAATAAATATGGGGGAGCTAAGTAACAGTAAATGTTTATACATGCTAGGTTAAATTTTCAAGTTTGATCTTAAATGTCTCTGATAGCAGGAGTATAGCTGCATTCAGTTAACGTAAATCTAGAGTATTAGTTGGAGAATGGTAAGAGGCAGCAAGGATTTTATTTAATTAATATTTAGTGAGCATGCCCTATGTATCTTGGAGGTAAGTGAAGATGAGGACAAAGCACACTTTTATCTTCAATGAGTGTGCGTGTGGTCAGTGATTGTTGCAGCTTTTCCATTTGTGGCCAGGTGGGTCATCCTACAGCACTTTTCCACGACCTCTGTCCCTGTAGTTGGATGGGGAGGTATTTATTACCTTATTTATCAATGCTCTGAGACTCTATGAGAGAGCTCTGAGAAGAGAAACTTATTTCAGAGAGTTTGTCATCACTAGTCCTCATATTCTTAAAATTTTGTACATTCCCATACCCTCTACAGTCAGTGGATGTGCCCACGTGCCTTTCTTTGAATGAGGGCCTTCAAGCTGAAGTTAGGGTAGAGAAAGTAGGACACGTTCTTGTTAGGCAATCTCATAAGATTTCATGAGATTTGAACATCCTGTTTAACTATCCTCGGGAAACCCATTTCTGGGCTTTGTTCCAGGTTCCATCACTGACTCACTGGACAGCCTTTGGCCTGCAATTCATAGCTCATTGCCTCAGTTTCCCCATTTGGGAACAAGCTCCAACCAGACGTGTTTTCTTCTCTAAGATGTTGTGATAAATAATTAGAGTTTTGCTTTTCTTCCCCTCCTAAATTTATTTCTTCCCACAAGCTGGCCTCACTGCCAACTGATCTCAGTTAGAAGGGAGGTAATAATAATAATAATAAATACTCACAACAGTAATAATAGCTTACAGTGGGTGCTTTCTACATGTCAAGAACTCTGCTAAGTAACTGTTTTTGATACTCGCAACAACACTTTGTGGTAAGTGATCTCATCACATTGTCCCCACTTAATGTATGAGGAAAGTGAGGCATAGAGAGACTAATCTGGATTTGCCTCACTCTGGAGCCATTATTCTAACTATCATACACTGCTACCTTTCTGAACAGCAAGAAGTCAAAGGGCTTATGGACCCACACTCTTCTTCTAGCCCAGGACTGCCCACCTTCAGTGGCCAGAGAACTAGAGCCACTTGGGCGATTTGAAAAGAACCTTAGTGGTCACGGAGCCCAACACTCAGCTCACAGGTGAGGAAATGGAAGTAAAGAGACCGAGTGACTTGCTCAAGTTCATACCTAACGGGACCTCTTTGTCAACAATGATTTCAAATATCTTTCAAATGAAAAACAGAGCTCACACGTTGATTGTTAATTAATAAAATAGTTTACTCCTATAACACTGATTTTCAGTGATACATAGAAAATTGGCAAGCACATCTTTCTGAAATGGGTACTTTCCATTTCAGAAACTGCTTATCTCTTTACATCAAAATATTTCATCCAATTTTTAAGCAAAGTTCTGCTAGTGTGCACATGGGCTCATCATTGCTCTTCCACAGTGAATGCTGTTGATGTCATCTGATACCAATAATGTCACCTGATACGGGAATTTTGTCATTAGCTCCTCTATTTTCTCTTTAAGTATCATATTGTTTTTCTGAACTTTGGGGCTGGTTTTAGAAGCTTTTGGAAATATCTGATTTATTAATTTATTTTTATTGTGAGCAGCATAAGTTGAGCCATGGCTCTGTAGATTTTTTCTCTTCTCCAATTACTAGATTAATCAATTTCTTTAAAAACAAGGCCACTGAGCTTTGTTTGAACATGAAACAAGAGTGTCAAATGGCTTTGTACTTAAGAAATTCACTGAGTACTAGCCAGTGCACTGGCTGCTAGAAATGAGGGGGTTGCTCCATCATTAAATCAAATTTTCAGATAGTAATGGTGGTATTTCACATAGGTAACTTTCTTTTTCACCTGCTATGGGAAATTACCATGTTCAGAGATTCACTTATCTCAGTACAGACTCACAGACTATATTTACATTAGCATCCTTTTCACTCTTTATGTTTATGATTTTATTTTGAAATATAGTATTGCTGTTACTATTTTAATCATGACTTTTATACTTGAATGAATCATATTTGAGGCCTTGATCCAATTTCAAATTGGTGGCATAACATAATACCATAGTTAAAGGAAAAATGCTAATTTAAGAAACATGAGCGGTAACATGCAAATGATGTAAAATACTTTATCTAAGACAAACCACCTTTTATTAATTGAATGCTAGCGAGAATAGGCCAATACAGTGCTTTGTAGAGCATGAGCAAGGTTTAAAAATGTAACTGTTTTTGGAAATGATATGAGATTTCTGTGACAATAATAATCAATCCTTCATTTTCAAATCTGCAAAATAATGTAAATTAAAAATTCCACTGCCTTCCCCTGAAATTACCAAGCCATCCGTAGCCAACTTGATAGACTGTTGGCCAATCCCTGTGGCTGGTGGGACCCACTTAGAGAAACAGTGCTCTAAGGGTTTGCTTTCGGAGGATCTATTCGTCTTCTGGGAATTCAACCATAAAAGTTAGGTTCACATACACCAAACATCCTTGTGGTGTTTCACAAAGCCATTTGAATTTGTATCAGAGGGGTCTTGTGCCTGGACTTGAATCTGTGTCTAATATAGAGGTATGAGTGAGAGGTTTAAGTAAAAACTGAAATAGTCCCTTTGTTAGCAGTATTGCCTTTGGTACCCATGTGGACAAGTATAACACTGAAGGAGGACAAAACATTCTCCTCGCATTTGCCTGCCTTGGGCTCCTTGAGGATTCCACAGGACACGGGTCTGCTTTTGTCCTTTGTTATGGACTGAATTGTGTTGCCCCAAAATTCATATGTTGAAGTCTTAACCCCCCCAGTACCTCAGAATATATTTGGAGACAGGGGCTTTAAAGAGTAATTAAATTGAAATGATGTCATTAGGCTGGGTCCTAATCCAATATGACTGGTGCCCTTAGAAGAAGGGGAGATCAGGACACAGACACACGCGGAGGGAAGACCATGTGAAGATATGGTGAGAAGACAGCCATCTCCAAGCTAAGCAGAGAGGTCTCAGATGAAACCCCACCAACACCTTGAATTTAGATTTCTAGGCTCCAGAACCGTGAGAAAATAAATTTCTGTTGTTCAAACCAGCCAGTCTATGGTACTTTGTTATGGCAGCTTTAGCAAACTAATGTACACTTCAAGCATTTCAGTTTGTCAGCAGCCGTGATACCTGGAGGCAGAGGCAGTGTCCAGCTGAGGGGCTCATTGGTGAACCCTGGAGGTAGCGATACGTACCTTCATGCAGCTTCTAAGGCACCAGGGCCTCTGAAGCCAACAGCACCAGAGCACAGCCAGGGCAGAAGATGGACAAATAGAAGATTCATATAGTAGCTGGACAGGGCATCTTCATAAGCATGAAGGAGACACAACCTGGGGAGCTCCAGATACTGGGTAAGGCTTTGTGGGAGGCTAGGACCCTGTATTTGCACATAAGAACAGGATCCTCTAAACGGATTAGGAAATCGTGACTAACAAATGATATATTAAGAAAAGTGGCATCTCAGAGTTGTTAAAAGTTGCACTTATTTGGTGATTGGACCTGTGGCTTTTTTTCTTTCCAAATTGATTCCTAATTATAGTTCGTATTTTGTGTGGCTTTTTGAGTAAAATTGGACTTATTTTTAGGAATCTGTTTATCTCATTTTTTTGCCTTTCTGTTTCCTGTATTCTTTTGTTTTCTTTAAAACTTGTACATACACGTGTGCACATACAAACACATACTCTAAAATATGATGAATGCTTACTAAGTTTTCAACATTGCTGAACACTTTCATACAAAACATCTTAGAAACTGGTATGCTCTCTTCACTCCATTCCGCAAAGTCAAACTGTATACTTGCTTCAAGGTACAGCTCATGATCCTACTTCCTCTCTCAAGGGTCAGGGATGATAGTTATTTATTGAGCACTTAGTGTGTTAAGTGCTTTCTACCTTGAGCTATATGATATTTTCCCCTCTTTCACAGATGAGGAAACTCATTTATAGACTGGTTGTAAATTTTCTAGGGTCACACTGCTGAACAACTCTCCATTGTACTGTTAGATACCTTTCTAATTTTTCCAAGTTGGTAAGTGATGAAATTAGGATTTTAAAAAATAGCTAACATTTATTGAGCTTACTCTGTGCCAGGGCCTGTGCTAAATGTCTTCCAGGGTTTATTTCATATAATTTTGACAACCCAATGAGGTCTTGTATCTCTTATACAGACAAGGAGACTAAGGTTCAGAAACCTTAAGTAAATTGCCTAAGATGACACCAGCAAGTGGTGGAATTGGGATTCAAACTCAGACCTCTCTGACACAACAGTTCATGTCCCCTAACCCTAACCTGAAATGATATTTTCTTTACTCTGATTTCCTATGTTATTTGCATACATACCATCTGTTTTTCCCCTGCATTTTTCAAAATTTTCTCATTTAGATTGTTGCTTGTTCAAAGCTGAAGTAGGCAATCATTTTGTTCTGTCCCCTGCAGAGTATCTAACAAAGTGCTGGGTCCACACCTATCTCTCAATACACGTGCACTGGATGAATGAATGGTTGGGTGGGTGCATGCATGGATTGGTGGCTGGAACTCTTTTTGTCAGTGGATCTGGCAAGGCTTGCCAGACGTCAGTGAAATTTCTCAGATGCCCATGGCTACTGCAGAAAATCTAGTGATTCTCACTAGACGGGGCAGGAGTCTGAGAGCCATGGGGAAGTGTTATGGCCCAGAATGTGTCTAATTTGGTGAATGTTCTACGTGCATTTGGAAAGAATGCATACTCTCCCAGTTGCTGGGTGAAGAGTTCTGTGGCTCTCAATTAATTCTAGTGGGTTACTAGGGTTTTTCAGATCTTCTGTATTCCTGCTGATTCTTGTCTGCTTGTTCTGTAGTTACTGAGGGAAGGATGCTGAAATCTCCAGCTATGACTATGGATTTGTCTATTTCCTCCATTAGGTTTGGTCAGTTTTTACTTTCTATATTTTGAAGCTCTTCTATTACATGCATGTACATTTATGCAATTTACAATCGGTATGTCTTCCTGAGGAACTGACCCTAGTATCATTATGAAACATCCCTCTTCATTTCTTGCAAAACTTTTTGCCTTGCAGTCTATTTTGTCTGATAGTAAGACAGCCACACCGGTTGCATGTTCTATTTTTTCCATCCTTTTATTTTCAACCTACTTATGCCTTTATGTTTAAAGTGAGTTTCTTACAAAATTCATACAGTTGAGTTGTGCTTTTTTTTTTTTTTAATCTTGTCTAACAGTTGGTCTCTTTTTATTGGGGTGTTTATTTCATTTACATTTTGTGTGTGCGTGTGAGGAAGATTAGCCCTAAGCTAACCACTGTTGTAAATCTTCCTTTTTTTTTTTTTCCTCCCTAAAGCCCCAGTACATAGTTGTATATGCTAGTTGTAAATCATTCCAGTTCTTCTATGTGGGATGCTGCCACAGTATTGCTTGATGAGTGGTGTGTAGGTCTATGCCCAGGATCTGAACTGGCGAACCCCAGGCCGCCGAAGCAGAGCGCGAGAACTTAACCACTCAGCCACGGAGCTGGCCCCTTATTTCACCAACATTTAATGTAATTATTGATAGTTTAATGTCTTCCAGCTTGTTATTTGTTATCTATTTGTCTCCTCTGTTTTTTGCTCTTCTGTTGCTCCTTTCTTCTTTTGGGATAATTGAATATTTTTTAATATTCCATTTAATTTTCTTTACTGGCTTCTTAGCTATACCTAATTTGATTTACTTCATTTCATTTTTTGTGGCTGTTCTGGCATGGCAATATATCCTGAACTTATCAAAAGCTGTTTAAGTCAACATTGTACCCCTTCACATTTTCGACCCCTCTCTTTATACCTTACCCTTCACATTCCATACCTGACTCTTTCTACTGCACAAATATAATAGTTTTTACAACTGTGTTGTTCCATTTACCTACTCTGCCTATCCTTTGTTGTATTGCTGTCATGATTTTTAGTTATATACATATTATAAATGTCTCCTTACAATGTTATTATTGTCACTTTTAATAGTTGAGTTTTAAGGAAATTACAAGAATAAAAAAATAGTATTTTATATTTACCTACAATTTTTTTTTTTTTTTTGAGGAAGATTAGCCCTGAGCTAACTGCTGCAAATCCTCCTCTTTTTGCTGAGGAAGACTGGCTCTGAGCTAACATCCATGCCCATCTTCCTCTACTTTATATGTGGGACGCCTACCACAGCATAGCTTGCCAAGCGGCGCCGTGTCCACACCCGGGATCCGAACCAGCAAACCCCGGGCCGCCCAAGCGGAATGTGCAAACTTAACCACTGCGCCACCGGGCCGGCCGCCCCACAATTTCTCATGTTCTTCTTCTCTTTCTGTAGAAGCAAGTTTCCATTTAGTAGCATTTCCTTCAGCCTGAGAACACCCTTTCATGTTCTTCGTAATGCGGGTGTACTGGTGACAAATGCTCTCAGCTAACTTTTATCTGAAAATATTTTTATTTCGTCCTCATTTTTTAAGCCTCTTTTCACTGCCTGTGTATTAGAGGTTGGGAAGAATGGTTTTGGACTAAAATTTGTAGGGAACTTTTCTTCTAAGACTGTATTTGCTCAATACGTCGACTAAAAAGCAAATTACAAACAGTCCCAATAGTGAGAACTAATGATTTTGAGAGAGCACTAAGGCTATCTGGTAAAGGGTTGCTCTTGATGTGGAGAAATGGTAAGTAATCTTTTAGATAGAAGGCTAACAGCTCTGCCTGTACAAATGTCTGCTTTAAAACCAAGGGGCCTTTATTGTAAAACGCTTTGGGCAAATGAAGCCTTTGACAAAGGTGTGTCTCTTCCACAAATCACGTGAAAGGTGACATGCCAGATGTGGTCTCAGACCACATAAGACACATCTGTAGGAAGAAGTATCAACACATGAAAACCCTATTCTCTGTCTATACGCCTCTTTCTTTAAGATTTATTACAGTATCGGCTGTTCTTTCGTAAGTATTTATTAATCACTGCAGGAGGTGTTGGGGGATATAAACTGAGCAGGCATTGCAGCTGTTCTGCGGGAACCTGTTGGCTAGCTGGGGACACAAGTCATGAACACAGGGTGGCTTGCACAAGAACTATGGCCCAGCACTCAGACACGTTGACAAGGGCATCATGCTATGCAGGACCTAAAGGCCCAAGTAATTTGGGATTTGAGGAAAAGGGGTCAGCATTGATGTTATTATGGAAAACATTTCTGGAAGAGTTAGATTTTGATACATACCTTGAAGAAGATGGAAGCTGTGGATTAGAGAAGAGAAATGATGGAATTAGAAGAAAGAAATGTTGGGGAAAGGAATAAAAGAATAAAACACTAAAATGGACTTGGCAAAACATTTGTTTGGCTAGAACATAGGCAGCATGATAGGAAATAAATATGAGATTACAGAGGAATAGGCTGTGGGGAGGTGTGGGCTGCATGGAGTTGAGACATGCCTGGGGAGTCTTGACTACAAATTCAGAGGTTATAATTTGATATGACAGGTAAAAGGGAGGGATTAAATGGAAAATTGCCATGTGAAAAGTAGACTTTGAGAAGGGACTTTCTGGCACAAAGGGATAAAGGAGCAAAGCTTAGAGCCACTGGAGGTTGGAGACCAGTTAGGAACCTGTGGTCATTTTAGAGCAGTGCTGTCCAATAGAAATATAATACAAGCCACGTAGGGAATTGCAAATTTTCTTATAGTCACATTGAAAAAGTAAAAGTGAAATTAATTTAAATAATATACTTTATTTGTCCTGATATATTGAAAATATGACAATTGAACATGTAAGCAATATTTGAGTTATTAATGAACTATTTAACGGTTTTTTCATACTGAGTGTTTGACTTCCAGTGTGCATTTATACTTAGCGCACATCTCAATTCGGATGTAAAATTTTCACGGGGAACACTTGATCTGTATTGAGATTTCATAAAAGTTACAGTTGAAAAAGTCAATTCACATACTCAAGTTGTTTCAAACATACTTTAAACATTTCCTAACAACTGAATTGAATATCAGCTATTAAGTTGAAATTAATTAAAACCAAATAAAATTGAAACATTCAGTTACTCCATTGTACTAGCCGTATTTTAAGTGCCCAATGGCCTCATGTGGCTAGTGGCTGCTCTATTGGAGAGCTCAGGCGTGGGTGCTTGTCCTGGAGAGACAGCTAGGAGCTTGAGGTGAGGGAGTTTCCATAGGAATTGTGTGGATCTTGATGCACTAAAGAGCAGAGGGAGCAAATAATTTTCTTTGTTCCAAGAGAGAGAATAAAGATGGCCTCCTTGTGTCTAAAAATCTCACATCATAAGTTCCCTGAAGACAGGGACACACAATTCTGCTCACTCTTCTTTTCTTCCTCACCCAGCACAGTGCCAGATACATGGTAAGTGCCGATTAAACACTAACTAAGGAAACCACTCCAACTCAAGTCTTGAATTCTTTTCATCCTTCTCAGAACACAATGTTTTGTTCATATTTGTCTGAATTTACAAGTCCCTGTTCACCTTCTAGTCGTTGTCTAGTCTGATCACAAGGAGGGGACAAGGAAGCGAGTGTCTGTCTGCTTCCCGGGGGCCCTGAGTTAGAGAATGTTGAGCAGAGATTCAGAAGAGCAGGCTGAGCAGAGCTTAATCTGGATATTCTCTTCTTTTTCTTCCCTTCTTCCCTTCCTACTCCTGTTTTATTATTTTTTAAAGATTGGCACCTGAGCTAACATCTATTGCCAATCTTCTTTTTCCTCCTTCTTCTCCCCAAAGCTCCCCCAGTACATAGTTGTATATTTTTAGTTGTGGGTCCTTCTGGTTGTGCCATGTGGGACACCGCCTCAGCATGGTCTGATGAGCGGTGCCATGTCCGTCCCCAGGATCCGAACAGGCAAAACCCTGGGGCAGGAAAGTGGAGCATGGGAACTTAACCACTTGGTCACAGGGCCAGCCCCACCTACTCCTGGTTTTTTTCCCTTCCCTTGTGTAAGGATTAATCTCAGAAATGAACACAGAAAGTTATTCCACAGTACTGTAAAAATCGGGGGATTTCTGATCTCAAGTCCCTGCAGAAGGTGCCCCTGACTCTCGTTGCAGTGAAGACAAGGGTGAGTGACAGGCCCTAACACCACCTGCCAGGCCGTTCCCATCACTGTTGGGCCCAATTCAATGACTGTGCTACTTGGGGCCTCACTAACTGGTTTCAAAAGAAATCTTCATGTGTGAGATATATTTTTTTACACTTTTTTTTAGTGGAGTTGTGGATTTACAGAATAATTGAACAGATAGTACATAGAATTCCCTGTACCCACCTCCCCCATTCCCTCACCCCTGGCACAGTTTCCTCTATTCACATATTGTGTTAGCGTGGTACAGTTGTTAAAATCTAGCAATACTAATAAACCAATATTAATACATTATTCTTCACTAAAGTTTGCTCTGGGGTTCATTCTTTCTGTCGCACATTCTAACAGTTTAACAAGTGCATAATGACGTGCAGCCACCACTACAGGATCACACAGAATAGTTTCACTGCCTTTCAAGTCCCCTATGCTTCACTCCCTTAAGAATCAAAAGGACAATAATATTTGATGACGTGAAAATGATGTGAAATTCAAATTGTGATGTCCATAAGTACAGTTTTATCGGGCCGCAGTCACACGGGTTTGCTTATGTGTTGTCTGCGGCTGCTTTTGCTCCACAGCAGGGTCCAGTACTTGCAACAGGGACATCTGGCCTGCAAAGCTGGAAATAGTTGCTATCTGGCCTTTTACGGAAGAAGTTTGCTGACCCCTGGCCTAGAGGATAAGTTCTGGCAAGTTTGAATGGTCACCTCTTAGCACTTATCAAGGGGATCTGAACTTAGGTTTCTATTCTAATCTGACTGGTTTAAGAAAGAAGGTGTCCTCTCTGGAGTGTTAACAATTGGTCGGGGACCAATAGAGACCCTAGAACCCCTTCTGTTATTTTGCTGATGAATCTTTATCACTTATATCTTGACTTTTAAAAAATCTCTGACAAGAGATGTGCAGTTGATATGTTCATAAATCATAAAACTGTAGATCAAAGAATTCATTCATTTGCTCGTATATTGTCCCTGTCTCCCTCCAACACACGTTCACTTAGTGTTTGCTTTTGGTTGTGTGCAGTCCTGGTTAGCAGAGATTTAAAAAGCAGCCCCAGTCTTTAGGGAGGGCAGAATCGAGTGTGGATGACAGACAGACGGAACAACAACTACACACAGGATGTACACAGCATGAGTGCGGTCATAAGCCTCAGGCGCCAATAACAGAATCATTGGCCCAAGAATCAAAGCACCACCAATCATTCATTTAACAAATGTTTACAAGGTAAGACAGATCTAAAAACCTTTAAGTCTAGCTTATATTTATCAGAAATCTAGGAGGGATTTTTGAGGCCATCTGATGCAATCCTCTTATGGGATGAAAAATCTTGGCTACAGTTTCTTGGCAAGTGCCGTTTACATTAAAGTGGTCCATCTCCACTGATAGGAAACTCCTAGATTAATTTATGTCTAATGTTAGACAATTATAAATGTTGATTGCTATGCTTTATCTGAGGGAAACTGTGCCTCTCCGTAGAAATTATAAATTTTGGAGCTGAAAAGTACCTGCTAGAAAAATCTAAACTCATTCTTTTCATGAGACAGAAGAAGGTATTAACATTCACTGAAATACAAGCTTTAGGAGGATAGGGATTTGGTCTTTTGCTCGCCACTTTATTTGTAGCATTTACCCTATAATAGACTTTGGCACGTTATAGGCATTAAGTGGGTGTGTGAATGATGAATAATAGTAGTTATTATATGCTGAGCATAGAGTATGTATCAAGCTCTTTATATAAAGTATCCCATTTCTTTCTTACAATAAGATGAGAGTATTTATTAATTTCCATCCTACTGGTGGGTCATCTGATGCTTAAAGAACTTGCGGAGGCTAACAGACTTAAGTGGTGAAGCTTAGGTTAAAGCTTTCTTTATACCTTCTTGTGGCCAGTTGTCATTCTTGCCTGTACTCTGGAGACTTAGGGTGTGTGGGCAGTCTACAGGCTTGTCTTTCTTGGCACAGGAGGGACACAGGACAAAGGCAGGCAAAGACACATTGAGGAAATAGTCAAGCAAAGGTTGAACAATCTTTGTGGCACCATTGAGCCCTGGGGTACTCCATGGGGACCATTTGTAAGCATGCCACATATAGTAAGGATGGTAACACAGCTGACCTATTCCTTATTTGCTCTCAGATCCGTCCTCTGCCTTCCCCCTGCCCTTTTAGGTATCATAGAGAACTACATTTCACAAACTCCCTAGTCGATTGGATTATAGGTGGTGAGGCCAATAGGATGCACTGGCAGAGTTGAGCAGAAGCCAAGATAATTCTGCCTCTCCTAATCTGCCTTGGGTGGCACTTCCAGCCGTGGCTGTCTTCTCTGAGCCCTACCTTCTGCAAGATTGCCTCTCACTTTCATCGCACCACTGACAGGCAGCTCCCACAGGGGTTCCAGCTCCAGGCAGACAGTGCCAGTATCCAGTTCTGACAAAGCCGTCTTCTCCATCTGTCCAGCCAAGCCTAGGGATGGAGCAGCATCCAGCTGTTGCTAATCACAGGGTGGCCTCACCGTTTCACGTCTGGCTTCTAAGCTCTTTTATCTTTTGTGTAACCAATTCCTTATATCAAATTCCCTCTGTTGAAAGACGTAGAGTTGTTTCTGTTCCCTGACTGAATGGACCTGATTGATACATGCTTAAGTCCTCAAGTTTCAAGGTCTTAGAACCATACAGATTCATTTTTCTTGTGCTTGAAGTTCTACTGGGTGTTCACTGGGCAACCTTCCACATGATTCAGGGCCCATGGTCCCTCTCTTTTGTGACTCTGCCTTTCTCCAGGGCCTTGGAGCCCTCCCATGGACACTCTGATGGCAGAGCAGAGAGTCAACAATCACACTTGGGAGTGTTTTATGGGCCAATCTTGGAAGTGGCATATAACACTGCTATCCACAATTCACTCACCAGAACTTCGAGGGAGATCGATAAACGTATTCTTGCTGTGGGTCCTGGAGGAGAAGAAGAAAGGTTAGGCAATCAGCTGGCCAGTCTTTCCCACATTGGGATGCTGAGAATCTGGTTGAGTTGGCCTGTGTGTGCACAGATTGCCCTCCACTTCTCAGCTCTCCCATTCAGTCTTCCCATCTTGCCTTGTACATGCATAGTTCAGTTGAAAGACCCTTATTGAAACCTAGTGTGAGATGATGCCTAGTATCTGGGGGTAGGGATGAAGTGTATACGAATATGTTCCTAACCAACCAGTCAGACCACAACACATCCCTTCAGATCCCAGAAATTGGTACCAGGAAGTAGCCATGGGCAGACTGGTAATAGCTGAATATTGTTTCATTCACTCCACCAGTGAGGGGAAGACTTTGCTCCCCTGTACACTGATGTGGTGTATCCTTTGCTACTCAAACAGTGGATCCTATCAATCAGCAGCATCAGCAACATCTCAGAGTTTGTTAGAAATGCAGAATTTCAGGACCCAGCCCAGCTTTACTGAATCAGAACCTGCAATTTAACAAGATCCCTAGGTTATTTGTATGCACACTAAAGTTTGGGAAGCACTATGAAATTCATAAAGTTAATACTTTGCTCAGCTGGTATCACAGGCTTCTACGTGGGACAGGCTGTGCTGTTTCCAGGTGTAGGGAAATCTTGTCTGAGCTCCCATGGAGTGAACTCATCCTGCTTTCCCTCTTAGATGAGCTAAGAAATTGGACTGCTAGAACATGTTCTTGCTATTTCTAAGAATGACAGAAAGATGAAAGAAAGAAAGAAAATGAATGAAAGGAAGAAAAGAAAGAAGAAAGAAAGAAAGGAGGGAGGAAGGAACAAGGGAAAGAAGAAAGGCTAAGTTGACCTACCTAGATTGGGCGCTGGGTCAGAAATGCCCGGAGAGTCCAGGGATGGAACTCACTGGGAAGCTGCTCAGCTCTGAGGCCAAGCCTTCCTCCAAAGCTAGTGCATATGAGTAACTATGCATAACTATGCATGAGTAACTTAAAACTCCCTATCTCTTGTCAGATTTGGGCCAACTCTTAGCAATCTCTGAAACAGTCAAACTCTGATTTTAATTCCTTCTTGCCTTCTCTGCCTGCATGCAAATTCCTATTTATCCTTAAAAGTGAGCTTAAGTGCCAACTTTTCTGTGATTCCTTCAATCCAAAGCTTACCCCAGGCCTTCAATGCCCTTCTAGACTGACCTTCCAGGGCATGAAGCTATGCTCATTCTTCCACTGCCAGCCTCCTCTTATAATCCAGGCTGGCTTCTTACCCTCTCCCCTCCTCCCGAGGAGTAAGGTGCCAGCTAGATCATCAGGTAAATGTATCACACTTGGGTACTGTGAGGAGCGCATAAGAGCGGTTCAGCTGTTTTGACAGAGGCCTCCTGGAGTCCTTAAGGAAGTCCAGAAAGTACTTGAAGAAAGGCTTCCATCCAAGTAGAGAGAAGCAGTGGGAAGAGAAGCAGAGAATTTCTTTCTTGTGCTGCTGGGGGACAGCCCCATTCTCTGCTTGTACACAGGGCTTTGTTAAGTACAAAATTAATTTGGCAAAGATAGGCTCTTTCTTAGGCTAGGTGTCCCTCAGGCAACAAAAGGCAATACATTTAACCTATGACTACGTACGTGAACGGTGAGGAGATCTCTAAAAAACAGTAGCTCTTGACCCAGGGGATGGGTGGGGTGAGGCAGCTGCGTGTGCACGTGTGGGTGTGTGCTCACAAGGGTGTGTATTCCAAATCTTATGGGCTAAGCAGAGGGACAAATAAGCTTATGTATTTTGAGAAAGATGCCTTGGTGTTTCTAATTCACTTACCTGTTGATAACTGCCTTGAATAAATGTTTCGTTCCTGGATTCCTACAGCAAACATTCTGAGGTGCTGCACACACACAGATTAACAACATAGTCCCTCCCGTCTAAGTGCTTATAGTCCTGCTTGCTCGGACCTCACCCATTTATGAGTTAATCCAATCCTGGCCTGGCCTGTTCTACCCGACTCCTACCCTGGGAGGGCTCTGCACCCCCCCTCCCCTTTTTTAAAACAATTAGTAGACTTTGTTTTCTTGAGCAGTTTTAGGTTTACAGAAAAATTGAGCAGAAAGTACAGTATAGTTCCCAAATACTCCTCCCTCCCCACCCAGTTTCTCCTATTATTAACATCTTGTATTAGTGTCGTACATTTGTTACAGGTGATGAGTCAATATTGATACATTATTGTTAACTCAAGTCCAGAGTTTACATTACGGTTCATTCTTGGTGTACATTCTATGGGTTTAGACAAAAGTAGAATGACATATATCTACCATTATCGCATCATATAGAATAGTGTCACTGCCCTAAAAATCCCCGGTCTGCAGCCCCTTTTGCTCATCCATCTTGCTGTTCCTGGGCCCGCCTCCTCTTCCCACATGATAGTAAGGGAAGGTTCCACTCCCTGGGATTGAAAGGAAGGGGCAGCATATATTCAGGTTACCTTGCCCCACCCTCGACGTTGGCTGACTTCCTCCCAGACATCTCTAAATCTCCACCAAACTGGACAGGAAATTCACTCTACCCACCGAGTGCAAAGATCGAAAGGAGGTGAGAAGAGGCTGTGTCTCTAGGCTCAGAAAGTTACAAGGAATCCAGCCGGCTAACAGGGCAATTTAATTTCCTGCCGAGGAGCCTCAGGGAATTTCCCAAGAAATTCTGGGATTTTAGAAACGACTTTCTTTAATCTTGATGACTCATTCCTCCTGAGCCAACCCCAGTCCTTTAATGGAGCGTTTTGCAGATGTAATTTTAGTGGTTCTACGATGTGTCTAATGAAGTGATAATTTACGGACGCACAGGGTATACGAGGCAGCAGGGAGCCCAGTTTATCGAGTTCAGACGTGAAGCCAAGTCATCAACCCGATTTAGAAGCTGCCCCTTTTCCAGGCCCCACTGGCTGCCGCAGGTTGCATCCTGGGAAACCTGTGGCTGGGAAGGACCCTAACAATCTATTTCATATTTTCTCTTTAAAATCATTGTTCCAGGAAGGCAGCAGGGCAGATGGTAGTCATTCCACTTTGCAAGATTATATCTGAATCTGCTGGCAGTTCTGTTGTGGTTGGGAGCTGTGATGTCCCCCCTTAGAAGGACACTAATCTTTGGAAGGCAATAAAAAAGTAAGATTCCTCATGGCTGCAGGGCCACTCCAAGTGACAGTCCAGGAGGCCAGGACTGTCCCCAGTTCTCTTCCAAGAGCTCCTGGGGATGCTCCTCCCCCATTCCAGATTCCAATGAGCTGCCATCTGATCCCGGCTGGCTTATGCTCCTGGCAGCAGGTACTCCCCCCATCATGGAACTCGTCATAACCCATTGCCACTGTCTCCCTTCTTGTCCATAGGCCCCATGGACCGTGAGGTCCTTATGTACTCACTGAGGTCTGGACAGCCCCTACAACAATGTCGGCAAAGCTTACAGGTAGCTGAACATATGAATGAACCGAATGGTCATGGTGGCTCTTTATCTCCATTGACGGTGCCTCTCTCCGAGTTAGAAAGCAGAAGCCTCAGTGCTGTTCACTTCCTCCCTCTTCAGCACGTGGTCATTCCATTTGGTCACCATTCCTAAGCCCTATCAGTTTTAATCCTAAAACTTCTCTGGAATCCTCTTCATTTCTTTGTCCCTACCTGAATTATGACTTTGAGCATCTCTTGTCAGGGTTGCCAGATAAAATACAGGATGCGGAGGTGTATTTGAATATCCAAAGAACAGCAAATAATTTTTTTAGTACATGAAATATGTCTCAAATGTTGCATGGGACATACGCTAAAAAACTACGTGAATTTCAAATGTAATCCAGTGGTCCTGTGTTTTTAGAAGTTTTTTATTGTGATAAAATATATACACAATTTATCCTTTTAGCCATTTTCAAGTATGCAGTTCAAAGGCTTTAAGTACACTCACAGTGTTGTGCATCCATCACCACTATCTGTTTCCAGAACTTTTTTTTTATCATCTCAAACTGAAACTATACTCATTATAAAATGACTCCTCATTCTCCCCTCCCAACATCTAGTAACATCTATGTACTTTCCGTCCCTACGAATTGGCCTATTCTAGGTACCTCATGTAAATGGAGTTGTCATTTTGTGTCTGGCTTATTTCACTTAGCATAATATTTTCAAGGTTCATTGATGTTGTAGTGTGTATCAGAATTTCATTCCTCTTTAAGGCTGTATAATATTCCACTGTATATATATATATATATATATATATATATATGTACATACCACATTTTGTTTATCCATTCATCTATTGATGGACATTTGGGTTGTTCCACCTTTTGGCTATTGTGAATAATGCTACAATGAACAGTGGTGTATAAGTATCCGAGTCCCTTCTTTTAATCCTTTTGAGTACATACTCAGCAGTGGAATTGCTGAATCATGGGGTAATTCTATGTTTAACTTTTTGAGGAACCATCAAACTCTTTCCACGGCAGCCATATCATTTTATATTCCCACCAGTGTACACAAGGTGTCTAAAATCTCCACATTGTTACCAACACTTGTTATTTTCTGTGCTTAAAAAAATTTTCTTATAGGGGCCGTCCCGGTGGCTTAGTGGTTAAGTTCACACGCTTTGCTTCGGCAGCCCGGGGTTCGCGTGTTCAGATCCCTCGTGTGGATCTACACACTGCTGGTCAAGCCATGCTTGGCGGTGTCCCACGTACAAAATGGAGGAAGATTGGCACAGGTGTTAGCTTAGGGCCAATCTTCCTCGGCAAAAAATTTTTTTATAATCCTATAGTGTGAAATTTCATTGTATTTTTCATTTCATTTTATTATTATTGTTTAAACTGTAGTAAGGACATTTAACATGAGATCTACTCTCAAAGAATGTTTACGTGCAGGACAGAGTATTTGTTAACAACACGCACAGTGTTCCAGCAGGTCTCTAGAACTTCTTCTTGCATAACTGAAACTTTATACCTGTTGAATAGCAACTCCTCATTTTCCTCGCCCCCAGCCCCTGGCAAGCACCATTCTACTCCCTGTTTCTACGAGTTCGACTGTTTTAGATACCTCATGTAAGCAGAATCATGCAGTATGTATCCTGTGACAGCTTATTTCACTTTATCTGATGTCCTCAAGGTTCATCCATGTTGTCACATATTGCAGAATTTCCTACCTTCCTTTTTAAAGACTGAATAACATTCTGGTGTGTGTGTGTAGAAATATATATATACACCATATTTTCTTTATTTATTCATCTATCATGGACTTTTAGGTGCTTTCCCCACATCTTGGCTATTGTGAATAATGCTAAGTGAACATGGGAAGGCTAATATCTCTTTAAGATCTTGCTTTCAATTCTTTTGGATAAACACCTAGAAGTAGGATTCCTGGATCATATGGTAGTTCTATTTTTATTTTTTTGAGGACTCTCCATACTATTTTCCATAGCTGTTGCACCATTTTACATTCCCACCAACGGTGTACAAGGGTTTCAATTTCTTCACATCCTCACCAACACTTATTATTATTATTATTATTATTTTTGATAATGGCCATCCTAACAGGGGTGAGGTGATATCTCATTGTGGTTTTGATTTGCATTTCCCTGACGATTAATGATATTGAGTATCTTTTCATGTGCCTGTTGGCCATTTGTAAGTCTTCTTTGGAGAAATGTCTATTCAAGCCTTTGCTCATTTTTTTTTTTTGAGGAAGATTAGCTCTGAGCTAAAATCTGCTGCCAATCCTCCTCTTTTTTTGCTGAGGAAGATTGGCCCTGAGCTAATATCTGTGCCCATCTTCCTCTACTTGGTATGTGGAACACCTGCCACAGCATGGCTTGATGAGCAATGCGTACGTCTGTGCCTAGGATCTAAACTGGCGAACCCTGGGCTACCGAAGCAAAGGGCGTGAACTTAACTGCTGCGCCACTGGGCCGGCCCCCTTTACCCATTTTTACATCAAGCTATTTGTTTCTTTGCTATTGAGTTGTAGGATTTCTTTATATATTTTGGATATTAAACCCTTATCAGATATATGGCTTGAAAATATTTTCTCCCATTCCACATGTTGCCTTTTTATGCTTTATTGTGGTTTAATTTGCATTTCCCTAATACCTAGTGATGTTGAGCAGCTTTGTATGTACTTATTGCCTATTTATTTATCTTTGGAGAAATGTCTATTCAAGTCGTTTGCCCATTTTTGAATTGGGTTATTTTTTTGTTGTCAAGTTGTAGGCATTCTTTATATATTCTGGAAATTGATCCTTGATACCATATATCAGATATGTAATTTGCAAGTATTTTCTCCCACTCTCTGGGTTGTCTTTTCAGGGGTGCTGTATTTTTATTGGCTAAATCTGGCAACTATGCGTGTGAGAGTCCCTCTACACCAGTCGTTCTCAACCAGGGGTGATTTTGCCCCACAGGGACATTTGGCAATGTCTGGAGACATTTTTGGATGTCACAACTAAGGAAGCAGTGCTACTGACATCAAGAGGATAGGGGCCAGGGATGCTGCTAAACATCTGACAATGCCAAGACAGCCCTTGGTAACAAGAACCGTCTAGTTCAAGATGTCAGTGGTGCTGAACTTGAGAAACTTTGTACACTGCTGCTTTTCAGCTCGTCGCCTTCCAGGATCCTTGGAAATGGTGATGACACTGCTCTTGGAGCTTCTCTCAGTGTCTCTGAGCCTCAGTTCTGCCGCTATTGGTAGAGAAGGGGAAACTGGCAGCGGAAGGAACCAGATCACAGTCTGGGGTGTGGACAGATTTTTGGGACCCCTCTCCCTGGTGGAACAGATGAATCTAACAAGCACACTGCATGGGCTTTAAGTTGGTATGATAAAATCCATGCTGTATCGTGAAGCAGCCATTATCAACCTGTGTCAAAAGGAATTTGCAACTCCACACCTCATGACTGAAGATGCCAGCTGGACAGATCCACAGCAGGAAGAGAGAAAAGACTACCTCGCTCTTGCATTTCCCAGCTGCGTTTCTTACAGATTGAGGGAATAATTCACGACCCTTGTCTTTGCCTCCCTCCACACACGGATAATACCAGCATCTCTGAATTTGTTTGATGTATAACCAAGAAATTCTTATTTAGGTTACCTTAGATGTATAATTTAGAGAAAATCCCAGATGTACTCTATTCCCTTTTATTGAAATCTATTTGTAGGGTTTTTTTTCTTTTCCTCTTTCCTACACAAACACTGTTTTGTGAAAGAGATATAAGCTGCATTTAAACTTACATACCTTGGAGTGGTCCCATCAGCGCACTCTGTTGAACCATTTTCCTGGGGTTCAAACTCCTCACGTTGATTATTGAATAACTCCCTCACTGCTATCACTTAGACTCTTTATTTCAGTCGACAGGGGTGGATAGAAAAATGCCCTGCTCACCTGTTCCATGGAGACACGATAGCCATGAACTTATTACCTCAATTCTCAGGGAGCAGATCAAGTCCCACTTCCGATATGAAGCATCCTAGACAATATAAGTATTTGTTAAGCACCTACTCTAGGCACCAGGTACTGTCCTAGGCACTTTGACAAACATTCTCGCATTTAATCCTCACAGTGATCTCGGGAAGAAGGCATCATTTCCCTTTTATACATAAACAGATTAACTTTTAGAAAGGTTGTGACTTTGTTAAGTGCTTCTTAGGTTGGAATTTATTTTTTCACCTGTGTATCCCCCATGCCTAGCTCATAGATTGAGGAATAGTAGAAACATAATAAATTCATCAGACAGATGAAAATTAACACAACAACCAAGAGGAGGAGCTGGGGTTTGCCTTCCCAGATTAATTGTAGGGTCTCTGAGAGCCAGGATCATTTGCTATAATTTTTTAATAGTACCTTGAGTACTTAGCATACTAAGAATATAATGAGTGTTCTATAAATACTTGGTCTTTGAACTAAAGTGAACTGAGTACCATTTTTGGAGCAAATACATTTCTTTGGAACCTGAATGTTTGTCTTGTATGGAGCTTCCATGGATTCATAGAATCCCAGAGCTGGGATACACCTTGGAAGTTAAATAGTACAACATCCAGCCCAATGGCAGGATAGCCTCTTTAGCAGTGGTTCTCAAACTGTGGTCCCTGGATTAGCAACATCAGCAGTACCTGGGAATTTGTTAGAAAAGCAAATTGTCTTGCCCCACCCTAGACCTGCTGAATCAGAAGCTCTGGGCTGGAGCTGAGCAATCTGTGAGTTAACAAGCTTTCCAGGTGTTTCTGATGCAGAGAAAGTTTGAGAACTGCTCTGTTGCAATCCTAATGGTGTCATCTCCTCTTTCTTAGACATGCACACTGATGGGTTTCACCATATTATCAGATTGTCCGTTCCGTTTTCATGTCATTTTAATTGCTAGAAAGTTTCTCCTGATTTTGAGCCAAAATCTGCAGCAGTTCCCACACGTTGGCCCGCTTCTGTATTCTGAAGCTAGACAGAATGAGGATTAATATACTAGAGTTTTCTCTGTATAGATAAAGATAGGCATTCTTTATGAAGTACATACAAATATGGCATGAGAGAGGTGGGGGTTGGGTGGACAGCAACAGCTCAAGCTGCAGCTCATCATGGATGATTTGGAAATTGGCCCAAGCCCCTGAGGACGGCTGGGACCAGATCAAGGCTCCAGATCACAGTGAGGGTTAAGTTACTGGCCTCAGAGCCTTTTCCTCCTCATTCACCTCCACTTGGTTTGGGTCTCTCTCTAACAAAGCAGTTGATAGCGATCTCTCAAGGGGATTTCCCCACCACCTGCCACAAACATGATGTGACTGACGCTTGATCGTTCATAAATGGGGGCTTCAACTTCAAGCAGCCCAAAGAAACTTGTCATGATGCTCTTCACCTCTGGTTTTTATAGAATTTTGTATTCTTAATTCTGAAAGACTCTCAGGGATCGTCTAGTACATCTTATAAATGTGAAACAGGGGCCCAGGTGGCCAAAGAAGCCCTCGACCCTGGGATATCTGGCTCCAATCAGTTTTATTTCCTGCTATGAAGGCTATCACTATCAAGATTATTTTAAATGGTTTTGTTGAGATATAATCAATACACCATATAATTCACTCATTTAAAAGGTACTAGTCAATGGTTTTTGACATATTACGTTATTAATTTAAAAAATTGTGGTAAATACATATAAGAAAATTTGACATTTTAACCATTTTTCCTTGTACTGTTCAGTGATGTTAATTACATTTACGATGTGTGCAGCCATGACAGTTATCAATTTCCAAAACATTTTTATCACCCTAAACAGAAACTCTATAACCATTAAGGAATAACTCCCCATTCCCTCTCTCTCCAGCTCCGGGAACCTCTGATCTAAATTTGTCTCTGTGAATTTGCCTATTCTAGATATTTCGTATTAATGTATCATACAATATTTGTCCTTTAGTGTCTGGCTTTTTCACTTATAGTATTTTCAAGGTTTATCCATGTTGCATATGTATCAAAACTTTATTTCTTTTTATGGCTGAATAATGTTCCATTGTATATATATACACCATGTTTTGTTTATTCATTCATTTGTTGATGGACACTTGGGTTGTTTACACCTCTTGGCTATTGTGAATAACGCTGCAGTGAACACTGGTGTGCAAGTATCTGAGTCCCTGCTTTCAGTTCCTTTGGATATATACCTAGGACCAGAAACTAACAAGATTTTATTGAAACATTTTGATTTTAAATCAGGAAGCATTTCAAACATAGAGAAAAGGACAGGCATTATCAATGCCCTATGAAGATAAAACAGATATTAATAGTTTGCCATGTTCGTTTTAGATCTTTTTTAAAGAATCAAAACATTAAAGAAATAGTTAAAGCCTCACCTCTTATCCATTTCTGTTCCTTTCCTAACCACTATCTCAAAGTTTTTGCATATTATTCCCATGTTTGTTTTTATAACTTTACTATACATATGTCTCTGTGTGTCTGTATATATATATATACACATTATAGAGTACACATTATACTTTGAGGTATTTAAAGATATGCGTAAATTGTACAATCACAGAATATCCTTTTACCGCTTTCCTTTTTGCTACTTGACACTATGTTTTGGAATTTATCTTTGTCGATACATCTAGTTCATTAATTTTAACTGCTGTATAATGGTTAACAATATTTAATTGAATTTAAAAATATTTGGGATTCCTTTACAACTGCTAAGTTTAATCTTTTTATTTCATTTTCATTATTGATATAAATGGGTTTCTAGTGTCTTGTTTTGTTCTTTCTATTTTCTCTGCTTATTCTGAATTTCCTTTTGCTTTTTTTCTGCCTACTATTAGATAAATCAATCTTTCTTTATTTCCCTTTCCTCCTCTGTTACTCCTAATTCTATTTCTGTTCTTTGAGTAGTTACCCTTAAAAGTTTAATATGCATACCAAACTTATTATCCAATATCTCTTCTTTTCTCTCAAACACTATAAGGACACTAAGCAGCTATACCCGATTCCTCCCTTCCATCTTATGTTGTTGTTTACTAGTTTTTTAGTGCCATATTAAAAAAATATATTCCCAAATTACTTCTATTATTATTTCATTCAATCATGCATGTTCAAATTTTCCTTTTTTCCCCTTAATTTTTCCTTCTTACATATCATTCCTTCCATGTGGATTCAATTTCTTTATTGCTGAAGCATATACTTTAGCAGTTTCTATTTGTCTGAAAATGTTTTAACTTTATCTTTATATGATAGTTTAGCTGGGGCTAGTGTTCTAGGTTGATAGTTATTTTCTCTCAGCTGTTTGAAGCTATTCTTCTAGCCTCTCTTGTTGCTGTTGGGAAGAATGCTGTCCGTTAATTACCATTCCTTTGTGGTGATCTGTCTGTTCGCTCCGGTTACTTTAAAATCTTCCTTTATGTCTTTGATGTCTTGTGGTTTCAATACAATATGCCAAGAGATGGATTTTTAAAATCCTGTTTGGACGTGTCATGCTCTTTGTCTGTGGATTTACGTCTTTCTTTGGTTCTGGAAAATTTCAACCTTTGTAATTCGAATATTTGTATTTCTTTCCTTGTGGAACTTCTACTAAATATATAGTAGACATATAATAGACCTTATCCTCCTATCTCAACCATGCTTTCAGATTGTTAATCTCATTATCTCTGTGTTGCATTTTGTTAATTACATTTATTTCCAACTCTCTTCTTCCTTTAACATCTTAACAAAAAAAGGTTCTCCAAAGTTAAAAACCTTTGAAAAATATACAGTTTCATATTATTTATTTATCACATGATCACAAGTTCCAATATAATACAAACACTGCTTTGTAAGAAACAGTGTGAAGGCATGATGTAAATCACTGCCTCTTAAATCGCGAAGGGTAATGAACATGCTCTCATATTCTAAATACCTGTGTTACTTGCTATCCTGATACGTAAACTATTAGGCATCTGAGAGTTGGAAGACTTTACTGAACACAAACTTTAACACCTTCTTTTTTATATTTGTTCTTATTTATTATTTTCAAATTTTCCTGCATTTTGAATCTCTTCACAACTTTTCTTTATCCATAGCTAAACTTCCTTTATTCTATTTTTATCCTAAGCAATCAAATATTAACCACAAATCTAAATATCCAACATAAAAATATCCTACAAAACTTAGCCAAGTTGTGTAGGATATATGTTTAAACCCACAAAATTTCCTAGTGCTTTATGAGTAATCCAAATTCTTTTTAAAGAGAGATGGCCATTTCAGTTTCCATGCTCTGGATTATTTTTTTCTTTTAGAAAACTGTATTAAAAATGATTGACAATAATTGGCATAATTGTTATTTTGTAAATTTATCAAGAACCCTAATATAAAAGAGTTCTATGTTATGGTTTTATTTGTATTTAAAAATACATCGAAATTTCTGCATATGCCCACGGTAAAGCTTATTTTCTTTTTTTTTTTTTTTTTTTGCAAACTTTTTCTTTATTTAACTTTCAGTAAAAATATAGACTCCTAACTCAATAGAAAGACAGCAGTGACAGTAATCATCACATAGGAGGAGCTCAACAAATTCCAAAGTCATTAGTTTCAAGTTCCATGTCACAACCACCTTGGTCTGATTCTGTCCTTCCCTACAGAATTCCAAGAGCTGGTGTGGTTCACTTAATCATCTCATTGGGGCCAGTCCTTTCCTGACTTTCACTCAAATCCAGAACTTCTGATTTGTGGCTCACAATACTTCAGTCATCTATAAAACTGTCTGGAAATTAGATATTTTTAGCCCGAGTCAGGGACATAAAACCTCTTTTTTAAGGGATATAGTGAATCCTGGTATTCATCACCAAAAAGATCCTCAAGTGTAAAAAGTACAATCTGTGCCTCTTTCAAAATAGAACGTTTAAGCTTAAAAAAGTTAAAAAAAAATCTCTTCCCAAACTCATTACCAGACACACCAGCCACACCAGGAGCTGACAAGACCTGCTGCTTCCATCACAGAGAACATGAGACTCTAACACCACACCACGAAATGGAAGAAAATGGTGGGAGCTTTCTGCGTGGTGCTCCTCAGTCCAGACTGGGACACAGACAACCCTCCCTCCTGAACTGGATCCCCACCACCTTTGCAAAGGCCACTGGACATGTCTCTTAAACACTGGATTTCAGCTCTTCATCATTCTGCCCTGGGGATCCCTTCTCCTTAAGCTCTTTGTCACGGTCTGGGGAAATACTCTGACTTTCTATGGTGGCGACAGCATCTGAGTCCAATTTTCTTCTTTTCTTCAGTTGGTGCAAGTGGGATTTGGATTTTCTATGTGCTGCCCATTCGCGGTCCCCAATGATGATTCGATCACAGAGGTCACACATGTGATAACTTCTCTTGTTCTCAGTTTCATTACATGGCATCTTTACTGGAGCAGCTGCAGGCTGGTGGCCCTGGATGAAACTTCGCACGATTTCAAGAGCAGGTTCAAGAACAGACTCCTCCCACTTTGAGACATCAGATACTTCTAAGCCATATACTGGGGGAACACTGGGACCGGGTCTGCTCAAAAAACGGTTTTTAACCCATCGGTTTTGCTTCCGGGCATATCTCTTAGTCACTTGTTTCAGAGCCTCAATACCTTTCTTTAGGAGCTGGTTACTAGTCTCTGGTGTGCATTTTCCCTCAGTGATCAGGTACTCGTGAAATTCCTTGAAGCCAATTGACTGGAAGATACCACGTTGATAGTCCTGGCTATTTTCTGCAACTTTCTTCTGATTATAGCGTCTGTGAAAATCTCTTAGTTCATCCAAAAGCCCAGCGGCAAGCATGTCATCCACCCTCTTATCCAAGCGCTCATCTAGAACTGTCTGGTCAGTATGAAGCCAGAGGATGCAAGGGTTAGGGAACTTCAGAGGCCCTCCAAGGGGACCACCACCTTCTTCTGCTTGTTGACGATGAAGAAATTCACTATGAGAGATTCCTGTTTCTTCAAATACTTGCAAGCTCCTGGCCACTTTGCGCTTGTCATGTGGGTGTAGCTTGGCAGCCCTTTCCGGGTCCACCTGGCTTAGGCGTTTGTGGAGTACATGGCCATCCTCCTTTTCAAGCTCTACTTTCCGGTCAATCACCTTCTCAGTGTCCATCTCCTGGGGCTTAGCATTGACAAGAACTTTCCATAGCAGAGCTTCAATGTAGTAATTGGTTCCTCCCACGACAATAGGAATTTTGTCTCGGGCAAATATATCTTCAATCAGAGCAGTTGCCTTGTTCCTGAAGTCCACCACTGTGTAATTTGTCACAAGAGGATCCACAAAGCTGATCATGTGGTGCTGGCACATTCTCTGCTCCCGGGCAGAAACTTTGTTGGTGATAATGTCTAGGCCTTCATAAACCTATTCAATGTTTACAAAAACAAGCACTTGCCCTTGATGTGAACTGCCCAGGTAGGGGTTGCCTTGGGATGATCCTGCATGGAGTCGGCGCTGACGATCTCGCCACCGAGGCGCTGGCCTAGCTGCAACGCCAGGGTAGATTTGCCAGTGCCTGTGGCCCCGAGAATCACTACAAGAGGCAGTGTCCCTTGCAGGCCTCGGAGCCCAGGGCCCACAGACACTGCTCGTGCAGCCGCCGCCGCCGCCATGTTGGGCGGTAAAGCTTATTTTCAATGCACAGCACTTCAATTTTGATGACACGGTTTGTTCTGACAGGTCCTTTTTCAAGCTGAACACCAAAATGGGAATCTCCTGTAGATTCTATGTGGCGCTGATGCTAGTGACGCATATTGCTTCCTTCCTAATGATGATGGATGACTTTCGTCTGCGTTTTTTCACCTGACCAGTATTCTGAGTGTAATGATGGTAACTGGAAGCTGATGCAGCTGTGCTGCAAGATCTATTACCTGACGATAAATACTGTCAGCATAATTGAAAACCAGAGCTACCAAAGAAGCTGTCATCAAGATTAACTGGACTGCTGTGTTTACCTTGCTGATGAAGGCTGGTTTTAATTTAGCAGTGGCACAGCAAGGATTGAAATACTTAGCAAGTTCTCTCAGTTTTGGAAGAGTTCAATATCTGAGGTAAAATGACAGCAGTCAGCATTGCATCTTTTGAAACTATCACAGAAGTAAGTGGAGCTGGACTAAAATCTGCATAGGTCAAGCTAATGTATGTGGTACAAATAGGTATTTTATCAACAAGTGGACAAAAGCTGATTTTTGATTGTCCCAGTATTGAGCAATAAATCCATCCAACAAACCAGTTAGCCCAGCGAAAGCAAAAACTCATAGTGCAATATGAAATAATTAAATAGCCCCAAACTGGGGCCAAGCCAATTCTCCTCATTGACAGCATATCTGGAATTGTCCATGGGTTTTCATACAGACTTGGGGGTGCTTGCCAGGCCCTGTTGGCCACCTGGGGCCTCAGCAGCAGTGTAAAGATTGCCTTCCCTGTGCCCAAGCAGTGCCCCCCCCAGTTAATTTTTTAAGATCTATCATCCAGTTGATTTGTTCTCTCTTCAGGTATCTAATAAGCTGTTTGACTCATCTACTATTTGTAATTTCAATGACTGTATTTTTTATTTCTGGAAATTCTATTTTTAAAAATCTACCCATTGTTTTTCCTAATGATACCATTTTCTTAGGGTTTTATTTCTTCACTAATTAATTTAAATATACTTATGTCATATCTTTTAGATTTCCATTCTATTATCACAAGTTTTTAGGGCTCCAATCCTGCTGTTTACTGTGTCTGCTGACCCATGCACGTGGTGAATTTTTTCCTTACGCATTTTTAAAATCTTGATTGTGAGCTCATCTCTGATGAGATGCACTTGTTTTTCCTGCGAGAAATTCTCGTGGCCTGGATTGTGAGAGCCCATCTCCAGAGAGGCTTGCCATTTAATTCTGTTGATGTTAAATGGGGCATCAGTGGCTTGGGATCAATTATTAAGAGAATTTCTGGGCCTGGGGTTCTGGGACCATGAGAATAACCAAAGAGAAATAACTAAGAGAAAATCAAACCTAAAGCCCCATGAAACAAAGATCCAGGTTTTCAAAGTCTCGACTGAGACTGTTTTATTTTCTTTCAGTTTTAAAATGACCATTATTAAGCCTTTAAAAAAATTATTATTTTTTAATGTAGTTTCTTTTGTTTTTATGCTTTTTTGTTTGGTGAGGAAGATTGGCCCTGAGCTAACATCTGCTGCCAATCTTCCTTTTTTTTGTTTTCTCCCCAAAGCCCCAGTACATAGTTCTATATTCTAGTTGTAAGTCCTTCTCATTCTGCTATGTCGGATGCCACCACAGCATGGCTTGATGAGTGGTGCTAGGTCCATGCTCAGGATCCCAACCGGTGAACTCTGGGCCACCAAAGTGGAGTGCATGAACCTAACCACTCAGCTGTGGGGCCAGCCCCTATTTTAGTTTTTTTCCTCACTTAGATCCTGGGCAAAAACAGTGATTTTCTCTGCTCTCATTCAGTGCTGGTGAATGGATTGTTCCTTCTAGTTCGCCTTTTTACTGAACGTTTTGTTTGTGGATGTTCCCGGCTATGCGTGTGTGTCTCAGTTCCACTTTCTAGTCTTTGCAGGACCAAGAACTCATTTCCAGTTCTCACAGGCTTGGGTAACACTGAAACCCCTAAGTTTCTGAGTTCTGTCATCTTCCCTAGGAAGCCACAGGGTCCATTCTCACTATTCATTATTCTCACTACTTTACTTTTTGCCTTTCTCTTTCTCTGACATCTGCACATTTCTTCCTTTTTCTTGTGAGTTCATTAAAATCTTTTCTTTTTGGTAGTAAATACATCCAACATTTCCAAGGTGTGAGAGTGGAGGACTTTCAGGTGCCTTCATTTTCTCTTTACGTTGCCAGAATTGGAAGCTGCTAGCAAGTTCCTGAATCCTTTGAACCTCAACTCCCTCACCCTTGAAACAGGAATAATGATCCTATCTCACAGCCTTGTTTTGAAAGTTAAGCTAAAATACTCACCTAAATTCATGCTCCAGAACCTGACACCTAGTAAGTACTGAGTGGTCTAATAACGTTCATTTCCTTCTTGAACTGTAATGTACTATGGCTACTGTACACCCTACTCTGCACAAGGGACCTGCAGAAGGATCTAGGGTCGTAAATACCATGACCTCTCAAGGCATTCACTGGACAAGATATTAACCAGGACTGCTGCTGATACGGGAAGTGATTTGAAAAGATGCCGTTTTAGTCCACTCTAGCAAGTAAAAAGTAAACATTTAAAGAAGAGCCATAGACAGCCATTCTATTAGGCAGGGCCCAACAAGGGCTGCATCCAGGGGAGAATTTTTTTTCCTGTTCCCTTCAAGCATTTTCAGGCTCCTTTATTCCTTGAGCCCTGGAGGTAGAAGAAGGTGTGTCTGTGTACTTTTTAGCTTATCTAGATACTGTCCTTTATTCAAGTTCAGCATTTGAGGAAGGGGGTGGGTAGGCAATCACTACCTCATTCTTTATTTTAAATGACATCGAAAATACTATACCATCATTATTAAAATTATAAATAAAAGAAAGAAAATATTCACGTATAATCCCACAGTCCTAAAATATTATACTTTTATCATCCTTGATCCTTTTACTCCTTTTCATTTATATAAATGTTACATTCTTTTAATCACAGTATAAATACAATTTTATTGGTGAGCTTGGGGGCAGAGGCTTCTGGCTCTTTGTAGGCAACAGCAGAGGGTTGGTTGTCCAGGACGTATGTCATCTGGAGACTCCAGAGTCTTTCCAGTCCAAGTGGTGGTGCTTCTAGAGTAGGTCCTGGTGCCCTCACGATGGGGTTGGCCATTATCCCTGGATGCATGGATCCCAAGCCTCTTCTCTGTCTCATACCCCAGAGTTTCTGTAAATTTCCTAATGTCCTTTTATAAATTCCCTTTCTGCCTAAACTAGCCAAAGTGGATTTTGTTGTTTCCCACTAATAACATGGATTATTTCCTTAGGAGATAAAAAACAAAAGTTACCAGCTCAAAAGGTATGATATTTAAAGACGGCTGTGCTACACATTTTCTTTCAAAAGGCTGAACCAATTGATGATGTTACCAAAAATTATTTTACTAGATTTAACACCTTTTTCGAACATATATTTTCGTTAATTCTTTCTAGTTTAGTAGATATAAAACAATGTCCCATTGTTGCTTTGACCCACAGTGACTTCTTTTTATATTCAGCTCTGCTTCCCAAGATTCTCCCTCTAGCCCTCTCTTTTCTTCTATAGGCTTGTGATCTTCCTTTCCCCTACTTCTCTCTCCAAGCATATTCCCCATTCCATTCTCTCCTCCGCTACTGGAAAAGCGTAAAATAGCGGTTGTCTAGAAGCAATTGATTTTCTGCCAATAAGGTATTTCTTAATAGGAGTCTTTGATGTCATTTAATACAACAAAAAAGAAATTGCTTCTCAACCGAACTTTAATGACATCATAATTTTATTTATTGCCATAAATTTTATTTCCATAAACACCAAATTACAGATATTTGCCAATAAATAATTTTCATCAGAAGAAATAACTTTCAGTCTATGGTAATAGTCACCTGAGAATCTCGAAATATGCGCATGGTCAAAACAAGAAAACTCCCTAACTTGGGTGAAACTGGAGGGCATTATGCTAAGTGAAATAAGCCAGTCACAGGGCAAATACTGCATGATTTCACTTATAAGAGGTAGGTGACATAGTCAAATGCATAGGAATAAGGAATAGAACGATGGTTGCCAGGGCTGGGGGAAGGGAGAAATGAGGCTTTGCTATTCCATAGGTAGAATGTTTCAATTATATAAGATGAGTAAGTTCTAGAGATCTGCCATACAACATTATGCATCACACATAATTGTATTTAAAAATGTAATTTGATAAAGAACACTCATCATTTAATTTAGAAAGTGATTATTTCTTTCATGTCTTGTACCTTTTATTTCTTATTCTTGTCTATTATCTATTGACCATTTTTATAATACTTCATTGAATAGGACTGGTAATAATGAGTTTGTTTCATTTAGTATATTACAATGTAAATCTTAAAAATTCTCCACTCAGTAATATGCAGACTTCTTTAAATATGTATTATTTATTTGGCCTGAAACATTTTAGCAGCATTGCCTTAGGTTATGAAGTAAAATCTTGGCTTCTCAGGCATCATTCAAAATGAAAATAGATGGATAGAGCTTAACACTCTAGGTAATTCCAGTGACCTGGCTCTACCCATAATTTAGAGAGCAGAGCATTTTTACAACTAAGATCCTCGTCTGACAATGAGTTCTTCTGTCTGCCTGAATGGGAGAGGCAGCCACTGGAGGCCATGAAGACTAAACACAGGTGAATATAGGCTGAGCAGCTGCTACTTAGTGTATTGTAAATTAAGACCAAGGTAAAAAACGGAAACCAATTCAGCATGGGCATCAGCATGGCTAGAGTCCAATGACAGGGGACTTATCACAGGAATGTGGCCACATGTTTGGGGAATGGCAAGCTGGAGTGTGGGCCCTTTTAGAGTGTGACTTGGGGTCCTTATATGTACGACATGGATCCTGGGCACTTGGCATCCATATACTCATATTCAATAGATTTTGGCCAATAGAACCCCTGCCATGTGGTAGACACTGTGCAATGGGGTGGGGATACAAAGATCACCAAGATCCCTCTCCTGACCTCAGAGAAGAACAAGGTTATCATTGCCCCTGCAGGTGGACAGAGTAAAAGAAAATTTCACTGAAGTAAAAGACTTCTCCCAGTGGGCAATGGTTCCATGATAGCTCTTCTAATCCTTTCAAAAACCTGAGGAGATACATTATTATTTCCAACTCACAACTAAAAACCACTGAGACACACTTTTTGCCAGGGGTTGCAAACTCAAATGGCTCCAGGTATCAGGCAGGTAACAAAACTGAGATAAGTAGGCCAGTGTAAGGTGCCAGGGATTGGTGGGGATTGTAGAGAACTGGTGCAAGTGTGCTTTACCTGAAGACATTCAAAGTCGAAACAAACCAAAATAAAAGCAGCCTGGTAGGGCGAACAAAATAAGACCGGGGGCCAGGTGGGGCAGCCAGTTTCTGATGTCTGCGCTAGCCATCACAGCCACCCAAACTCTGAGGCTGGGAAAGAAAGTTAAGGTTCCCTGACCACTCTGGCTCCCACTGTTCTCGCTTCTCCACCCCAGAGGAAGAAATAGGGGTAAAAACAGCAAAGCTATTTTAGATCTCTAATAACATTCTTCTTACTCAAATAGATTGTAAATCATTTTACGAAGTAACACTGCTTAAAACCGTATAGCTTTGATTTGAAACATTGGCCAATGCGATAGAATAGAAATTTCAGAAATTCAAAATTGCATGGAACTTTATAATGTGCTGGAGGCAGTATTGGAGTAGGGAAAAGAATCACTATTGAGTCAGCGTTTGAAGAAACTGGATCTCACCAGGGAAGAAAATGAACTTAGAGCCGCACATTGGAATAGATTCTCAATAAGTCAAAGAAGGAACTGTTTGAAAACCACCTGTCAAAAAAGGAGCTTGAAGTAAACAAATTAGCATAATCAAATACTATTGAAAACTGTCGTGGGACAACCTGAATGTCAGTATCAGCGTGTTGTCCTACTCCAGGGGTACCATTCGTGTGCAAAAATCTGTGGTAGCAGAAAATGCTGTAAAATACACACTAAAAGGAAAAAGGAATAAGTGGGGAAAATCTTATACCTGAAGAAGGATAAAGACAATAGAAATGTATAACGTTACCATTTGAATTCCACTTGAGTGCAGTAAGAAATGAATAGGAACCGGCCCCATGGCCGGGTGGTTGAGTTCGCGTGCCAACTTCAGCAGCCCGCGGTTTCACCAGTTCAGATCCTGGGCACGGACCTGGCACTGCTCGTCAGGCCACGCTGGGGCAGCATCCCCTATAGCACAACTAGAAGGACCTACAACTAGAATATACAGCTAGGTACTAGGGGGCTTAGGGGAGAAGAAGAAGAAAGGGAAAAAAAAGAGGATTGGCAAAAAATGTTAGCTCAGATGCCAATCTTTTAAAAAAAAAAAAAAAAGAGTAGATGTTTTGTTGCTGATAGAAAAAATACAGTATCTTACGTGATAAAATGTTCATCCTTGCTAGTAATTAAAAACAGGCAAATAAGATCTCGGAGGTATTATTCCATCCCCATTAAAGTAACAAAACCAGTGATAAAATCCAGTGATGACAAGCCTGGGGGAGAAATAGGTTCCTGAGAAATGGTTTATTAGACTGGTCTCTTTGGAGATTAGTGTCATAAGCTTTCTCAAGGACTGTAAAAGCATTTATATGTTTCGACCAAATAATTCCTTGCTGCCACCAGGAAGCGTTTTTTTTTTTTTTTTTTTTTAAGATTTTATTTTTTCCTTTTTCTCCCCAAAGCCCCCCGGTACATATAGTTGTGTATTCTTCGTTGTGGGTTCCTCTAGCTGTGGCATGTGGGACGCCGCCTCAGCGTGGTCTGACGAGCAGTGCCATGTCCGCGCCCAGGATTCGAACCGACGAAACACTGGGCCGCCTGCAGCGGAGCGCGCGAACTTAACCACTCGGCCACGGGGCCAGCCCCAGAAGCGTTTCTTTTTTAATGCCAAAGATGTTTATAAAAAGATCAATTACAAAAATATAAAGGGAATAAACACTTACATAGCTATTAAAAATGGCAAAGTATGGATGATGTAAAGGGAAGGATCAGAATGTGGAATATTGGACTCTACTGATACCATGGTATAAAGACATTGGTAGAAAAGAGAGTTTTGGGTGATATAGAGAGGTAGTTCAGTTTCGAGAGCACAGTAGGAGGTCTGCTAGGTTCTTGGAGACAGAGAAAAAAGACAAAGTCATAGATACCCAGATAAGTGCACAGATATTTTCAATGTGGTAAGTGCTACCAAAATAAATATAATAGCTAGTGTGTAGGGGGTGATTAATATGTCCCACGCACTATTCTAAGCACTTTACATAAATCTCAAGTAATTATGCCCATAGCCCTGAGAGGTTAAAACTGTTATTATTCTATTTTATAGATGAGGAAACTGAGATAAGGGAGGTCAGGTTCTGTGCCAAAGGTCACATGGCTCTAGCACAGGTCAGCCTAAGGTTCTGGCAGGAGCTTCAAGGCAAAGCAGCTAACCCAAGCTGGCGAGGATCAGAAGAGCTTCCAACGAAGGTGACACCTGCTCTGCGTCCAGCATGACAGGAAGGAGTGAGACGGGGCAAGGGCATTTGCAGAAGAGGAGTTGAATGAGTAAAGGCAGAGATAAGAGGAGGTGTGGCCTGGTGTACCCAGGGACCACTGGCAGGGTATGTTGCTGGAATACAAAGTTTCACAAGGAGAGTAGCAGGTTTCCGATGCGGTCAGGGGTCAAATCAGCAGGGCTTTCCATGCCATGCTGAAAAGTCTGGACTTTGTTGGGTTTGACGTAATGGTATGAGGGAGAAGAGCTAGCATTTATTGTTCACTGCCGTGTGACAAACCCTCCTTTAGGTGCTTGACATGGGTTATTTCAACAGACTATTTTCTTTCTATAACGTTTCTTTCATTAATAAGAAATAGGGAACCAGCCCTAACGGCCTAGCAGTTAAGATCAGTGTGCTTCACTTTGGCAGCCCGGATTTGGTGTCCAGGCACAGAACCACACCACTCATTTGTCAGAAGCTATGCCGTGGTGGCGGCTTACATAGAAGAACCAGGAGAACATACAACTATACACACTACGTACTGGGGCTTCAAGGGGAAAAAGGAGGAAGATTGGCAGCAGATGTTAGCTTAGCACAAATTTTCCCCTGCAAAAAAAAATAAGAAATAGGGATCACAGGTCATTTTAATCAGGCAAAAGACTCCATGACAACCTATCCTATTTCGTGTTGATGCTACAAGAAAGATGCTGCCATAATTAATGTTATAAAGCAGTACTGTTTTTAATAAGAAAATGACAATAATATCCATGCATTATTTATATTAGATAAAAGCTTTGTAAGTATTGTATTATTAACCTTAAAATGACAGAACCAATTAACCATAAACCAATTTATTAGAACCACATTATCTCGATCTCACCCTGTGATTCTATTTTAAGGAGAAATAGCAAAAGAGAAGAAAACAGTTGATATTAAGATCTATTAAGAGAAAAATAACTCCTAGGTCAAGTCCTGAGGTCAATGAACCTCTATTTGAGGTCACTATTTCTACTTTACAGAGTGTACAATGAGGCCTGGTGTCCAGAGCAAAGACCACTGACCCTGCTGGTGGCAATTATCAATTCAGTTCATTAGCTACACTTAATAAGGCAGGGAAATTGAACAGACACCACAGGAAGATTTTTCAAATAAAGTATTTATTCATTTATTTTAGCAAACGCTTTTTGTATGCTTAACTCTGTACCCATCCTTTTCAGGACATGGAGATTTCTCCAGACGATGGGAATTCTTGAGCTGAGACTTGAGGTATGGAGTTTGTCAGGTAGACAAGCAGGAAGGAAGTGTATTCTAGGCTGGGGGAACTCCAACCCGTCTGTGGAAAGGCCCTGAGGCCCCTTTGTGCTTGCTGAGTTTGACGACATCAAATCCCAATCGCAAGATGAATGTGAGGCAGTGAGACTGGTTGGTCTTCAGGGTCCAGATTACAAAGGGCTTTTTAAGTCATGAAGAAGGTTGAGCCTTCTTGATGAGCAAGGTGGATCATGATTAGATGCATATAATAGAAAGATTACTCTGGGGACAGAATGGAGTCACCACAGAGGAAACAAGAGGAGCCCTTAGACCAGTGAAGACATGAGGGCCATCTCCAAGCACAAGATATTGACTGTCTCAACTATGGCTGTTGCAATGAAGAGGAAAGGAACTAGAGCTGTTCAAGGCGATGGCAATGGTGAGTGTGGCAGAGAGCGAGAGGAAAGAGTCAAACAGGAATCCAAGCCTCGGTCCTTAGCGATGGTGGTACCTGTTGCTAAAATGGAGCAGGAGGAGAGGGTTTGGAAGTTGGGATGTGTATCCAGGTAACATCAGCCCCAATGTCATCCTTTGATAACCAGGGCCAGGGTTACTCCTCTAAGTCTTTTGTGGTGGGAAAGCTCAAGTCAGACTGAGCCTTGACATAACTGAAGGAGTCGCCAGGCCCAGCACACTGCAAAGCTCCTCTTTCCATTTCTTTCTTTTTTTTCTTTTAAGGAAGGTTAGCCGTGATCTAACTACTGCCAATTCTCCTCTTTTTGCAGAGGAAGACTGGCCCTGAGCTAACATCCGTGCCCATCTTCCTCTACTTTATATGTGGGACGCCTACCACAGCATGGCTTGCCAAGTGGTGCCATATTCGCACTCGGGATGCAAACCAGCGAACCCCTGGCCACCAAAGCGGAATGTGCGAACTTAACCGCTGGGCCACTGGGCCGGCCCCTCCTCTTTCCATTTCTAAGAAGCAAAAATAGAGCCACATTCACTTTTTAAAAAGAATTATACAACTTACATGTGACTGTATGCTTGTTGGAAAAATTCAAGTAATATAATTTACCTTTGCTTGGTTTATCAGAATAGATCAGCAGTTTTCAAACTTTCGAACTCAGTAACTCTTTATACTCTTAAAAATTATTGAAGACCCCCAAAAGCTATAGTTTATGTGGGTTATATCTACTGATATTTACCACATTAGAAATTAAAACTGAGATGTTTCAAAACAATTTATTAACTCATTTAAAAAGAATAATAATAAATGTCAAACTAAAACCCATTAAATGTTAATATAAGTAACAGATTTTTAAATGAAAATACGTTTTCCAAAAAGATATTTAGTGAGAACAGTGACACAGTTATCAAGTTATGCCAACTTGCTCAATGACATATCTCGAATCTGCTTCTGCCTTCAATCTGTTTTGATATCACGCGACGTGCACCTCCAGAACTCTTCAATATATATTCATGAGAGAATGAAAGTTTCAAAAGTGAATAATAGTTTTGTATCATTATGAAAATAGTTTTAACCTCACAAATCCCCTGAAAGGATCTCAGGGACCCCAGAGGCCCCTGGACTACACTTTGAGAGTCATTGAACTGGCACATTAGGGGAGTGCCAGAGTCACAGCGTGATTGGGTTTCAGGGAGGAGCTTGGCAGTCTCAAACAAGACAACCACATCTGGACACCCACCTTCTCACTAAACGCAGCTCAGCCTCGGAGCAACTTTGGGGGGTTACCCAACTCAGGCAGCTCTCTGGCCTCAGTCGTGTTACCTGTGAAATGAAGTGATAACACCAAACAACTTCAATGACTCTTCCTGGTTTAAAATTCTATGAATTTATAAGCCTGCCTGTAGTAGGCGCTGAGTACATATTTTTTGAATGACTATATGAATAAATGAATGAAGAAAGAATGCACGATGTTGTTGAAGGGTGAATTTGCATTGAGTGGAAAATTTGACTAGAATTCAGAGGTCACCTTTGGACCAGGTGTCCTGAATAGATGCAGTGAACAGATGCGAGACAGTGAGGAGTGGAGGGGGGTGTCTATGATGAACTGGAGGGCTTATATCCTACTTAAAGGAAATAATTAGATTTTGTAGTAGATGCTCTTCTAAACCGAGAACCCAGGCTGGATTTGGCCTGTGGGCTCTGAGTTGGGACTTCTGAACCAGATGGTCACCTGGGTTCCTTCTGACTTGAAGCAGAGCTTTACTGGACCTCTTCCTGGAAGACCATATGCTTCATGCTTCTTCTCTTTCTCCTCCCAATCTAAACCTATGGATGGGAAAGGATCTAATAAACTCATTCATTGACGGCAACTTCAACCAGTGAGACCAATACCATGAGAGATTTGCATTTTTACAGGGTTCATCTTAAGCAAAAATCGGGAAGTTCTGATTGCGGAATTTGGGCGTCAATGATCAGGCCAGAGCAGGGAGCCCTGGCCAGGGACCAGAACCCATGCCACATGTGCCTACGTGCCCGAACCTGGGAGCTGAAGCACTACCTATAAAGACCTTCTCTACAGAATCACCAGGTGCTTTGATCGTCAGAAGCATTTCTCCTGGGAATCTATGTCCCGGGGAGGTCTCAGCTAAGGCAGGCCCCACCTGGAGCCAGGGCCCTCCTTTTTAACAGGAATTTACTTCCTGTGGCCACCCACACCCAGAAATTTGCTCCACTTAACCAGCATCTTTGATGCCACATAACAGGGCTTTCTGAAGAGCTCTGTTCCTCAGGAGGGATTTTTCAGAAGTGCTGAGATGAGCAGCCTGGTACCTTCCCAGAAAACAGGTTGGGGAGTTGGTAACCCCCTTCCTGAGTGCCTTGCCCTGCTCCTCTGCATTCCATAAGCCCAGGTCACTGGGGGTGTATTGAGGACATCCCTATTGAGCCATTACTGGAAGAACCATGGAAGGGTGGGAGAAGGGGAGGATCTCAAGTCTGGATTGACCTTCGGCCAGTCCTATATAGCATCCTGATTTGCCAAATGCCTTCACACAGACATGGCTCTGAAACCCTGGGGCCTCAGGCAAGAGAACTTTCTCTAAGTCCCTAAGACCTCTTCTCTGGTCAGTAATGATGAAAGGAAATGGAGCTTTCTCCACTAGTACAAAGCAAGGCAACTACAACCATGATCATCACAAAACAAGCTTCAAGTCTCAGGGAGGACCTACCTATTTTAAGAGAGCATTGGATCTACAGTAAAAATTCGAGGTCTCACAAAAGAACCCCGCAGTTCTGTTGCAATGGAATCTGGCTTTTACTGACCACCCAGGGAGCTGTCAGACCATTGCCTTGTTTGTTTCTGAACTGTGAACACATGGGGAGTCTCAGAGCTTTAGTGACTGGGATTAGGAGAAGTTACAATCACATGCCATGTGCCCCAGTTACAACACAGCTGGCTCTGAGATTTGAGTACGCAGGACAGCAGGGCACAGATAGGATGTGACAGAGATAGTGAAGGGTAATCCTCGTCCTATGGAGAAGTGCATGAATGCGTGATCCTTTACTCATGGTAAGAGACATGGGGTAGGTCTCTGAGGACTTTCCAGCTCTTTGCTTTGGTTTTTCTCTTTGAATGAGAATGAGGGTCTAGAAGTGTCACCAAAGACATGCTATGGGAAAACCCTATGTCCAAACCACAATGGCTAGATTGTTCCCCTCCCCTCCAAACACACACACACACACACACACTAGCGCTGAGAGGAGAGCTGAACCCTGTACTGTCCTTAGACTTGGGCGATGAGGTCCTTCCTCTGACCCCTGGCCCTTAGGAGCACCCTCATTTTGGAGTGATGGTTCCCTTCTGGTGTCTGGGACTATTTGGGCCTAGCAGAGCCATCTGCACAGGGTACTTTGAGCCCAGATGGGAACCTGGATGGGTCTTGGTCTCTCGTCCCATTTCTCCTCTTTGGGGCACTCTCCAACCCCCCAGCTTGTGCATGGGGTTGACCAGATGCCTCTGGGGCTCTAGGACTTGTGCTTATGTGGTTGCCCAGGGCCCTGTAGCCAGTTCTGGTTCCAGGAGGGTGGCCTGCCAGGCAGATTGCTCCTGTTAGTGGGCTTGATGTTTCTTGTGTGGGCTTGTGTAAGAATGGTTGCCAGAATGTTGCTAACACTCTGAGTGTTTATATTGACCTCTCCCCTCCCCTACCTGAACCTGTGAAGATCCACATATCAAAGGGGCATTAGGGGCTTGAATCACCTCCCCTGGCTGAGTTGGTTTGCGTGGAAGGAGGGGAAGACAGAGGAGTTTGAGGAGAGAGTGGATGGGAGCCCATTTCCTCGGCTCTTCTTTTTCTATCTGTGATTGAAGCCTGGCTCTCCTGAGTCTCTGGCACCAGGCTTTGCCTCAGGACTGTGGGATATGAGGCATCAGCAGGCACTTCCCCAGTGAAAGTTCCCACCGGGCAGGGATGTGGCCTGTCAACTTTCCTCAACCAAAGCGTCTCTCAGGCCCGACCTTGGGTTTTTTCGATGATGGCAGTGGATGGGGCTTCTAGCGGTGGAACTTCATTCTGGTCTATTCACCTTATAAAACATAAGCGTGCCTCAGAACAAGCTGCGGGGCCACCTCCCAAAAGATCTCAGCGACCTCCAGAGTGTCGTCCTGGCATTTTCCCTACACCATTCACAGTGGCTTTAACTTGAACTTCACTGAACTCATCATGATATGTAGTTAAAGTTTTTAATTAATATTTTATAACTTGTTTTTGTTTACAATCTGTCTCCCTCACAAGAATAGAACCTCTTTGAAGGCAGGAAACATGCATGTCTCATTCCCGGTTGACTAGAAGTTAACAAGGCAGGTGTTCAGTAAATATTTTCAAGTGGTTGAATGAATGATTTCATCACTGGACTTTCGTTTGGTGGAGGGTTTGCCCATGTGCATTCTACCTTCTGTTCCTTTCAAATTCTTAGGTCACGTTTGAAGAAATGTTATCAGAAGCAAAGTGGGTTCCCTCCTGGCGAGTTAAATCAGCCTCTCTACCAGAAGGAGTTGTCTCACAAAGTAAAGTATATTTGCAGCAAATGGGAGGCCACATGGAATCATTTCCAGAGTCATGACGTCCCTGAACAAAGGGAAGCAGGGACCTTTTATTTCGGATGGGGAATGAATATTCAAAAGGGAGATGTGGGTATTTGCTTGCACAGACTCAGTTGGAAAACCTGCTTCCATGTACACTGCAAGTTATGGTAATAAGGCCTAAGCTCCTCCTGGAGACATCATAGCATTAAAAGTGAGGCTGAGGTCATAGGTGTAGCTTTTGTGGTGAGGCTGGGTCTGGTTCAGGGTGGTTGGTGATTGCATCTCCTTAACATAACAAAAGGAAAAAGAACAATTTGGAAAAACAGTTAAATGCTTCCAAACCCACCCTTGAGTTTCTCATGGGGCAACTAGTTGGTGACAGAAACTCCTCATATATTGCTAATGTTTCCTTCCTTGAAAGGGTCTCCTGACCTGGCCTTGGCTCTCAACTTAGTCCAGTTCCACTAACATCTATTGAGCGTGATGGTCAGACAGACCTGGGTTTGATTCCTGGCTCTGCTATTTTCTAGCTGTATGGGCTTGGCAAGTTATTGACCTTCCCAACCCTCAGCTTCTCTATCTGCAAAACAAGGGTAAAAATATCTACCTCCTAGAGTGTTATGATTACAAGGAGCCAGAGATAATCTATGTGAAACAGTAAATACACTGCCTGATTTTTGCAAATGCCACAGTTGTTAATATTGTTTTTTCCTCAGGGCCTGCTACTAACCACTGGTTCTGTGCTAACCACTGGGAATACAGACATGAACAAGATGCCATTCAAATCTCCCAATCCAGACAGGAAGTGGCCTGAGCACCAGACCTGGGTGTGAGGGTAAGGCAGGACTAGCTCTCAGATCTCAGTCCTCGGAGCTGAGTTACGAGTGAAAGACAGGATTTGGGGAGGGAGGGAGGCAAGGGAGAGAGAAGGCCAAAACCCCAGCCCAGCCCAGTGGAAGGTCCAGAAAGGATGGGCAGGGGTGAAACTCTCAGAGACTGAGAGTCTGGAGATGGGGCACCCAGGAATGGCAAGTGGAGGCTGGAGCAGCCACTGAGCAGCAGGTTCTTTTAATAAAGCCTTGGGACTTCAGGTGTAGTGAGAAGGAGGTGTTGAGGGCGGGTCAGTCTTAAGGAGTTTAGAGTATAATAAGGGAGACCGACATGTAAGCAAACAAGAATATAAACAGGGACAACACGTGTGCAAAGCTGAGAGGAAGCACAGAGGAGGGAGTGATCACTGCTGTGGCATGGGATGGAAGGCATGGTGGGTATGGCAGGAACCAGGGAAGGCTCCAGAAAGGAAGAGCCTAGGAGGATTGGGGAGGATGAGAAGGATTTTAGTGGGGTGAGAGGAGGGCTGGAATATTAAATGGAGAAATGAAGCGGTGTGGTATGTTTGGTGTTTTCAAGGTAAGGATCAAGGCTTTGCTTGTGCTGTCAAGGGTGCATGCGCTGGGCTGGAGGGGAATTTTGGCATCCTCCTCCAATGGATACATCCTTGAAGAGTCCTGCTCTTATGTCTTTACAGAGAGCAGGTCCCACCCAGTAGTTTGAAGCAGGCAACCATGATCTCTGGTGCCCCCTTCTCCTCAGTCTGGGGGCCTTGGGTCAGAATGCTGGCTTTGGAGTCTCACATAACTCTACCACTTACCAGTTGTGGGGCACTGAGAAAATGACCTACCCTCTCTGAACTTACAGTTTTCTCATCTGTAAAGAAGGGATAGAAATGGTGCACACTTGATATGGTTGTTGTACTACTTAAATGAGATAGTGCATGTAAAGGGCTTAGTGTAGAAACCCTACATAACATGCACTTGGTATGTATTGGTAAACATCTAATATTCTTTTATTCATTCATTCACACATGCATTGGTTCACCATTTAACATCAGACACTGGGGACCCAAGAATGAACAAGGCCTAGTCCCTGCCCATAGGAAGCCTGTGTTGAGTGTTTGTGTGGGAGGGCGAACAGATAAACAGGTGATTACTGAGTCATATGATAAGTTCTATGGAAAAGCCGTGCACACGGAGATGACAGGAGCACAGACGAAGGGCACCCTGGTTGCCATGGTGATGATGATGCTCAGAGCATGGACTAAATGTTGAGGAGAGATCCCCAGTCCCCAGGAGTCAGATCAGGACCAGCCTTGAAAGTCAGGTCAAGGCTGTCAGCCCTTATCCTGAAGGCCATGGGGAGCTGCTGAAAAATCTCAAGCAGTGGAGAGACCTGGGCCTATCTTCATTCAAGAAGGTCACTCTGGCCCCAGTGAGAGCCGTTAGGGAGCCCTAAGGCTCCAGGTGAGAAATAATGAGGTACCTTCAAGGAGCTGAGGGTCCCAGTGAGGTCAGAGAACTGCGCTCTACTGTAGCAGGGCCCTGAGAGGGCTGCACAGATGGGAGTTTTAGACCAGAGTTCAGGATACGGAGAATCTCTTAAGGAGCATTTGATGTATCTCTTAAAACATGCAAGAAGTCTAAAGAATGGGGTAGCCAATTTCATCATTCACATTTTATTTATTATTTAAAATGACAATCCAATGAAGGCGAGCTAAAATCCTATTTCTCTGAATTGGTTTCTCTCACTAAAAGTTTTATTGTTTGATATCCTGTATTATGTTTCAGAGAAAAGGGTTTGATCCAAGATTACCTTTGTCTTCTATTGAGGCATGACGTCAAATTTACCATATCTCAAACCTGGTGAGTCTATTGAGGAAATAAGGGAGTGAATATCTCGGACTGTCCATCTCACATAGTAGGTGCTTTATAAATGTTGAGTTTCTCTGCTTTATTTATGTCTGAATCATGTCCAACGAAGTTGAAAGTGTTTGTTAACACTATTACTCACAGATTTCCTAGTCAAATTCCAGGCATTGTCAATCACATCTTGTATTTAACTGTGGGTTTTCAGAAATGTATGTTATACAAACACTGTATTCACCTATACCAGTTCCTTTTCTTTTCTTTAGCTCTTATGTAATTCAGATGCTTGTTGAGCATCTTTATTGTCCCAGAGTAAGGAAGAATTTCAGAGAGGTTTCCAGAACACTATTTCACTGGTTTTAGGAAACTCTTTCCCTAATTCTTTCGCCCCTCGTGATCACGTTCTCGGCTGTGGATAGATTGAGTGCATTGGCCACATCTGCTATGGCTGCCTGGTTCTCCTGTCTCCTCGAGCCTCCTGTGGGCCTAGTTTTGAATCAGAAGGTAGGTGACACCTTCCTCAGGGTTTTCGCTGTATGCATTCAGTATCCTGGGTAGGAAAGTTAACTCTTTTGTGTTTTTGATATGTCATTTATATCTCTGTTTCTCCCATCTAAAAGAATTTGGGTGGAATGATGCATAATGAAGTTTTTGGTACCCCATCAAGCCTGTTTGGCCCCAAATAGCCTCCTTCTCTGGGACATAAACAAAAAACTATTGATTCTGGGACATTTCCAAATTCCAAGAACTCCTAAAGCTCTACTTATTTTGAGGCCGTGCTCAGATTCGCCCTGTGAGTCTTTCCTCTATCATGGCTGTTAAAATGATAAACTTGCACCAAGCTTTCCAACCCACATTGAAGAGCAGATTTGAGTTAAAGGGAAATGTGCTGTGGCAATTGCTCTGCAAATGTACTGACATAAAGACAAATCAATAAATCAAAGATGTTAAGAGCCTGGCTATGAAACAGGATGCTCAGAATGTATTTTATTGGCTAAGATGGGCATTACTTCAAAACTCATGCTACAGCACATCTATAGAGTATCTACCATTTAAAGAAAAAGAACTCTCTTACTTGAGGCTGGTGAGAGGTGTGGTAGATGGGATTCTGGGACTCTGGGAAAGAAGAAGATGAATGTTGGTGGCAATACAAGTCTCTCATTACATAGATGGAAGCAGTCTCTCTTAGAGGGGGTGGATAGGGAAGAAGGACTTTCACATTTACTGCACAGCTACTCTGTGCTGGGGGCTGTGATAGGCACTTTGCAGGCATTATCTTTAAATCTTCTTTTTTTAAAATAGATTTTATTGTTTTTAGAGCAGTTTTAGGTTCACAGCAATATTGAGCAGAAGGTACAGAGTTTTGCCATATACTCCTGCCCCCATACATGCTTAGCCTCCCCTATTATCAACATCCCTCACCACAGTGATATATTTGTTGCAACTGATGAACCTACATTGACACATCATTATCGCTCAAAACGCATAGTTTACATTAGGGTTCACTCTTGGTGTTGTACGTTCTATGGATTTGGACAAACACATAATGATGTGTAGCCACCATTATGGCATCATACAGAGTAGTTTCACCGCCCTAAAAAGCCTGGGTACTCTATCTATTCATCCCTGCCTCCCTGCTAACCCCTGATTTTTTTACTATCTCCGCAGTTTTGACTTTTCCAGCATGTCACCTAGTTGGAATTACCCAATACATAGATTTTCAGATTGGCCTCTTTACCTTAGTGATACACATTTAAGTTTCCTCCATGTCTTTTCCTTGTTTGATAGCTTATTTCATTTTAGTGCCGAATAATATTCCATTTCTATATGTACCACAGTTTATTTATTCATTAAAGACTTCTTGGTTGTTTCCAAGTTTTGGCAATTATGAATGAATCTGCTACAAACATCTGTGTGCAGGTTTTCGTGTAGACTTGTTTTCTTGTTTTTTGGGTAAATACAAAGAGCATGATTGCTGTATCACACAGTAAGAGTATGTTTAGTTTTTCTTAGTTTCGTTGAGGTATAATTGACAAATAAAATGGTAAGATATTTCATGTGTACTGTATGCTTAGTTTTGTAAGAAACTGCCAAACTGTCTTCCAAAGTGGCTGTACCGTTTTGCATTCCCACCAGCAATGAATGAGAGTTCCTGTTGTTCCACATCCTCACCAGGATTTGAGCTTATCAGTGTTCTGGATTTTGGCCATTCTAATAGGTGTGTAATGATGTCTCACTGTTGTTTTAATTTGCATTTCCCTGATGACGTATGATGTGGAGCATCTTTTCACACGGTTATTTTCAATTTGTATATATATCTTCTTTGATCAGGTATCTGTTGAGGTCTTTTGCCCATTTTCCAATTAGGTGGTTTGTTTCCTTATTGCTGAGTTTTAAGAGTTCTTTGCATATTTTGAATTGCAGTCCTTTATCAGATGTGTTTTTTGCAAATATTTTCCACAGTCTGTGGTTTCTCTTCTCATTCTCTTAACCGTGTCTTTCACAGAGCAGAAAGTGTCAATTTTTTTAAAGTCCAGCTCATCAATTATTTCTTTCATGGATTGTGTCTTCGGTGTTGTATCTGAAAAATCACCATCAAACCCAGGGTCATCTAGCTTTGCTTCTATGTCATCCTTTAAATCTCCTTAACAGTCCCTCCATCCTTGTTTTCCAGACTCAGGCTTAGAGAGGTCAAGTGATTCTTCAACGCTACTAAGTTAGTAAGTGGTGAGACTGGATTCAAACACAGGTCTGTCCAATCTCAAAACCCAGCCAGGAGGCTGTCTCCTTCCTTCCACGGCTGCTGCCTCAAGAGCTACTCTGTGTGGGGATCCGATTGGCTGTCTCCCAGGGCTGGGTGAGGTCTTTCAACACCGAGATTCTAGGTCACAGATCAGAGCACACAGAACAGGCACTCCCTTCACCTTTTTTGGACCCAAAGACCTGCTATTGAATTTTGTCCTAAGACCTGCTACTGGATTTTGTCTTCATGTGCCTGAAGGGTACTCCTTTCTTATCATTTTGAATCATCCTGAGAAAGGCAGCTCACTGTTAGGGGGTGATGGCCTCTCAAATTTTGGCTGAATTGGTGATTAGCCTCCTCATTTTTGTTGGGGGGATTTGAGAGAATTTGGGGGAGATGGTGCATGAGCAAATGGAGAATTAGTGAAGTTTTACAATGTTGTTCTGAACTTTATGATGTGAGTTGATCGTTTCATGTAGCCTCATAAAACAAGTTGGAGATGGCAGAGGGTGATTACATCACTTCCTCTGCACTGCTGAAAGAGATGAAGCCTTCTTTAGTGCTTGGGATATTTCCTGATACTCCACTCAAGCCAGTCCAGTTTCTAGATTTTAATATGTTCCTGTATTTGGTATAGAGAAAAAAAGAGGAGGAAATGGAGAAACATCAGCCCAACTTGTTGCCCTGCCATTCTTGACAAAGATAAATGACTACCGTCAGAGCAGAGCACCAAAACCTACAGAAACAGGCCTGTCTAACTGGTGCAGTAAAAAAATAAGCTAGTTACACATTTTTTGGATGGCTGGCAAAAGTTTTGTCGTCATAGCAACTCCTCCATCGAGTTTGCTGTGCTTACACAAGTTGTCAGCCTCTGTCCCAACCCCAAGCTACCTAAGGAGGAGGAGCTGGGCCTTGGCCAATCCTTATTTATAACTAGCTGTGAGTGAGGGGGAGGGACAGGCAGGGTTGCCTCCAGCACAGGCTGCTTGCCTGAGTTACATCCACAAATGCCTCGGAAGCAGCAGGCTAACTGCATACTTCTCCTCACATTCCTGGGTCTGTCTGGGCTGGTTGGCGCAGTTACCAGAACATACCACATTGGGATTGTGGAAGAGTACTGGAACTATGTACCCCAAGGAAAGAACGTTATTACTGGGAAAAGTTTCACAGAAGACAAGTGAGTGAACTTGGGGTCCCCAGAAACTCCCAGGTTTGGCTTCCTTTTGACTCTGCTTGGGGAAGGTTGTATTCCTTGGGTGGTTATAATGGAGGTGAGTTGATCTAAATCAACAGGAGGGCTTTTGTGTTTGCTTGGAGAGCTCTAGCATGGGTGGGTGTGTAATTTGGAAGAGACCTTCTTAGCTCTATCTATTCACAGCCTTGTCTGTGAAGAGCCGTATGCACAGCTGGGTGTTTTCAGTAATGGCTTACTCTATGTGTGGACAATTTTCACTAGGCACCACCAGGAACTTCCAGGGGGTTTTGGACTCAGTTTGAATTTGAGAATTTTCAAGGATTCTTCACTGTTAAAACACACAGTGTTTCCTTAGTTTTATTTTAGAATGAAACATCCTAGTTGGAGATAAGGGTGCTACAGGTAGTTATGTTTTATTTTTGTTTTGCAATGTTTTAAAGAGGGGACAGTTACAAAAGATTTGGCTTGTATTTTAAGAGTTTCCTTGTGTCCACTTAGAAATGGCTTTTTCACAGGTGAGAGGTTTGTTCCAGCCCCAACTTATTCAATCTGAGGGCAATATTCCTAGCCCCAGAGTCCATGGTACAGCTGGGTGAGATAATGCCAGAGTCTTCTGTGTCCCTGAGTTTTATTTTGGCAGAAAATAGCCCTTGCTCCCCCTCTCCCACTCTGAGTCCAGTGTCTTATGCATCTTATTTGTTCCCTGGAGTTCCGTATGAAGGCACCTTCTGGCTCCAGAAGCTGTTGTGCATATTTTCAACTTTGTGGTTCTTAGAACATCTTTTGAAGTGTTCAGGCAACCATTGTTGGATATTTGGATACTGGTTTCTATTCTGATAGGCAGAGACCATTGCATTCAATATCCAAGTTCCATTTTCTAAAGATGAGGCTGATTGCTAAGATTCATGGGGTCTGCCAGCAAGTCTCTAAAAGCCAGGTCCCCCTGCCCTGTGGAAAGACCCAGATCCACTTGGCTGGGACACACAGCTTCCAGGTTTTCTAACAACACAAAGATGGCATAGTCATGTTTTGTTTATTAAAGAAAGAAAATGCTCATGCCAGCCAGGCCGCCAAGAAAGACTTTTCCTTAAGCTTTGTACCAGGGAATTTCATGTCCAAGGGGCTATTTCCAAAGAAAGCTCTTGTATCTTCCAATCCCACATCTTCTGACCACTGGTAGTGGTAGTCTTTACTATGACAAATGGATATGGGATTGAAAGGCTACCCTAACTGCCAGTAGCCTTCCCTAAAAATAGAGCTCTACTGTCTTCAAAAATGGCTCAACAGAAAATGGTCGTTGTGAGCAGCTATTAGAAGGGTGACTATTCAAGCTGTGTCTGTTTAGTGCGGTGAGCGTGGCCTTCAAGCTTAATGTGCTATTGGACTGCCTTTCTATATGGCTGAGTAAAAAGCACAGCATTCTCTTTCTCCTAAAATGCCAGTCCAGCTGTTTGTGAGCATTTCTTCTGACAGGAATTCCACCGGCAACTTTCATTCATTCTTGCTTGCGGATGTTGTTATTCCCGCTTTACAAACCAGGAATCGAGGCTCCAAGGTTAAGTACTTGACAGAGTCAAGGCAGCACCAAACTCACATTGCTTTGGCTCCAGAGCCTGTATTTTCCACCATACAACCTGTTTCTTGGCGACGGAGATCCTTTCCCACTGAATTAAACTCAGCTTTGAGGGAAGCCAGGGATTCCAGTAATAGGAACTTTCTAGAAAGACCCAATTCTTACCAAAGGCAGGTTTCGTGTCTTTTGCCATTCTTCCCAGAGAGACATTGAAAATGATCACTGTTGTCAGTGACCAGACCGGTTACCTGGGTTCACTCAAAAGCTCAAAGTACTATAAGTATGCAAATACTAGAATGCTATTTCCTCACAGCTGGCGACAAGAAGATGGTAGGGGCTCTCTGTTGATCACTTCAGCCCAAAGATGTTGCTTTGAAGAAAGTACAATAAAACATATGAAAATAGTTATGTTGGGGAAAAAGAAAATAGGGAAAGAAAATAGGCATGACTAACACGCAGTTTGTTTGGTATCAGATTAGGGTGAGGTGGTTTAACAAATGCTGTGGTTTCCTTATGAGAGGACTCCTGCCACTTAGGAGCAGCTGGCATACTAGATGTTATACCTGGAATGCCAGAGTCCCCAAAAGGAACAGCGTTTATGTGGAGCTGACTCCTGACTCTTGAAAGGGGAGCCTGGGTGAGTACGCAATGCATGTTCCCTTTTATCAGCAACCATGTCAGGAAGTGCTTCTGGGGTGGCAGATGGCTCAGGGCAAGTCCCTAAGAAGACATAGTTGTGGTAGGCTACTGACTCTTGCTGGAAGACCACAGGACATGTCTCAGGTGCCACAATTCACAGGTGTCACAGGTGCCGCGGGTGTCACATGTGAAGATGCCACATTTGTGGGACATAGATGGAGTTCAGTATGTGTTGCATTGTGTCATTTCCCCAGGGGCAAGAAGTCATCTTGGATGATGTGACCATGCCTCTCACTTGGCCTCCTGCAGGATGAGTAGACTGTGTTTCTGAGGACAGTCTGCTGGTTAGGATACTCACACCCAGACAAATGCCTGACATTTAGAGGTCCAAGAGAGCCAGGTGCCTGGTATTCCACTATGAAGGGAAAGAGCCTGAAATAGGAATCAGGAGACCTGACTTCTAGTCCTTGCTCTGCCCCCAATTTGCTATGTAACCTTTGATATGTCATATAATCTCTCGAACATCAGTTTCCTTAATTTGTATAACCAGAGAGTTGAAAAATAATCCCTAAAGTCACTTGAAAAGTGTAATTCCAAGACATCAGAAATAATTTTTGAAATTGAATGAAAAACATCTTACCTGACTTGCCGGTTCTAGAAAGATTTTTGCAAAAGTGAGTGAAAAGTAAGAGATGATTTGCAAATGTGTAACCTGGGAATCAGAATCGGAGAAGGCCTGAGAGTGGAGACAGGTGACAATTTTTGAGGTATTCTATATTTTTATTCACCTATCCATTTTTTCCCCCTGTTAAGAACTATCTCTAAGTCTTCACTTCACGCACAAAGCTTTTCCCACAGCCCTGGCTTATTCTGATCTGTTTCCTTCCTGGCCACTCATGGAGCATGGTGTCTTTCTCAGGCCTCAGACACAGCATTTGTTCTCCTTGCATTGCTCTCTGTTTGTTTGATGGAACGGTCACCTCTGAGCTGGAGGATAAGTCCCATGATGGTAGAGAGGAAGGCCTGGCATATATTTAATCATCTCCCTGCTCTACACAGAGCTTTGTCAGTGACAATAACCCATGGAGGACTGAGCACAAGGCCAGTCACCGGGAATCATTAAAGTAAAAACTAATCACTTCGTCAAATTCATTGTTCTGGTTACTTTATCTTTGAATAAGCGGAATGGGCAAATAATTAGAGGAATGGGAAGGTGAGTGCCAAGGTTTCAGTGGTGTAGAAAAGCTTGGAAACCAAGATAGGCAGTGCCAAGGGCCTAGTAAAACCCGATTCCCAAGGATGAGCTAGGAAACACATTGAAATCATTTCACTGTGACCCTATAGCAATCAGATGGTCAGTTTAACTTTCCAACTTGGTACCTTTGCTTGATCATAGGGTTCAAAACTATTAATTGAGACTATAAGCACTAATGTTTCCTAGAAAGTTTAGAATTTAGGAGTTACATTTTATTTAGAAATATTTTCTCCTGGTGAAAAATTCCTCCTCTTCCCCATTGTGCTTGATGGGGACCCGGGGCTCCTTTGGTTTGCCTGGGGAGGGTGTCAGCATTTGATCTGTTCAAGCCAGTCCTGCTTGGGCTCATAAAGTGCTTAATTAAGGTGTGACTGTGCTTTGGTGGTAAAGCCTAATCTTTAATGGAACCAGAGTGGGGTCACTTTATTTAAAGCCACAATTCTCACCAAAGACCTCATTATGCAACTAACACACATGCAGGCTTTTTCTTCCCAGTGGAATGCAGAGGTTTTCTCGGGTGCTAACTCACATGCAGAGCCACAATTGGACATGAGTGAGGCTGACCACTACTCAAACCCCAAGTTTGTAGGGTCTGTTGAGCGAGTCTATCTAACCACATCACTGTGTCAGCCCAGTTGATGGCAAAGGGTTTTGAGCACACCCTGGGAGCAGGGCCTAGGACAGGTGTGAGGGACAGACCTATATGTCTATGTGAGCCAACTGAAGGGAAGCAGGGAGGGGAAGAGTTGGGCTTTTGTAAGCTTTGAAATAAAAGGAAGGATATCATCTCGTTTGGGCTTCATCTTAGACAGACGGTAACTTTCAAATCTCAACTTCTTTCTTATCAGCAGAAAAAAATCATGAGTTGGATATGATGCTATGTGACTCTCTTGGGGTTACTATTATTCCCTATATGAGTTAATGATTGCTTTTGGCTGCCAGTAGAGACAAGAAGAAAAAGTGGCTTAAATAAATTAACTTTTGTATTCTCCTATGAAAGAAATCCAGAGGCGGGTACCCAAGGCTGGTGGGACAGCTGGTATGATAGGATTTTAGGAGACTTCTATATTTCTGATCCACCATCCTTAGCTTGTGACTTCACTCCTCAAGGAAGTTCATGGGCACATGATGACTGCTGGAACTCCAGTCCTCATGTCTATGTTCCCAGGAAGGAAGAGAGGAAGGGAAAAGGTAGAAGGGCACAATTGCTGCTGTATCAGCTCTCATGGAAACCCCATCCAACCTATTCTACTTACATCTCATTGGATACTCAAAGTCACAAAGGGGGCTTGGAAATATAGTCTTTTAGTGCTATCCTTTTCAGCCTGAATAAAAGCAAGATTTGATTCTGTTGCAAAGAAAGAAGGGGAACATGAATATTGCAAGGTAGCTGGCAGTCCCTGCCACCTTCTCCTACCTCAGTGCTCCCCATTTCTCATCCTTGACAAACAATCTCTTAGTCCCCCTCTTCCTTTTCCCATCTCCGGATGGTGGGGCTCCAAAGCTGGTTAGCGGGGGTTGAGAGAACTCACAGACAATATAGTAGCTGACTGTCTGTGAGTCCTTAGTATGTTCCAGACATTGTCATAGAAGCTTTCCATGCCGTGCAGAGGAGTGACAGATCTCCTGCCCTGGTCAGGGGTACCAGGAGGCCCAGGGTAGTTTCCCCAGTGAAATGTCACCCAGCAGTAGTCTAACAGAGAAGCCAAGGCAGCCTGGCTTGCTGGCGAATATGGGGCTCTGGCATCAACTGAGAAGCTTAGAATTCTTGCTCCACTTGCTAAGCAAGTAATTGAATCTTTCTTTGCCTCAATTTTCCCATCAGTAAAGTGGGGATAATGATAGTACTGGCTTCTAGGCGTATATTATTTTCCTGCGGCTGCTGTAACAAATTACCACAAGCTGGAAGGCTTAAAACAACCGAAATTTATTCTCTCCCAGTTCTGGAGGCCAGAAATCTGAAGCAAAGGTGTGGGCAGGGCCATGCTCCCTCTGGACGCTCTAAGAGAGAATCCATTCATCGCCCAGTCCAGTTTCTCATGGCTGCTGGCAATCCTTGGCTTGTGGTGGCATCACTCCACTCTCTGCTTCCATTTTCATATCACCTCCTCTGTGTGTGTCGAATCTCCCCCTTATAAGAACACTTTCGGTGGCATTTAGGATCCACTTAGATAATCCAATCATCTCAAAATCCTTAACCACATCTGCAAAGACCCTTTTTTAAAATAAGGGGGGATGTGTTGGGCTGGCCCTGTGGCCGAGCAGTTAAGTTCGTGCTCTCCGCTTTGGTGGCCCAGGGTTTCACCAGCTGGATCCTGGGTGCAGATATGGCACCACTCATCGGGCCATGCTCAGGCAGTGTCCCACATAGCAGAGCCAGAAGGACCTACAACTAGAATACACAACTATGGACTGGGGGACTTTGGGGAGAAGGAAAAAAAAAAAAAGAAGATGGGCAACAGATGTTAGCTCAGGTGCCAATCTTTAAAAAAAAAGAGGGGGATGTGGACTTATCTTTGGAAGCCATTATCAGCCTGCCCTGGGGGTATCAGGAGGCTCAAATGACAGGAGATTTGTCAGCGCTCAGATGTGGTGCCTGGCACTGGGTTAGCCCTCAGAAATGTTAGTCATCGCAGTAGCTCTCCTATCTTGACGGTTCTCTGGAGGGCAGGAGCACTGTGGGAAACAGAACTCGAAGGGTCACATTTTCCTCTTTTCTAATTAGAGCTTCGCCAGAAATGATCATTCCTCCCACTGATGGAGCTCTCACTCTCCCAGACGCTCTGCGTGGGTCTCCACATCTCGTCTCCTTTACTCCTCACCATGGCTCTATCATGGTCATTGGTTTACAGAGGAAGAAACTGGGGTTCACAGAACTTAAGTCACTTCCCCAAGATCTCACAACCTCAAGTGGGGGAGTTGGGATTCAAGCTCATTCTCTTTTCCCTTTATCATGTGAATTTGTTTTTAATATGCCTTGTGTGTGTTCTGAGGGACTTCCGTGGAAATGAATTGTGAGAAGGAAGAATTCAAGATTTAGGTGGTGCCGGGGGACACAGGATGACAGGATGTGTACAGGACCACACTGCATGGATGGGATGGTTTTAAAATTATTAATCTAATTAAGGAAGGCTTGGCTTTACTCGAATTGCAACATATCACCATTTCCATCCTTCTTTTTGCCAAGTGGCACTTGTCCCAATTTACTCCTGTTTTCTCCTCTGTGAACAATGTCCCATCTCAAGCTCAGACAACAATGTTGCTTGTCCTTATTGTGACTATAATGATCTCACACGTCTTCTCTGACCACACCCTCTGCTGATGTTACTTCTCAGTTTCTCTTCACCCCATTCCCCCACCCCCACAACACTCTCAGTCATTCAGGCTATATATGATGTAGTTGCCACTTAATATAGAAAACCAAGTGTTGCTATTCATTCTCCAATGCATATGTTTTGTTTCCCAACCAGGTGGTAAATCTCTTGAGTGAAGGACCTCAGACTCATACATCTTGGCCCCAGGTTCGAGATTAATGTCTCATGTACAGTAGAGGTTCAAGAGTTGCTCAATGGTCGAATGGATGGGAAAAATATCCCACTAAAAGATCCAGCTTGTCTGGGACGGTGGTGCTGGTGAGGTGCACACCCCTTATGAGCTATGACCTCCTCAGAATCTAACCTGGAAATCCATCTCTGCACTGGTTAGATGACCCCACAGGCATGTTACTCTTGCCTGCTTTTGGAAGGTATCTCCCTTCACAGTACTGGCCTTGGTCTTGGCAATGTGAATGTATTATATCCTCCCTTTGGTTTTTAAAGCAGTTGCTAATGTGAAGCTTCCCAGCCCAAACGGATTCCTTCACAGCAGGAAATAGATATCTCCTTAGCTTGAGTCAAAATGTCAGAATGTAGGTTGGGAATGAACCTGAGGGGCAGTGATGGCTTAGTCCGTCACAGTGGGGCTGTCCTAGAGCTACACTAAATAATATACAACCCACCATGGCAGCCATTCCAATGAGTGCCCTTTACTAAATTGGAGGTGCTTCCTGTGAATGGCTCCCTTTACATTACCCCCTTGCTTTGTTTCTTGGGCAAAATTAGCACCTTCTAGAACTCATAGGATCTGGAGCTTCTGTCCTACTGTTACAAATGCACAATTTGTTCTTAGGGATGGTTGGCTGCCTAGACACTAAAAAGACTACTTTTTGTTACTCCCAACCCTCCCTACCTTTCTACTTTCAATAGTCCCTGTGGTTTCAAATAGTTTCCATGGTTTTTGTGCTAAGTACTACAGAAATGTGATTTCCAAACCTGCGTGAACATCAGAATTATATTAGTCAGAATAGGGCAGGTTGTGCTGTAGTGACAAACAATCCCCAAATCTCAGGGGATTAACACCACAGAGGTGTATTTCTCACACGCTTGGGTTCACAGAGGACCACATGACTCCAGGACAACTGACCTCCATGAGGAAACTGGCAACCAGGCTGCTTGGATCTTGAGGCCTCACTATCTTTACTTGAGGCTTCCCCTGCAGCAGAGGAAGTGAGAGGGTCTTGCAATGGGCATTTAAATGCCCTGGCCCAGAAATACCACATGTCATTTCCACTCAAAGCCCACCTGCCAAAATCCCATGGCTCCACCTAATTGTAAAAGCTCTTTGCTCTCCCCTTCTGCTGGGAGGAAAGATGAATCAGAATGGGCAAGCACCAGAAAGCTCTGCCATAAGAATTATTTGGTGAGCTCAGGAAAAATATAGATGCCACGGCCCTGACATCAGAAAGTCTGATTCAATTGCCCTGAAATGAGACCTGGGGACCTAAAGTTTTGGCAAATGTCCCAGATAATTCTGATACAGTTGGCACTTAGGTAGACATTTGGAAACCACTGCTTTACAGTGGGGGCATTTCTAATCCCCCATTGGGGTGTCTTGTGGCTGTTTAGGTGATAAGACTGACACACGTCCAGGAATGTGCAAAACAAGTCAATACATAACTCAGTGCTAAAATATGCAGCATATGCAATAAGTGCTATAGGAATTCAGGGAACACCTCCCCTCCCTCTGATATGCTCTCCTCTTGTTTGGGTGGCTCTACCAGACAACGTATGGTAAAGAGCTCTTGCTCAGTATACATTTGCGTGTGTGTGTGTGTGCTGGGAACCCAGAGTAAAGAGGCGAGGAGGGTCAGATGTCCATCTTTCCTTGCAGAGTCTGTTGGAACAACAAGGCCCTATGAATAACATCATAATAGCTTTTTACACAGCAGGCTTAACCTGGAGGGGATATCAGAGATTCTGAATCTAATTCTTGCTCTGTCATTGCCTTACTGTGTGACCCAGTGTCAGCTATAAAGCCAGGCAACTCTGCCTACTCCGAGGCTAATTAGCCAGCCTGAGGCTGACTCAGTTTGGAAGAGCTGCTTCTTCTCCTCCTTCTCCTTCTGAACAGCCTGTTCAGTGAGGGCTTGTGTTCAGCTGCTGGTTAACAGAAACTTGAAAAACCCGGGCTAAAATATATTTTTTGGCTTACAAAGAAGAGATCCAGAGGTTGGCAATCTTCATGGTCCCAGGTTCCCTTTGGTTTTCCACTTGATCACCTCTAGGGTGTGACCTTCTGCCTCATTCTCTCCAGATGGTTGCTGAAGCTCCAGTCATCATATCTCCATTTCAGGCGTGAATACGGGGAAGAGCAAAGGACAAAAAGGATCTTTGCCAATTGAGTCCAGAGAAGTACCAATGAGTGACATGTGTTTACATCTCATTGGCTAGAACTATGTTGTATGACCATGCAAGCTGCAAGTGAGGCTGGGAAACATAAGAGCCTCTATCATAAAACCCCATGTCAGGCATCCAAGCTTTTTATCCCATTCCCCTGCACAGTGAAATATAGGCGTCTGCCTTGTGGAGTAGAAGACGGTGAGCTCTTGCTCCTGGGCAGATACACGCAGGCTCGGTGGATAAACAGAGGCAGAAGACCGAGGGTACAAAGACCCGAGTGTGCCAATCCTGATGCCTTGGAGAGTGGGCTTGTCAAGCCAGAGTGTGAGCAGGGATTCTCTTCCCTCCAAAAGGGCGCAGGCACTGTGCTTCTTGCTCAGGATGCCAATCCTCCTGTGGAAGGGAACTTACTCTAACAACACATGTCACAGTGGCAGCTTTGTTTTCAGAAGTAGAAGGCACATGAGAAGAGAAATTTGGCCTTTCAGTAGCCAAACAGCCTGTAACCTCTTTTCTCAATGAAACGTGAGCTTGTTTTTATTGTGAAGGTGAATACAAAGGTACAGAGTAAAACACGCCCACATTATGGAAGAGGGTGAGTGAAAGTAAACTTCTCGTCCCTTCTCTCTCCTGCCAGTGACTTCAGTCCCATGGCCCAGAGGCTACACTTTCATGTGTCCCCTGACCACTTTCCAGATGTTTTCTTTGCATAAACGTATATGTATATTGCTTAAAAACACACCAATGGGATCGTACTTTGCATGCTGCTCTGCAATTTGTCTTTTGCATTTGGTATCTTGGTGATCACACCATATTACCACCTGTAGAACCAGCTTATTCTTTTGTATGGCCATGTGTTACGAATGTGCCATAATTTATTTACCTGTCACCAGTTGAAGAACATTTCGGTCTTTCGAAGCTTTTGCTACCAAAATCATTGTAATCCTCTGACCCTTTTGTTAGGATTCCTGTCTTGTTGGGCCCATTCTCTGGTTTGGAAGCTGAATTTGGCGGCTGGTGGGGAGAGTCTTGCTGCCCCTGGGAGGACTGCCCATGTGATGCCTGGGATGCTGGTCTTTCTCTGGTCAGGCCCGTCCCTGGATCCTCCTTAAGGGGCCTGAATCCATGGCTTCCTCCTTTGTCCCAGGCCCTGCCCGTCCTCCCCAATGACTCCACACCCAGGGCAGGGCAGGGCAGGGTTGATACGTGTGGGTGTCTGGGCAGGTAGTAATCTGGTGCTCTGGGCGGATAAATAATATGAGGCTCCTTCAATTGATATTTGCGAAAATACTTGTTCAACTCTTATTTGAAGGAAAGGCTGAGTGCCAGGGAGAGGAGAAGATGGCTTGCTGGTGGCAGTTTTTTACCCTGCCCTTGGTCGCAAGAAGAAGGAGTCCACCCTACATTTCACTGGACCAATCCTCCTTGGGAGGGATTTCAGTGACCACCTGTTATTACTAGAGCACATCCCCTGGGGTCTCCACCTTCCACCTCCCAAACCCCATCTCAAGCAGCTGATCCTTTCCAACCACATACAATACTCACCCTAGAGAAGTTCTGGAAGTTGTCATTTTCTCCACCTTCAATGTCATTTCTGGTGAATTTTGTCCCTCCAGGGATGCCTCCAGCTCCCCAGTGATGTCTCAGTGCCCTTTAGAGCTGAGGCCCAGCAGCAACACCTCTTAATCTGGATCAACTGAGGACCCTTGGAAACTCTCCTGCCTCCGAGGCCAAGGCCAGTCTCATTAAAAGGGGCTTCACTGCTGATGGGTTTGACCATGGCCTGTGATCATGTTAGGTTGTCTAGGGAGGGCGGGATGCCTCAGTTGGTTAGAGCAAGGAAGTAACAAGGTTGTGAAGAAACCACTTTCTAACTTGACATCAAAATCATGCTATGTTCTGATTAAATGCTTTCTTTTTAATTTTGTTGTGGTTTAAGTTTCAGTTTATAAATTACCAAAAGGCAAGGTGGCTGTAACCCTATTTGTCAGCAGGTCCATGGGAGAAAGAAAACAGTCTTTGGAAGGCAGGTCCAGCAAACCAAAACTCATAAGGTCACATGTTGGATTTCTGAAAAGATGTTCACTGGATTTGTGAACAAATGCTGGACCCAGGCATCATTGGATATAATGCCTTCTGTGTTTTGGCTACAAAGGGGAGCTGGCAAATGAACATGACTAGATCATTCTCTAACCACTGCTGCTATGGGAAAGCAACTCAGTGTACATTCTGCCAGTAGTGATATTATTATGGCTTCTAGTTGTAGAGAAGGCCACACTCAAAGACCCTGGAGAACCGTGCTACCTGGCTGTCTGCGTAGAGCAGAGAGAGCAGCTACGTACTGAGTATGTCCCCAGAGCCATGTCCACAGTAGACATCTTGAGGGGATCATGGCATTCTTTCCCTGTGATTCAACTCAATCTTGACTTCTTTCCTAAGCAATCACTACCAATCAATCAGATCTGGTGCATGAGTTACAACCTATTTGCCATCCTGGGCCTAGAGGATATTCAAAGTCAAATATAATACCATACACCTTTCTGCAAATGTAGCCTGTAAAACTATCCCACTTTTCAAATGCCAATCTGGGGGCTAATTCAAGGTTTTTTAAATTCTAAGCTGTTAAGCTCCAACTCTTCTAGGCAATTGCTAAGCATTATAATGAAAAAGATATTTGAAGGATTTTTGTCTTCAATGAACTCACAAACCAGGGATATACATATCTTATTGTAACATATTTTGGCAAGTGTGTTATTAGTTCATGAACAGAGCACTGTTCTGCTCTAATGAGGTAAAGAGGAAGAGTTTGAACTGAACTCAAAGGATATTTGGCTGGTCAAGAATGAAAAAGACCACCCAGGCATAAGAAAAAGAATGTGTGGAATTCGTGGAATGCTGAGAGGACACAGTCTGTTCTGACAAGGGTGAGCATCAAACCGGACAGAAGCATGAGGACATGGGAGTTGGGCAAAAAGGGAAGGAATGAGGCTGGAGAAGAAAGCTGGGCCATTTGCACCAAAGATTTTTCCTGCTTTGACTTGAGGCTTTGGATTCTTCTAACTAGCTTGACCCAGGCACGCTCTCCTCTATCTCCTATTTTTACCTTCTGCTCCATGGCAGGATGGATGCCTGCCTACTCGACACGTTGATCTCTGACTCCATCATCCTGAAAAGTCTGCAGAGTGGGCAAAACTGCCATTCATACTAGAGACTGTGGGGGAGCTTTGTAGTAGGAACTGCTTAGAAGCTTGTATTTGAGTCACTGATATATGAACAGTTGATAATCTCTTCGAGTAAATGAACATGAAGACCTGAAAATATCTCTTCCTTAGCTTTTTGATCTATAGTGCTTAATGAAGTGCCGATCTTAACTAAGCGAACACAAAACCATTAGTTAATGCAGAGACTATCAGACCCAGTGTGGCTCCATCAACAAATGAATTCTCTGCTTGGGCCAGACCCAGAAAGAAGGAGAGGAGGAGCAGTGGGGAAAGATTTTGAATTAAAGACAGTGAAATTTCCCACATTGGCCAAAGAAAGACCCAGACCAGACTGGGCAAGCAGACACCACGTCTGGGCCACCGTGAGAGGGCGACTCAGCTAGGTTGTGGTCAGATCTCAAGGAAGAAAATTCCGCAAATCAGGTATGAAGTTAAACAGAGCCTTGGTCAGCTGTACAGGTGTCATGACTAGGTATTCAGGGTAGAAGCTTAGCAAGTGGCTTGGTCCAGTGAGCAGAAGCAGATGGGCAATATCATATGGTCAGGTATGATGGAGAGAAGTTAGGTGTGGGACCTGCCAAAACTCTCTTCCTGAAACAGATCTGGTCAAATTTCCCTGCCCAAGAATCTTTAGTGACTCTTAGTTGCAGATATAACTACATTCAAACGCCTTAACCCAGCATTCCCATTTTACTAGTTTCACTCCCGTCAAGTTTTCTGGCATAGAAAGCTGCTTGAGATTCGCTGAATTGACCTCTAATTTCCCCACCCTGAACATTTTACTCAAACTGTCCCTTCCACTTGGAGTGCCCATTATTTCTCCCTCTCTTCTAAATCCCCAGAGCATGGTGTTCTCTTACAATTCTTATTAGTCTCTTTCAAGTAGGCATCAATGTCTTTGTCCCTTCTTTTTGATCATAGACTTACTTATTCTGGGGTTGTGTCTTGTTCATATTTTTATCCAAAACAGCACCTAGCCCTGCACCTTGCATGCTTTAGGTCCTCAATCTTTACTTGTTGGAAGTCAGTAAAAAGGTTTTCAAGCTCATCTCAGGACTGAAATAGAGGAGATGTATGTAGGATTCACCAGGAGAGTTCTCAAAGGGGTCACGTGTGCTGACAGATGAAGACAGAGCCTATCACAGGGCAAGGAGGGTCTTCCCTTTGATCCCCATCCACAGTGGTCACAGAAGTCGTAAAGGGCTTGTCCTATCGTAGGGACACAGTCACACAGGGATATAAATTTTATATATTCTGGTCCAGGAAATACGTCTATCTCAGGAAGATCACTGCCCCTGGGTCTGTCTCTGGGTAGAATGAGAATGTGGCTCAGGTCTAGCTATAGGGTGAACTCCAACAAAGTTCTACGGGTTGATAGCTCTGCCTGTTCATGTCTGACGCTGGGGCCTGTGATAGGACAAGGCTCCTGAATCAGGGCATCTGCCTAGGCTTCTGACTCAGAAAGGAAGAGGAGGAATCAAAGTAGGTCAGGGAGGAACAGGTGCAGGGCACTCTGGAGGAACCTGGGAGATTGGAGTCGCCTCAAAACCCTTTGGGCCACCATGTCATAGAACAGATCTACAAGGGTTTTCTCCATCCAACTGGTCTACTCCTCCTAGAATTACTCTGACACTCACTGTGGACCTGAAATGAACAGAACTCCAAGAATCACTCATCCTGACCCAGAGTAAGCTTCCTGATTACTCTTAAATACCTTGGATTGCACCCTTTAGGAAAGGCTGGGATAGCTTTCTATTGGGAAGAATTGAGAAAGAGAACGGGGAAAAACACAAAGAGAAAAAGGTTGGAGGGTGGGAGTGCAAAAGAGTAGAAAAGAGAAGGTCTGAATGACATCTGGTAAGAGCTTAATACTTTTTTTGAAAGAATGAATTATTGGAAGTGAATAAAAGAGGATAGAAAATACAATAAATGGAAAAGAGAAAAATGAAAAGGAAAGTAGTGATAGAAGCAAGTAGTAGTTGATTAGAGGGAAGAAGTAAATAGTAAAATTTAAGAGATTAGAGGAACATACAACAACTCCCAAGCAGGCTCTCTCTTTCGGTTGGCCATATAGTTGCCAGAAGCTCTAGACTCACACGCCTGGTTCCAAGTGCGCAAGAAAGAGATCCTTTACAAGTCCTTAGAGTCCCCTAGATTAAACCAACCAGCCACCCTGTGGCTGTTCCTGAACCAATCACTGTGATCCAGGGTGGCTTGGTTGGGGGAGGAATAACACCAACTGGCCATGCCTGGATCACAAGCCCTTCCTGTCAACAACGTATGAAGCAACTTCATGTGCTGATAGGTTAGGCTGAGTCCCTTGCTCCATCTCTAGAGCTGGAGGTGGAGCCCCATCCAAAGCACATAGAATGAGAATGGGGAAAGTGTGCTCTTAGACCAAAGAATGGAGTGTGAGAGCTGAGTTGGCAAAACTCCAAGATGTCTGTTACACCAGCACTTTCCGTCTTCTTTGCTTGGGTAACTCCTCTTTGCTCTTTGAAACCATCTTAGGCATTATTTCCTCTTGGAAACCACAGAAGATTAGACGCCCCAGAACATAATCTGTGTGTTCATAACTCTCCCTTCTAGAATGAGAGCTCCTTCAAGGCTTTGCCTTTTTTCTATGTATCCTCAGGACTGAGTATGGGGCTTGACATAACTAAAGTTTGTTCAATAACCGAGAGATAATGCATGCATGCACATATATAGGAGTATGTGCCAGAGTGGGACTTCCCTCTCATCCCCAGAGAGAACACAGCTACATTGGGATGGCTGCGCCCAGGAGTAGTGAAGCTTTCTCTTAAGCAGAAGCCACTACTTCTGGGGTTGGAGCTAGGATTGGAGCCCCACACTAAGCATACAGTCTGAGAGTGGAGAACAGGGTTCCACCTCCCCAGGAGAAGGCCACCTCTGAAGTGGTGTCACCAGTGCTGCTATTGTCTCAGACCCCCAGACCATGGGACTGAGTCTCTCCCTCACCCTGGGGCCCCAGGAAGGCATCTGGTCACATCAAATCTTAGAATCCTGTCTTTTCACATCCATCCCTTTCTTTCTATTGTACCACCTCCTGCTGGTCTCCTGACAGCCCTCCTACCCCTTGCCTTTGCCTGACTCCTCTAAAACTTGCACACCAGTGCTATAAGAATAGTCCATAAACACCAATTATCATGTCACTCACTGTATGAAAAACCTCAGTGAGCCCTCAGTGCTTCTAAGATAAATTCTTCAACATGGAATTAAAGTTCATTGTCAGTCTTTCCCCAGATTTTACAGGTATCCAAATTCTCACTCCTCACCTTCCAGACCTGTGCCCACCCTATAACCCGCTTTCCCCTCCTTCCATGTGTACTTCTTCCTCTTTGCTCATGCTCTGTCCCTGCTTAGTGTCCTCATTTTTCCACTTGTTATCCAACCCGACTTCTCCTTAATTCGCTCATTTTTCACGAGGTGTTTTCTGACCTCTTTGACCCACAGCAATCTTCTCTGAATGAATATATTCCTATAAAAATCGAGCCTATATCCATTGTATCTACCACAGAATTGGCACTTACTTAATCATAGCTGATCTATGTGGTGCCTTGATTTTCCCACTGTTACAACACAAACTCTTCTGTATTCCTCCACAGCACCCAGCAAAGTGCTGGAATGCAGCAAGAGCATATTAAGTGTTTGTTAAATGAAAAAGTGAAGGGGAGTGTGTTGAATGAAAAGGGGCAAATGGACAGTATGACTAAATTTAGAGTATTTTGGCTTTGTTTTAGTTTGGTTGTGAATACTCTTTTTGCCTTTTGGCTTGTCGCTTAACTTTCTTAGCCTCAGTTTCCTCATCAGTAACTTAAGGAAAATCTTCTCTGCTCTGCAGAGGTCACAGGGTTATGGTGAACCCCAAACGAGAACTCATACGTGCAAGCACTTCATGAACTGTTAAGGTAAGCTATTTGGACTTCTCTTTTAATTTTAATTATAGAATATTTTTCTTCTTACTTTTAGACTTGCAACCTTATTTCTCGAAAGAGGGCCCAACAGGATAGGCAGTCTTTACAAAAAGGCTGTTTACAGACACTACACAGATGAGACCTACTCCACGGAGATCCCCAAACCTCCCTGGCTTGGATTCCTGGGCCCCATCTTGAGGGCTGAAGTGGGTGATGTGATCGTCATCCATTTAAAGAACTTTGCCTCCCGCCCTTACTCTCTGCACCCACATGGAGTCTTCTACAACAAAGATTCAGAAGGTAAATGTCAATCCTGTATTATCGGTGTCTTGTCTCTGTTTCCAGTGTAAGGCAGCTGTCAGTTACAGCGAAAGGGATTCTGAGAGCACAATGGTTATGCGTGTTCATTGTCTTCTCCCAGTCTCCTTCTCTCTCCATCTGTCCCCCCTCCTCTCTCTCGTCTTCCTTTTTTATTCCCTTCCTTCCTTCCTCCCTCCTTTCTCACTCTTTTTTATGTTAATACAGAACTGGGTTCTGGGCGCCCTTAGCACATGCCCCACCGCACCCCAGAAGCACACTAACGTCCTTCTTTGTCCATCAGTCATGACTGGGTGGCACACTGGATAAAGAGCAGCAGGCACCAACAGGTTCCAGTGTCCCATCACCAGTAACAGGCTTGGCTGTGGGGATCGTGTCTCAGTGTAAATTGATCCCAACTTCCCTGCTTACGGCTCCTGTCTTCAGTGCTTCCTTTCTGAAGGAAAATATAGTCTTCTTGTGTGTGCTTTAAGAGTTTCAATAGTATGGTTTCTTGAGTCTTCCCTACTGCTTTTAAAAAATTTTAAACAACATTCTTAGGCTTTTGAGACTAAAGTATTTTTCACATCCCCTGTTGCACTCTTGCTCATGACCAACAACCTGATCAAAAAATGTGCAGAGTGGGGCTGGCCTGGTAGTGCAGCAGTTAAGTTCACACGTTCCACTTTGACAGCCCCAGGGTTCGCTGGTTCGGATGCCGGGTGCAGACCTACACCTTCTCAAGCCATGCTGTGGCAGCTGTTCCATATATAAAGTAGAAGAAGATGGGCATGGATATTAGCTTAGGGCCAGTCTTCTTCTGCAAAAAAGAGGAGGATTCGTGGCAGATGTTAACTCAGGGCTAATCTTCCTCAGAAAAAAAAAAAAGAAAAAGAAAAAAAATGGGCAGAGGATATGAACAGACATTTTTCCAAAAAAGATATACAGGTTTATTCTTAACCTTCCTAGTTCTGCCAGAGGAACTCTGGGTAAAGTTTGGAGCAAAGGCCAGGTCCTTACTTCATGTGCTTTTGGGCCCCCAATTCACTTCTTCTCAGTGCTTTTAAAAGGTTTGCCTTCAATTATAAACCTTCCTTTGAACATCCAGTAGATGCCAGAGACTGACTGTGGGTCCCGGGAGTAAAAGATGAATGAATCAGAAGCTATCATTGAAAATCACTGACTCTAAGTGTAAGGGTTTGGTTCAGAGCTCTTAATTCTGTTCCACTAATCTATAAGCTGATCCTTGTACCAATGCCATACTGTCTTAATTACTGTGGATTTATGGTAAGTTTTGAAATTAGGTAGTATAAGTCTTCCAACTTTGTTCTTCTTTTCAAGACTTCTTAGCTATTCTGGGTCTTTGTATTTCCATATAAATTTTAGGTCAGCTTGTTCATTTTTACAAAAAAAAAAGCTAGTGGGATTTTGATGAAGATTGCATTGAGTTTACTCATCAATTGGGGGAAAATTGCCATCTACATTTTAAAGATGAATTGCCATCTTGACAATATTGAGTTTTCCAGTCCACGAACATGAAATTTAAGTCTTTGATTTCTCCCAACGATGTTTTAGTTTTTAGTGTACAAGACTTGCATTTCTTTTGTTAAATTTATCCCAAAGTATTTTATTCTTTCTAATGCTGTGAGAAATGGAATAGTTTTCTTAATTTCATTTTTTGAGTATTTGTTGTTAGTGTATTGAAATACAATCGATTTTTTGTATATTTATTTTGTATCCTCCCATCTTGTTAAATTTGTCTATTAGTAGACGTTTAGAAGGTTCCTTGGAATTTTCTACATACAGCTTCACATCGCTGTGAATAAAGACAGTTTTACTTCTTAATTACCAGTCTGTAAACCTTTAATTTTTTCCTTTGGCCTTACTGCACTGGCTGGAACCTTCAGGACAATATTTAATAATAGTGGTGAGAGCAGATATTCTTGCCTTGTTCCCAATATTAGGAAGAAAGCATTCGGTCTCCCTCCTATTAAACATGTCAGCCATGAGTTTTCTTAGGCATGCTTTATGAGGAAGTTCCCATCCATTCCTAGTTTGTTCAGAGCTTTTAATTTGATAAATACTGGATTTTGTTAATTACTTTTCTGCACCTGTTGAGATGATCATGTGAGTTTTCTTCCCTTTATTCTATTAATGTGTTATGTTACATTGATTTATTTTTTAATATTAAACCAATGTTGCAATCATAGCATAAATCCTATTTGGTCGTGGTATAATTCTCTAAATATGTTGCTGAAGTCAGTTTGCTAATATTTTATTAAGAATTTTTGTGTCTACATTCATGAGGAATATTAGTTTGTAGTTTTCTTTTCTTGTGATGTCTTTATCTGGCTTTGGTATCAAGCTAATATTTGCCTCATAGGATGAATTCAGAACTATTCCTTCCTCTATTTTCTGATGGATTTTGTAAAGGATTGGCATCTTTTCTTCTTTCAGTATTTGATAGGATTTATAAGTGAAACAATCTCAGCTTGTGTTTTTCTTTGAGGGAATATTTTTGATTGCTAGTTCCATTCCTTACATATTATAAGTCTATTCCAATTTTTAATTTATTCTTAAGTCAGTTTTGGTAATTTGCTTCTTTCTATGAATTTGTCAGTTTCATCTAAATTGTCTAATATTTTGGCATAAAATTGTTTATAATATTCCCTTATGATCCTTTTGATTTCTGTATGGTCAGGGTGATGCCCCATCTTTCATTCCTGGTTTGGTCATTTGTGCCCTCTCTCTTTCTTGGTCAGTCTAGATAAAGTTTTCTCACTAGAAACTTCTAAATAAAGTTTTGTTTATCTTTTTCAAAGAACCAACTTCTGGTTTCATCTACTTTATATTGTTTTTCTGTTTTCTCATTCATTGATTTCTGCTCCAGTCTTTATCATTTCCTTCTTTCTCCTTGCTTTAAATTTAGTTTCCTCTTCATTTTCTAGTTTCTTAAAGGAGAAGCTTATGTTATTGATTTGAAACTTTTCTTCCCTTTTTCATAAATGTTTAAAGCTTAAATTTCCTTTTATGTACTACTTTAGCTGTATACCATAAATTTTGGTATGTTTTTTCTCCATTTTTATGTGGTTCAAAATATTTTACAATTTATGTTTTGATTCTTTTTTTGACCTATGGGTTATTTAGATATGTATTATTTTATTTCAAAATATTTGTAGGATTTGCAAGATTTCTTTCTGTTCATGATATCAAATTGAACTCCATTGTGGTATGAGAATATACTTTGCATCTTATCAGTTGTTTTAAATTTATTGAGATTTATTTTATATGTAGCTTATTGTCTATCCTGAAGAATGTCCTATGTGCTCTTGTAAAGAAGGTATATTCTGCAGTCATTGAGTGGAATGTTCTAGAGATGTCAGGTTGAGTTGGTTGATAGTGTTGTTGAAGTCTCCTATATCCTTGCTGGTTTTCTGTCTAGTTGTCCTATCAGTTATTGAGAGAAGAGTATTGAAATCTCCAACAATTATTGTTGAGTTGTGTATTTCTCCTTCCAGTGAAGTCGACTTTTGCTTTGTGTGTTTTGAGACTCTTTTCTTAGATATGAATATATTTATAATTGTTATATCTTCCTGATACATTGACTCTTATCATTATAAAATACTTATCTTTGTCTCTAGCAATATTTCTTTCTTAAAGTCTATTTTGCCTGTTACTGAGAGTTACTTTAGCTCTCATATTGTTACTATTTGCGTTCTTTTGGTTTCAACCTATCTGTGTCTTTGAATCTAAGGTATAGACTGCTTATGGTTGGATGTTAGCTTTTGTTGTCCAGTTTGACAATCTCTGCATATTGATTGGGGTATTTAGAACATTCACATTTAATGTAATTATTGATTGGTTTGATATACATTTGTCATTTTGCTAATTATTTTCTATATGCCTTCTGTCTTTCTTGTTCCTCTGGTCCTCCTTTGCTGCCCTCTTTGTGGTTAAACAAATATTTTTTAGTGTACTATTTATATTCTTCTGTTGATTTTTTTAACTGTATACTTTTTAGTTATTTTCTTAATAGTTGGCCTAGAGATTGTAATATACATTTTAACTCATCACAATATACTTCACATTTTTACCAACTTAGTTCTGGTAAAACGTAGAAGCTTTGCTCCAATAAAGCTCCATCCTCTTCCCCCTCTTTTGAGCTATTATTGTCACATAGATTACATCTCTCTCTAACTAAACCCAACAATATGATGTTATACTTAGTACTTTATATTACCTTATGACTTTTAAAGAAATTAAAAGAAGAAAGGAAAAATATATTAACAGAGTCTTGTATATTAACTCACACATTTCCCATTTCTGGTGCTTTTCCTTTCTTCCTATAGATTCAAGTTACTCTCTGGTGTCATTTCCTGTTAGTCTGAAGGACTTCCTTTAGTATTCCTTATAAGACAGGTCTGCTAGCAACAAATTCGCTCAGTGTTTATGTAGGACATCTTTATCTTGCCTTCTTTTTTTGAGGGATAGTTTTGCTGGATATAGTTTTCTTCGTTGGCATTTTTTCCCTAGCACTTGAAGTAGGTCATCCCACTGTCTTCTCATCTCCAATATTCACATGAGAAGTCAACCATTAATTGTGTTGATGCTCCCTTGTATACAATGAGTATTTTTCTGTTCTGTTTTCAATGTTGCCTCTTTGCGTTTTTCTTTCAACAGTTTGACAATGTGTCTATGTGTAGATTCTTTGTGTTTACTCTATTTGTGGTTCATTATTCTTCTTTGATGTGTAATGTTTTTCACCAAATTTGGAAACTTTTCAGCCATTATTTCTTCATATATTTTTCTGCCCCTTTTTCTTTCTCCTCTCCTTTGGAAGACTACTATTACACATATACGAATACACTTAATATTGTCCCACAGGTCTCTGAGGTTCTGTTTATTTTCTTCAATTTTTTTCTGTCTTCTTCAGATGGGATAATTCTATGCTCTATCTTCCAGTTCACTAGTTCTTTCTTTTGCCATCTTGAATCTGTTGTCACGTCCCTCTAGAGGATGTTTTATTTCATTTTTTGTATTTTTCAATGCCCAAACTCCAACTTGGTTCTTTTTTGTAATTTCTATCTCCTTATTGAGATTCTCTATTTGTTGAATCATTTTGTTCTACTTTCCCTTAATTATTTAAACTGAATTTCTTTTAGTTGCTTGAACATATTTATACTAGCTGTTTTGAAGTCTTTGTCTGCTAAATTCTACATCTGGATACACTTAGAGATAGTTTCTATTGACTGCTTTTTTTCCTGAGTATGTATCACCCTTTCCTATTTCTTTGCCTGTCTCATTTTTTCGGATGTTTTTGTTGAACACTGGACATTATTGAGAATATATTGTAGCAATTCTGGATTTGGATTGCTGTCTCATCCAAGTTTGTTTTTGTTTGTTTGTTTGCTTTTTTGTTTAGTAACTTGCCTGGGCTAAATCTGTGAAATCTGTCTTCCCTATAGGTGTGGCCACTAAGGTTTCTGCTCTTTTTTTTTTCTTGCTTTTATTTTTAAGCCTGGCTGCTAGGGGTCACCTCTATATCTGCTTAGCTTAGAGGTCAGCAAATGACTGGACAGAGGTTATGCTTCAGCATCAGTAAGTCTTCTGTTCTCTGCCATTGGACCCACAGGTGGATAGGAAATACACTCAAAGTTCAGGCATTTTTTGTCTGCCTTGGCATTTATTTTTTGCTGGGCCCTTTGCCTCTCCTCTTTGCTTGCACACAGTGTCAAGTTTATCCAGGAGTATGAGAACAACTAATGTTCAGCAATTATACCATATATATACACATACACACACACATATATATAATATTAAAAAATTAGGCAAATGCTATGAGTAAATAATAACTAACATTTATTGAATGCTTACTATATACCAGGCACCATGATAAATGTTTTATAGATATTATGTCATGTAAGCCTCAACAACTTTATGAGGAAGGGATTATAATTATCATCATCTTACAGATAAGGAGCTAACACTCGGAGAAGAGAAGGAAATCGCCTAAGTCGCATAGCTAGCAAGTGATGCAGATAGGATTTTATTCCATGCAGTCTCACTTCAGTGGCTGTGAATTAACCACTGGCTCTACTGCCCTTCTCTCTGAGTGAATGCATTTTAGAAAACTGACCTGGTCCAGGGAGTTCAAGATTTCCTGAGCCAGACCATGCTGGACCTTACAACCCATGTTCAGCACATTTGACTTTCATCCCAAGAGTGATGGGGAACCATGGAATCATTTTAAGTAGGGAGCAATATAATCAGATTTGAGATTTGAAAAGATAACTCTTGTTTTGACTTGGAAAATGGATTAGAGAGGCAAGAGATGCAGCAAACCAGCGAGGAAGTCACTGCAGAAGTCGAGTGATGAGAGATGATGTTGTTTGGGCTACAGTCATGATGGTGGAGATGGATATAAATGGATGAATTTGAGAAGAAGCAAGGACAGGACCTATGGTGCTTTGGAAATGGGGAGAGAGGAAGAGGAAGAAGATAAGATTGTTTCCTTAGTTTCTGGCTGTGACACTGAGTACTGGTGATGCCTTTCATGAGTCAGGAAGCAGTGGTTGAGGACCAGGTTTGGGAGAGGAGGGCCAGTGTTCTTTGGAAAAGATTGCTTTTGAGATCTTTTTGAGATTTACAAGTGGAGATGTCCAGTAGACATTAGGATATCAATGCAAAGTTCAGAGGTCAGGTCAGGCAGGAGATAAAAGTGGGAGTCTCTGACATGAAGCTGATGGTGCACTGCAGGGATGGGTACTATTAACCAGGGAGGGTGCTCTGGGCATGGAAGGAAGGGAGCCAGCATTATACCTTGAGGATTTCTGACACTGAATGGCAAATAGAGGAGAATGAACTGGAAAACTAAATTGAAAAAGAGTTTCCAGAGAGGACAGTGTGATGTCACAGGAGCTAAGCGAGGAGAACTTTTTAAGAGGGAGGAAAACGACAATAATATCAAATGTCTCTGAGAGGCTAGGTAACACAGGAATTTTTTAAATGCCTTTTGGATTTAATGAATGGTGGGTAGCACTCTGGATTTTCCCTATTCCTCTATCAGGTTAGATCAGTTATCAAATTAGAAAGGAGTGAAATACATTAGTTTAACTTTGAGTAAAAATGGTTTTGTCAAATACTTTTCAATGTTACAGTCTCACCTTATACTGAGAGATGAGGAAAGAAATTATTTTTAGAAAGAATAGTTTTGCACATTTGGAAACCATTCTTGAAAACATCAAAGACATAATTCATTATATTACTCAATAATTTGCATAAAATGGCTTTCTTGAAAATATTCTCTTAGAATTTAGTACCAGCAAAAAATTCCTCTTTTTTTTCTGTTGCCAATCTTCCTCCTTTTGCTTGAGGAAGATTGTTGCTAAGCTAATATCTGTGCCAATCTTCCTCTATTTTTGTTTTTTTTTTTTGTATGTGGGATGCCGCCACCACATGGCTTGATGAGTGGTGTGTAGGTCCACGCCCAGGATCCCAAACTGCGAACCCCAGGCCACCAAAGTGGAATGCACGAACTCAATCACTATGCCACCAGGCTGGCCTCAAAAAGTTCCTTTCTCTTAAGGAACTGATAAGATTCCTTTTATTAGAAACAGCATAAGCTAGTTATAAAAACATAATATATATTGTAAACCTCTATATATCAGTATGACCTAAATATAACCAGGAAAGTCAGAGCTACACTTAATACTGAAAGGGTCTAATTAATTAAATTCATCTCTTGCTTTCTTTGTATAGGTTTTGCTCTCTGACCTTACCTTTGAGTATTACACAGGATATCGGTTTAATTTGCAAAATGATTCCTATTCTTGTCAGAATAAAAGGAATTAAATGCCAGCATGCAAAAGAAAGTCTTACATAAACATATACATAAAAAGAAAGTATGTAAAAATAAGGTGAATAAATATGTAAAAATAGTCCATACATCATATCCCCAATAATTTGCGGGGAGTTATCATGGTGTAGTGGGAAGTCAGACACAACTAGACTGGAATCTGGCCCAGCCACCTGCTGGCAGTGTTACTTAATTTAATGTAAAAACGAATACTAATACCTACCATATGGGGTTGGCTTGAAGAGTGAGATAATAAACACGAAGTACCCACTATATGTATCACATAATAGGGGCTTAGCTGTTGTTTTTTCCTGGCATCCTTTTCCAAAAATTAAATTCTGTTTTCATGGTAGAATTTGTTAAAAAGACAATGTTATATATATATATATTTTTTTTTTTTTTTTGGAGGAAGATTAGCCCTCAGCTAACTACTGCCAGTCCTCCTCTTTTTGCTGAGGAAGCCTGGCTCTGAGCTAACATCCGTGCCCATCTTCCTCTAGTTTATACGTGGGACGCCTACCACAGCATGGCTGCCAAGCAGTGCCATGTCTGCACCCGGGATCCGAACGAGCGAACCCCGGGCCGCCGAGAAGCGGAACGTGCGAACTTAACCGCTGCGCCACCGGGCCGACCCCCGACGATGTTATATTTTTTAGTTATATCCTTCTTTGGCTTGCCTTGGCTATACTGGCTCTTGCTTTCTCATTTGGATTTGTATTCCTAAGGCCTAGCACGTTTGCTGGCATGTGGTCAACATCCAATACAGGTTTGTCGAATGAATTAGTAAACAAATGAAAGAATGGAGAATGAACTTGGGGTGAGTCCACATCCATCTCTCTCTCTGCCTCTCACCCTCCAGCTTCTTCTCAGTACCATCCAGCTCCTCCCAGTCCTTCAAGGCTCCTCAAATCCCAACTCTGTTTTGAAGCTTCTGATAATTATAACATATACACATTGGTCTCCCGCCTTATGCCCAGGTGGTGTTTGAACTGTTTTTGGCAGTGGACTTTCCTTAATTGAAAAGTCTTGTGCAATCGTAGTTGATAGAACAGAGGAAGGGAGTGCTCTGCCCATTCGCCCCTACTCCCTCTGCGGTAGACCCTCCACCTTGCACAGGCTCAAAATTACATTCAGCACATCACCTTACTTTATTCTCCAGTTGTCCCATGTGTTCATAATACATATTCCGGTTTGCCCAACAGAAGTCTAAGATCGCTGGTGGCAGGAGGAATGTCTTATTCTTCCTTCCTATCTCTCACGAGACCTCACACAGGCGCTGAGTCTGTAATAAGTGCCCCAGAAGTTCACTATTTCCACTGCTGCTTCTCCTTTCCTTCGTGAGTTGATGAGGAGTGAAGTGAATTGAAATCTCTCTGACTGGTACAGGAAGCCCATCAGAAGGGCTCTTTAAGGACATTTATTAAGCATCTGGTTCTGTGCAGGGCACTTCACATATGTTGCCTCATCTAGTTCTCACATTCCTGTAGGGTGGATCTCAACATTCCAGCTTTGCTGGTAGAAAACTGAGACACTGAGAATTTAAGCAACTTGCCTCAAGTCCCATAGCAAAATAAGTTTTAATTCATACGTGTTTGATTCCAAAGCTCTGGTTCTCCACGATAGCATGCGATCTCTATATTTTAACCAGGTTTTCTCCTTTCTTGGAAGGAGCCCTCTACCCAGATGGAACGTCTGGAAGGAACAAGAATGATGACATGGTTCCTCCTGGCAAAAACTACACCTACGTCTGGCCAGTGAGAGAAGAATATGCCCCTGCTCCTGCAGATGCCAACTGCCTGACCTGGGTGTACCATTCGCACATTGACGCCCCTAAGGACATCTGCTCTGGGCTAATTGGCCCACTGTTGGTATGCAAAGAAGGTAAGGAGGCTCCTCACCCCCTTCCTCAACCCCCCAGGAGCCTGTTACCAAGTGTCTTGAAAAGTGGATGTGAACTTCAGGTCTTGTCTTGCCTACCTCCCTTGTGCCACACAGAATGTGCCTCTTCTTCCAAATTTTCTTAAAGAATTAGGAAAATTGTATTCTAACATAGAATATCAATACGATCTCATAGCAGGGGCAATAATTCAGTCTTCTGCCTAAGAACCATCATAGCATTCTGAAACTTACACATATATTTTTAAGGAATATTCCGTGTTAATAGCTGTTCATACCACACTGACACCCAAAGGTAGTCAAATGACCAGGATGCTTGTGCTTCATTATGTCACCCACATAATCACTTTGCTATTTTAGTCCGAATTAGTCAATTTAGTGTATCTGTGCTCTATCGATGAAATTGACTTCGTTTAGGGATAGCCAGATTTTTGAGGCTGCAGTTGTGAAGATTTCTGTTTTATGACTTTTCTCTTCTATGGTACTGTTATTTCCATTAAAGCCCTTTGCTGCTTTTACGTACTCCTGTACATGCAGGTCTTTGACAAACTTCAAACTTATCTCACACCATTGGCAGGAAGCAAAGCTCATCTTTTTTTTTATCCTTTTTGGTGAGGAAGATTGGTCCTGAGCTAACATCTGTTGCCAATCTTCCTCTTCTTTTCTTTTATTTTCTCTCCCCAAAGCTCCAGTACATAGCTGTATATCCTAGTTGTACGTCCTTCTAGTTCTTCTATGTGGGAAGCTGCCTCAGCATAGCTTGGCAAGCAGTGCTAGGTCCGCACCCAGGATCCAAACCGGTGAACCCCAGGCCACAGAAGTGGAGCGCATGAACTTAACCATTATGCCACCGGCTGCCCCAAAAGCTCATCTTGATTTAGTCCACCTTGAACTTTTTTCTCTACTCTTTTGAATGTGCCTGATAGGTATGCTGAATACATATTCAGGGACAAGGACTGATGTAGACCGAGAATTTGTTATAATGTTTACTCTGGTGGATGAGAATCAAAGCTGGTACCTCGATGAAAATATCAGACATTTCTGCACTGACCCTGATTCAGTTGACAAAGAAGACGCTGTCTTCCAGAGAAGTAACAAAATGCATGGTGAGTGTCTCCCATGTGATCGAATATGTACCGAGTGCCTTTTCCATATCTGGTACTACCAGGGATGCAATAAACACAGAAGTGTCAAACTTAGTTTTCCAAGATTTATACTTGATTAACTGGAAAGTGATATGAAACACAATACATGCCAAAACCCAAAACAATCTGAGGAGGGACAGGGCAATAGATAAGCTAAAGCTTAACTGGGTATGAAATATGGACAAAGCTGTGATACAGAAAGTGGAAGGATTCATGTTGTAATAGGGAAAGAATCAGGAGCCGAGCCCAGAGGATGGGGATTGACAGGAGACTGAGAATGAAATCATCATCGTATAATAGTGCTATGGTTTGCAACCTCTTGCTTTATCCAGTAACCATTTTTCGGATGGCTGCTAAATTTTAAGAACTATGCTATGCATGGGGTTTAAATATACACTGGTGAATTTGTTATGTTTCCCAGACATTCTTTAAATCAACAAGATTTATTATGCACCAGACCCTGTATCTGTTGAAAGTAGTGAATTTCTATAGTTATCCTGTCAGTCGAGACAGAACACTTGCCCATCCTGTTTTGCACAGCAGTGGCTTAATGCAGAGTTTCAGGATGTGGGAATTATTGAGTAGTCTCCTTCCACTCTTTCCTAGAGAGTTCTAGTGAACATAAAGACAATCTTCAGTATAAACAAACACCCCACTGCCTGGTTCACCTTGCGGGTCACCTGACGGTCGTGTCCTCTCGATGACCTCCTCCAACGCCATAGCAAATAAATTTTAATTGGGTTTTGTTTGATTCCCAAGTGCCTCGAGGCATGATTGTCGGTACACTGACTGTCTCTGTTGTATCACATGCCCTCTTTTCCTTCTAGTGATGTTTCAGCAACCTTGGGTGTAGTGGATGCTTGGAGGATACTTTAGGAGGGAAGGATGTGAGAGGAGAGGAGAGAATGGAGGGAGGGAGGCAGGGGACAAGTGAAGGATGGAAGAAATGAAGACCTCAATTCAAATCATTGCTGCGACCAGTTAACTTTTCTCCCCGTTCTTGACGTAACGGGAGTGGTGATCTCAAACCGTGCTGAAAACCGCTAATTGTAATGATTGAAGACTCAGCTGCCCGTATAATTCCTCTTACTCTTTTGGAGTGAAAAATATTCAACAAAAAGGAATGAAATACATAAGCAAATATAGACTACATTTAAAATAAAAATCAGTCTGTATGCCGAAGTAGATATTTGAAAACTACCAATCTTTCTTCAGACAGGCAAAGGAGACCTAACCAAGAACAGAAAAAATTACCTTTAAAAAAAGCCAAACTAGTCTATAGAAGATGTTCAATCAATACAAGATTTATTGATAAGTGTATTTAAATTTACTAAAGTTATTCAAATTAATTGTGCTGCCTAATCATTATCTCAGTAACAATCGCTTTTTAACTCAGTTTGAATTTAAGAAGTGATGTTATGATTTTTTAAAAGCCCAAAACAAGTTTTTTTTGTACTTGGTGAAGTCCCTACTGCCATTTAGATGACTCAAAGATACTGGGTCTTGAACTTATGGCGTAAGTTCAATCAGTAAGATTCTCCTCCAGCAAGACCTAGTAAAAACTGTTTTTACTCCCTGCTTTTAAAGTAGCAAAACTTTAACACATTTCATAAGTCCCTTCTAATCAGTTTTTTTCCTTTCCTCCTTAGGGCATGCTTTTATTACGTAAATTAAGTAGCTACTAAAGCCAGCTTTTCTGCTAGGTCCTGATTGCTGTAAAATAGGCAAGACAGGGTTTCTAGTTGTGAGGAACAGAGTTCAATGGGGAAGGCAGATATGCAAATGAAGGAGCTCCATCGGAGGTGGCTGAGCCATCCTGGAGATGTGAGCAGGCTCTGTTTCCTCCTGATCTCATTATTGTGTTCACATAGCAGCTCCCAGGCTGTTTTCCTGTGTGCTGATCTTCACTTTGATTGCGTGCTTTTCTCTTGAAAAGACTAATGCCTTTCATTCCTTGCTGGGACTATATTTTATGAAGGGAGCCATGCGTTTCTGTACAAATTCATTACAAGCAATGATCTGTGCTGATTTTCCAGCTGTGCTAGACAGTGTATTACCATCGTTTCTGGTTCCCCTCGCCTCTGCAGGGGAGTCCCCGACACTACTGTGCTTCTGTTTTTCAGCCCTCAATGGATACCTCTTTGGAAACTTCCCTGAGCCTGAAATGTGTGTTGGTGAATCGGTGTCCTGGCACCTGTTTGGGATGGGGAATGAGATAGACATCCATTCCATCTATTTCTATGGTAACACCTTCATCAGCAGAGGGCACCGGACTGATGTTGTCAACCTGTTCCCAGCCACCTTTCTGACAACAGAAATGATAGTTGAGAATCCTGGGAAGTGGATGATAACCTGCCAAGTCAGTGATCACCTACAAGGTAAAAAAAGGACAAAGACCAGTGTGGAGATGCTTAGAATGGTACAGTTAAACCACATAGTCAATGGTGCTCATTTAGTGCCTGCTGTTAGATAGATTCTTTTATGTATTATATCTAATTAAATATTAAATATACAGGAAAGTGCACAATGCTCATTTATTTGGCCTCTTATCAACGGATGTTTATTGATCACCTCCCTATGAATAAGGCAGGAGGTGATTGAAGGAAATGATAAGACCTTCAAGGAGCCTATAATCTAGTACTTAAAGGTAGTTAGATAGTTACAAAATGAATAAAATTTGAGGGACACTGAGATAAATGTTCTTTGGGTGCTATATTCACTTCTCTGGAGCAGAGAGGCTCGCTGAAGAGTTGGCTCCTAATCTGAGCCTTGAAACATGAGTAGGAATTGAATAGGTGAAGAAGGGAAGAAAGGCTTTCCAGGTAGAGGAAGCAACATGAACTGGGAAAAACGCATGTTCTATATGAGCAACTGTAAATAGAATAAATAGAATAACAAATTTTTAGCATTGGAAAGAAATTTAGAGATAATCTGGACCGATCCCCCATTTAATTCTTGAATTTCCTTTGGAACATCTCTTTTAAGTAATTGTAGCAGCCTGTTTCATCTCTGGGCTGTTCTGTTGGAATGTTCTTCCTTATACTGAGACAAAATCCAGTGAGAGATGCACCATAAACATTGACTTGAATGCCTATTGAATGACTTGGTCCTAATTCCTTGGGACCACATAGAATAGGTCTTTACTTGGCTGGACTATAGGCTTATGCCAGAGTAGTGAGGAGAGAGAAGCCGGGGGAGGCAGATTGAGTCTCAGTGGGAGCATCTTCAAATGGTAATGCTAAGGAGGTGGGATTATGTCTGGAAGGCAATAGTGAGTCCTTCTAGATCCTCTAATTAGTAACGTAATCAGGGCAGCGATTTAGGGAGATAAACATGACGTCTGTGTGCAGAAAGGATTTGATGGAGAGATTCTGGCCACTGGATACTAGTTAAGAAGCATTGGCAACATTACAGTTACGGCATATAAAGGGTCTGGCCTAAGATGGTAAAAAAAGAATAGGAAAAGAAAATGTGTCAATGGGAAAGACACAGAAGAAATAATGCGTGAATCAATTTGGATACTACACAGAGTCACCAACAAGTACAAGGCTGCAACTTTTCAACACTGCTTTCCTAACACGTTCTTGTCCCCATCCACCTTAAGCAGCTAATCTTAGCATTAGGCAGCTGGGTTATTCCAATTCAAGTCAATTCAACAAATATTGAGCTGATCAATTAATATGTACAGTCACCGTTCTGGGAAGACAAAGATGAACAAGATGAGCTTCCTATTTTTTTCCCCCAGCTTATTGAGGTATAATTGGCAAAAAGGAATTGTATATATTTAAGATATACAACTTGATGTTTTGGTGTATTATACATTGTGAACTGATCACCACACTCAAGCTAACTAACATATCAATTACCTCACATAATTACCTTTGTGTATGTATGGTGAGAACACCAGATCTCAGAGTACAAAGTTTCAGTTTTGCAGGATGAATGAGTTCTGGAGATCTCATATACGGAACAGCGACAGCGACTACAGTCAACAATACTACGTTGTACAGTTGAAATTTCCTAATAGGGTAGATCTTAAGTGCCCTACACACAGAATCCCTATTCTTAAAGGGTCTCACGCTGTTAAATCTGGGAAGAGACTAGTTTTAAAATCAAGGCATTAGCAGTCATTTGAGACTAGGAAGATTGCTAAGCTTGGCCAGTAGCTGTGGACATACACTGATGTTTATACATTACTGAAATATAGTATTCCTAAATTGTCCATACCCTAAGAAAAAATTATTGTAAAAAAATTAGAAAATACATGTAATTCAATTTTTAAATCAGAATCCCATCTAAAAATAATGGTATCACATTTTGATGATATCCTCCCTCACTATTTTCTAGAACTTTATACACAAATGCATATGTTATCTCTAAAATGACATCAATTTATTAATAGTTCCCGATATCTCACTTTTCCTGCTTATTAATATATTGGAAATATACTTCCATGTTAATGAATATAGATCTACTACGTCATTGTTAATCCTTTCAGTGTCTTTTGTAAGGAGATTACAATTTACTTAACCAGCACTGTATTGCTTAACAATTAGATTTCCCCTATTTTTTTTGCTATTATAATAATGATAAACATCAATTTACAGATGTGTTTATACTTTTGTCTGACATTTTCTTAGGAAAACTCCTCGATTTGGAATTCCTGGGGTCAAAGAGTTTGACCCTTTTTTTAAAGCTATGGACCTATATTGCCAAATTCCCTTTGAGAAATTGTTACTCTTCACCGTGGTGTGTGAGCATTCCCTTTTCCCCATTCATCTGCCAACCCTGAGAATGATCAGTCTTCCTAATCTTTACCAATCTGATAAATGAACAAGTGTCACTTGATTGCTAAGGGTGAACTTTTTTTTCTTCATTTGTTTGTGGGCCAATTGTATATCTTTTGTGAATAACCTGTTTATGTCCTCTGTCCATTTTCTATTGGGAAATTTACTTTTCTCCTTCTTATTTGTCAGATTATTTACATATCAATCTTTTGTCATATGTGTTACAATATCCCTCTCCCCACCATTTATCCTTTACTTTTAACTTCATTTATGGTTTTATTTCCTGTACAAAAGTTTTCAATGTTCATGAAGTCAAATCTATCAATCTTCTCCTGTATCATTTCTTTTGTGAGCATTTATACCTTGTCTTGTGGTTTTCCTCTCTTCTGCAGCTGGTATGCTGGGGCAATACAATGTTGGGAATTGCAAAAGTGGTATTTCTCACCCCAAGATGAAAGGGAAACAGAGGCACTACTTTATAGCAGCTGAAAAAATTCTCTGGGATTATGGTCCTCAAGGCTATAACAAATTCAATGGTCTTCCCCTAAATACCTCCGGCAGGTAAGCTCTCTTTGCTGGTGTTTCTAAGCCTCTCATAAGAGAGGCATCCGCTAGGCTTTTTCCTGTGATCTCATTTGTATTCCAGGCACTGTTCTTGCGAGCACATACTGCGTAGATGGCATAATGACACTCCTTAAGGAGTTCTGAGCCCCAGATAATGTTGCTGAGAATTGGCAGAGTATTTATTGCTCTGTGGTTTCTTGGCTAAATCAAAGCACTAGAGTCATTCATTCATTCATTCCTCTTCTCTTGAGCACCTACTATGTGCAAACTGCCACGAGAAATACTAAGCTAACAGAGAACAGAATTAGGCTTTTGTATACATGGAACAGACAGTTTTGAAGAGGGAATAAGACAGGAATCTCAAAGGAAATGAACTGACCAAGGAAGGTTATCCTTTTTGGTTCAAGGACAGCCTGACGCAAGTTACACCCCCTCTATCCAGAATGTCCTTTTCCTCCCTGTCCAGTAGAATGACATTTTTCCTCCAAAATTTAACTCAATGTCACCTCTTAAGTGAAGCCTCCCCTGACTCCTGAGTCACAGTTAATCATTTTCTCTCTGGGCTCCCATGGCACATAGTATTTTTCAAGTTGAATCTACCAATTCATTAAGTGAATGTGGATTCCTGTGACTTGTTATTGTAGACTCATATGCAATGATGTCTGTGAAAGCACTAAAAACTGTACAATGTGATACCAAGAAGTATTGCTATAACCCTGTGATTCTTTTTATCTTTGAGATAATGTTTTAAAAATTCTCTTTGTGATCAATAAGATACCCTTTGTTTCTTTCTTTGTAAATTTCATTCATTCATTCATTCATTCTTCCACCAAACTGATGCACTTTAGCCTTACCTAAAAATCTGTGTGAACCATATATGAAAAACTTTGATCTCAATATTCTCTATTTACCAGTATTTCTCCATAAACAGAATAATAAGAATTAGCATTGAAAATTATGTCTTAGAAGCTTTCCAGAATTCTGGAGCACCTTATAAAATATGAAATATTAAGCTATATTCAATCAATATTTAATTTAATATATGAAAGCACAATGTTCTAAGCGACATGAGGGATGCAAAGAGGTCTAAGACAATCTTCCTACCTTCAGGTGAAGAAGCTGTATGCACAGGGGAAGAGAAGCAACTTTGCAGGTTACGAATAAGACTAAGATGAACCATCCAGCCAGTGAGTTCTCTGGGCATTCAGAGAACTAAGAAAGCCAGGAACACTTCACAGAGGAAGTAGGACTTAAACAGGGTCTTGAAGAGTCATAGAATTTACATAAGTGAACAGTGAAGAGAAGGAAATTTTAGATGTAGGAGTGGCTGCAAAGTACCTACCATATAGGGGAGAGTGATGACATCAGAATGACTGGAGTGGAGGATTTGCCTAGGGGAACAGGCATTTGCATGGAGCAGTAGAGAGAGAATTGGGGTAAAGTAAACTGGATATCAGTTGCAGAGGGCTTATAATCCTTTTGAACTTTATTTGATTGGCAAGTGGAAGCAATTGAAGATGTTGCAGTAGGTAAATGACAATGAAAATTATCATTTTGGAGACTAATGTTGTCAAAGTTTGTATACTGAGTGAGCCAATGTGAGATAGAGGATGCAGAGCGTGCACTCAGGGGCTTCATATCATGGTCCACACATAAGGTGATGAAGGCATGAACTAGGGTTGTGGCAGTGGGAAGAAAGGAAAGGAAAGATGAAAAAAAGGTACAGAAAAGGAGAGATGCAATAAAAAGCTACAAAGTCAGGATGGGCAAGATAAGGGGATGAGCAGAAAAAGAGGACAAAGGCAACCTGCATGATTGCAAAAGTGATGGTACCATTGACAGAGATCAAATAAGACAGCGATAGTGCCAGTCAGAATTTATATTATTGCATTTCAATAATACTTTGAAATTTGGTATTTAGTGTATATAGTTTATATGATAACTCTCCTTTAATTAAACTATTTGGTTAACTAGACACTGCATTCCTTAACCATCCCAGATCTCAAAGAGCTTACTATATGCAGAGACTATTCATATTGACATCAGCAAGAGATAGAGGGATGTTCACTCTGCAAAGAAACTGGTTAGCTCTTTGTTACTTTGTAGGACACCCTTCTGGGAACCCAGTACTGGTAAGTAAGGAGTTTACTTGTGCCTTTGTCGGTTGCTGGACTTCTAGGAAAGAAAGTGCAATGGCTAAGAGAGAAATGAACTTGAGCATCATCCAGCTTCTGAAGACTTTTAAGGCTGGTTGGCTATTCCTGGGAACTTTGTTGAAGACTGTGCCATCTTTTTGGGGAAGATGGGTTGGTGAACATGGGCAAAAGACAATAAAGCTCCATAATTAAGGCATTTGGTGGATATGCAGAGATGTATTCTCAGTCAGGTTCCTATTCTTTCCACAGTGACTCTGAACTCTACTTCACACAAGGGGACAACAGAATAGGAGGAAAATATTGGAAGGCTCAGTATGTGGAATATGTTGATGCAACTTTTACTCAAAGAAAGAGACTCTCTGAGGCAGAAGCCCATCTTGGAATTCTTGGTAGAGTAAAACCATCCATCATGTTTTGAATTGAAGGGGAGGTTTAAGCTGGGCATATACCTACATGGGATGTCTCTTCTCTTGCCCATATTCACTTCTCTCTGTCTCTTTCCGTCGTCTCGTCTCTCCTCCTCTCAATATTTTTCAGGTCCAGTCATCAGGGCAGAGGTGGGCGATACCCTGTTGGTGACCTTTGCTAACAAAGCTGACAAAGTCTACAGTATTTTGCCCCATGGTGTGATCTATGACAAGGCCTCTGATGCAGCCCCAAACGTCGATGGTAAGTCTCAGCCTGAGCTTAGGGAGGAAACAGGATGAGCGAGCTGGTCCCTTCACTTATCAGCCCTGTGAGCTCAGGGAATTACTTCAACTTTCTAAACCTTATTATTCTCACCTATCAACACAGATAATGATACTCACCTCACAAGTCTCCGTGAAGAGATGGAGAGAATTCAGGACTGTAGGTCTGGCCTCCAGCAGCTTCTTAGGAAATGTTAATTCCTTTCCTTTTCCCTCAGTAATGTAATAAATTTCAAAACAAACTATGTTCATAGTCACCCCGACTTCTCTAAGATGGAGAGCTTTCCTGCTGCAGGTCGCATGTGATCCTGGGGATGAAGGCTAAGAGGAACATCTGATTGCCAATGTTCTGTGGACATCAAAATCTTACACATGGTCTTTCTCTGTATCTTTCAACAAATATTTATTTAAAACCAGTATTATGTGCTTATCATCATGTATGGACTCTCCCCATCACAGAGTAGGTAGCACAGGCTCTCTGCATGTAAGAAAGGTAGCTTCTGCCCAGTGGTTGCAGGAACTACTGTCCATGACATCCTTCATGATACTGCTCTTGGGAAACTGCTGGTCTCCTTGGAAGCCTTCCCGTCACTGTAACAGATGTCATGGCTGCCTGGGATACCTCTTCGCACCCCAGTATGACACTGGGCCCAGTCTGGAGCAGGCTTTGTGGTGATGGTGAGGGGACAGAGAAGGAAGGAATAGAGGGAGAACCCCCCCTCCCCAGACCCATCCTCACCCTCCTCTGTTACAGCAGTGTCTCCTGCACCTGCACTCTCTTCCTTGGTCAAAATGCTCACAATGACTTCTTGTGTGTGCACAGAAAGAATGCCAGCGCTAGCCCAAATGTTTATATTTTCTGTTGTTTAACACAGCAAACTTATTAGGCACCTTGTTGCAAAGCTCTGGACAAGATACAGAGAGTCTCTGGCCTTGGTCTACTTGGAGAGATTCAATGTGTTCATTTGGCAATACAACGTGAAGATTGAGTGCACAGTCTGCAGAATCAGTCCTGAGTGTGAATCCCAGATCTGCTATTTATCAGTTTTGCAACCTAGGGCATTCACTTACCGCCTCTATCTTGCAGTTATTTGAGTTATTTCCTAGTTCTCCCTTCTGGATTTCAAACTCTTTAAAGATGAGTCTCTTGCTTAACTTTTTGGGCTATCCTCTGTGATACAATACATTCCACATAGAAGGCCAAGTATGATATATTCCACATGGAAGGCACCCAAAGATATTTTATGGCTTTATATTTAATTGCTAAATGGGCAATTATCACTCTTTTAATATTTGCTAAACCTGGTATTTGAGTAAGAAAGAGTATCTGTGAAGATACTAAACATAGTTTATGAAAAAGACAATCCTTGGATATAACTTCTATCTCATGAAACAGCAGACTGTGGCAGTGGCCTCCCCTGGTAAGATGCATAAGCAAAAACAACTACCCTTTTGCAAAACACATCATCAGAGAGAGACACCCACAGCTGGAAGACCCAGTCTGACATGTTTAATGTTCTCTGCTGTCGCTTTGAGTAATTGTTTCATTTATCTCCTCAGGATTCCTGAAGCCAGGGGCACATGTTAAGCCAGGTGAAAGCTTCACATACAGGTGGATGGTGCCTGAAAGCGTGAGCCCAGCAGCTGGTGACCCCCCCTGTCTGACTTATCTTTACTTCTCAGCGGTTGAGCCAATCAAGGATACCAGCTCTGGCCTCGTAGGGCCTTTGCTAGTCTGTAAAAAGGGCGCTCTCAATGCTGATGGGACACAGGTAGGCCAACAGATGTCACCAGGTTCTTCTTAGGGTTGTATGTGGGAGAAATCAGTAATATGGCTGGAGATTAGATAGTAATAAAGAGGCAGTCACAAAAAGCACTTTTTCTTCCTTCCTCTTGAAATTGACTTCTACATAATGGGAATTTTCCTTTATGTTTTTGTAGATTTAAGATCAGACTTCCCAAAGTTATAGATGTTCACCCACAAACCCAGGGTTTCTGCTTGTTGTGGCTAGGATTCAGTAGGTCTCTTTCCCTGTGCATTGCTTTGATTCTAGAATCTTCAGAGATCCACATGGAATGCAAATTGGGATGCTTTTTCCTTGGACAAGCTTCCTCAAACTTGGCGGCACATTAGAATCACCTGGGGACCTTTTACCCATCTTTTCTTCAGGTGCTCCAGACCAATTAAATCAGAGTCTCCAGGTGATTCCAACATGCAGCCAGGATTGAGAAGCGCTGTAACTCACCATTGCAAACCAGAAGTAACCACGATGGCTGAGCGAACAAGAAAGCATGTCGATAATTTCTTGCTAGTCCCACCTTAGAGGCCTAGACAGCTGCACTGATGGGTGTGGCAAAGCATAAAATTTCAAGCCATGTCTACGTGATATCAAACACATCAATGGGGGCTGGCCCTGTGGCGCAGTAGTTAAGTGGGCACGTTCTGCTTTGATGGCCCAGGGTTTGCTGGTTCGGATCCCGGGTGCAGACATGGCACCCCTTGGCACACCATGCTGTGGTAGGCGTCCCACATATAAAGTAGAGGAAGATGGGCATGGATGTTAGCTCAGGGCCAGTCTTCCTCAGCAAAAAGAAGAGATTGGCAGCAGATGTTAGCTCAGGGCTAATCTTCCTCAAAAAAATAAAACGAAAAAACACATTGATGAAAAGAGGAAAATCCAGTCATTTAACCATTTCGAATTACTTCACCAATCAGAAATAGCAAGGCTATTTATTTAAATGGCATATTTTATGTTTTGCATTGTACAGACCCGCTTCTGGGCTCAAAGGAATTTCTAGATAGAGGACAGAGTATCTTGGTCCATCTCAGATTTTTATTTCCCTGCACAAAGGACCAATCCTGGAAATGTCTATTAGAAGCTCAGTGTGTCCCTGGACCTCTGAATGGCCCTCAACAATGCTTGTGCAACAAGACTGAATATTTACACTGTACTTCAACAACTGTAGAAGGCAAAGCAGAATGAGTAACCTTATTTTAAAGCTGAAGAAACTGAGGCTCAGAGACTTTGACAGCCCAGGAAACACACCTAGGAAGTAGTGAAAGCCAGCAGTAGATCATGGAACTTCGAGCATCCAGCTTTGTTCTTTTTCCAATACACTACCCTGCTTCCTACTAGCTAAATCCCTGAGCCAAGGAAATTAGTGCCAGAAAACTTTCGTTAGGTAGTTCTGATTCTGCCCCTGTTGCATCCATTGAATGGTGACTTTGAGGTTTGCCAGAAGCACCTTCTAATCTCTGGGAGTTGTTGCGTGAGCCAAGTACCATTCATGGTCACTTATACAAAATTTACAAAAAAAATTGTAACTTAAAACACCCCATACCTGGGATTTGCCTGAGAGAGAAATCCATTTGACCACACAGAAAGTTCTTTTCAATGCAAGGAATATTTATGAAACACATACTAAGCCAGACCCTCTAAGGTAAAAACTTAGGCCTCTTCTAGGCAGGTAGAGAGATGAACGTGTAAAGAGGAGTTTGCATCTCCTTCCAGTAAATTGCCATAAATTCTCCCAGTGGCAAATGGATGTCATAAAACATACCGAGTGATAGTAGGCCCTTTTCTAAAACTGATGACCTTCCACAATAACTGTTCAATCAAACTTCCTACTTCCCTTCTCTATTATCTATCAATCAATCAATCAGTCTATCTATCTATTCATTCATCCATTCATCCATCCACCCATCCATCCATCTATATCTATCCTATACATTTTATTTTGAAATAATTTTAGGCTTACGGAAAGGTTGCAAAGAATTCTCCATATATCTTTCACCCAGATTCCCCAAATATAAACATTTTACTTTGTTTGCTTTATTATTCTCTCATTTTTATTTTTCTAGACTATTTTTCTTCCTGAATTGGTTGAGAGTAGGTGGCACACATGATATCTCTTCAGTGTATAGTTTCTGAAAAACAAGGTCACTCCCTGACATAAACACAGTAGAATTATCCAAGTCAGGAAATTAACCTTGATACGTACTATTATCAAATTTTCACACCTTTTAAAATTTTGCTGTCTGATGGGTGACCTTTACAGCAAAAGAAAAATACGTTTTTCTTGGTCCAGGCTCTGATCTAGGATCACATGTTGTCTCCTCTTCATGTCCTGTCTTTTCTCTATGATCTATTTCATCACAGGGCAGCAAGTGTGACTTTTCTAAAATGCAAATAAGATCAAGTCACTTCCATGTTTAACACCCTCCAGTGGTTTCCTATCACACTTAGAACAAAAATGTACATTTCTTAGCCTAGGCCTATGCGTCCCAGCCTCTGACTCCTTCTTTGATCTCTCTCACTACACTCCCTCTTGCCTGCTTATGCTCCAGCCACACTACCCTTCTGTTCATCAAAGTGGTCAAGCTTACCCTTGGCTTAGCACCTCTCTACTAGGCTGCCTCTGTTTGGAATGCCTTCCCTTCGCAAGGCTGGCTCTTCTTGTCACCTCCTTAGAGAAGCCTTCCCTGCTCACTAAGCTAAAGTCAGTATCACATTAGCTGATTTTAATATCACTTACCACCTTAGGACATTTTCTTTCTTTCTTTATTTTTTATGTGCATAGTATATTTCCTCCTACAAAAATGTAAGTGCCATGGAGCAGGGACCTTGTCTGTCTTATCTTCACTTCCCAGAACAATGCCTGGTGCATCGCTGACACTCTAAAAATATTTATGTTTGAATAAATGAAATACAGGGTGAGCGTTCTTATCTTCAAAGTTGTATTAAGACGTTTGGTTAACAGAAAATGCCCTATTATACACATCTCAAATGTTAAATGTGTGGCCTGAAAATGGACACTGAAAATTCCAGGACAGCCTCGTTTCAAAACTCGTTTCCCACTTCCTCATTTAAGCACTCAGAGTTGTGTGATGGCTTATGGTTCATACCTCCCGGCTTCCCTGCTGCCATGGGAGCCCAGAATGTACTGATATAGGTGCTCTCCACAAAAGAGCTTTGTGCTGCAGACTCAAGCCATCACTCAGATGCATTCCACACACAAGTAGCAGAGTATATTAATCAGAGTTCTCCAGAAAAACAGAACCATTAGGATGTATGCATAAACAGAAAGAGATTTACTGGAAGGAATTGGCTCACACAGTTATGGAGGCTGATAAGTTCTAAGATCTGCAGGTTGACTCAGCAAGCAGGAGACCAGGGGAGCCAAGGGTATAGTTCTACTCCAAAGGCCAGCAGGCTCCAGATCCAGGCAGAGCCAATGTTTCAGTGTGAGGCTAAGGGCAGGAAAAAGCCAGTGTTCAAGTTTGAAGGCAGTCAGGCAGGAGGACTTCCCTTTTACTTGTGGGAGGATCAGACTTTTGTTCTATTGAGGCCTTCAACTGATTGGATGAGGCCCACCCACATTAGGGAGGGCAGTGCTTTACTCAGTGTACTGATTCAAATGTTAATCTCATCCCAAGACACTCTCATGAAAATGCCCAGAATAACGTTTGACTAAATATCTAGGCATCTCATGGCCCAGTTCAGTTGACACATAAAATTAACCATCACACAGGGTCCTATCTTCTCTCTTTTAACCCTTTTCTGGGCTGATTTCCCACTCTTGCAGACCCAGCTGCCCTCCAAATACCTCTCAGATGATGAGGTTCTTCAACTCAACTCTTTTCAATGGTTTATTCTTATACTATGGACAATTGCAATCACGGCGAATAATGACAGTTAACATTGTCTACTTATTATTTGCCAGATGTGTTGAGTACTTTACTTATATTATCTAATTTAACCTTCACAAAAATATGAGGTGGGGACTATTATTATGCTCATTTTGCAAATGAGGGAATTGGGGCTTATAGGGGATAAATCACTTGCCCTAGTTTCCACAGCAGGTAAGCAGAACAGCATTAGAACTCAGGTCTGCCTGCTCCCATAGCCCATACTTTTTAAAAATATAGTCTGACCCTCTACTTCCCCCCAATTTTTTAATATTTTATTTTGAAAAATTTCAAGCCTACATTGTTTCTTTTCATAGCCTATGATCTTAAACTATTGCCTCCTAAAACACCATGTGATAAAAGCAGTCAGTGCACATGAGGTGTAGCAGGAGCATAAAGCAAGGAGGATCCATGTCTCCCATGAGGAGTCAGGGAAGCCTCACAGAGGTGGGGCAGCTAAGCTGGCCCTTGAGGTTGGTTTGGGGTGGCAGATGGTCAAAGCTGGGGGATACGTACACGAAAGACAGAGACCTGCAGAACACAGCAAGTTCAAATTGCTGTAAGGAGCTTGGCCTCGCCTCAAAGAGCCAGGAGGGAAGGGCCAAGAGAGGAGGCTGAAGGTAGGAAGGGACCAGATCGCTGTGAGCTTAGATTGTATTGTCCAGTGTAAGAAGGAGAGAGATGTGATCAGATGGCATTGCTGAGGATCCCCCTGGAGCAGGCAGCAGGATGAAGGGTGGATTGGAGGGGAGCTGATTAGAGGTAGGAAGACATCAAGGGGCATGAAACACAATCACCTCTCTGGTTGAGCTTTAAAGAAAAGTACATTTCAGCAATTTAGGATGCTATGTTTTCAGACATGAGGAATTAGGAATACACACAGTGGAAGTAATCCCTGATTCCCCCAATATCAACTCAAGCTAACATAGTTTAGCAAAGTCTCCTGGGTTATATGATTTCCTTATTTTGTTCACAAACACATATTGGGTTCCTGCCTTTCCAGGCTTTTTTCTTGGAGCTCAGGATACAGAGAGGAGCCTCAAACATCGCCACCCTCACAAAGCCTACATTGCAGTGGGAAAACAGTCACAAATACAAAGTTTACAAATAAAACGTAATTTCAGGTGGAGACAAGTGCTATGAAGAAGAGTAAAGTAGGGTGAAATAAAGTAAGTTTGCAGGCAGAGTGACAGATGTGTGACTGTTTTAGACAGGGTGTCAGGGAGGGGCACTCTGAGGAGGTGACATTTGTACAGGGAACTAAATGGAGTAAGGGAGTGACCTGGGCAAGACCTGGGAGAACCTTCTAGGCAGTAGGAACAGCACATGAAAAGGCCCTGAGGCAGGAATGAAGTTGGTGTGTTCACAGAAGAGCAAAAGCCTGGGGAGGTTGGAGTAAGCTAGAGGGTGAGTACAAGGAGATGAAGTCAGAGAGGCTGGGGCCAGGATATGGAAGCCATGGTAAGGAGAAGAAGATCGTGATGACCAGCCTGACAATGGGAGTACCACAGAGTAGGAAAGCTTCTGAGCAGGAAGTCACATGGGGAGGGAGAAGGTTACAATGAGAAACATGAATTTTTAGGGTGTGGAATGAATTTATCAGAATCACGCTCAGAATCCTGATTCACAAAATGACCCAGGAAATCTATGGCTGATGTTGATCCTAATTTACTTTGTGTTTCTTTGCAAGTGAAGCAGAACTAAGAATTCCTCCCAGCTGTACTTCTTATGTGTTCATTTCTTTTTTCTCTGTAGAAAGGAATAGACAAGGAATTTTACCTGCTGTTCACAGTCTTCGATGAGAATCTGAGCAGGTATCTTGATGAAAACATTCAGAAGTTTACCTGGCGTCCCTTCAGTGTTGACAAAGAAGACAAAGAGTTTGTGAAGTCCAACCAAATGCATGGTATGAGAAAAGACTCTCCCTCCTGTCAAGGAAAGGCGTAATTGTATTCGAAGTGAAAATACTTGAAATACTTTATCTTTATTTTGGTTTCTTGGGTATTATTTTCGGTCATGAGTAAATTATTTCATGGCTTCAGCCTCACAGGGTATGGTGAAACCTCCCTATCTCCCACAGATGTTGTGAAATTTAATTAATACCTCTAAAACACGGTATCAGCCTTAGGTGAAGCAACACAGAGTTTGAACTAGCAAAGATCACAGTACATCTTAGATGTAGAAAAATTACTGACAAAGTGCCCTCCCTCGGGTTCACAATGGCATCATTAAGTCTGATAACCCAAGTGATAACTGGAGATAATCATTATACAGCAAAGTATCTCTTATCAGGTAGTATGAATGACTGTCTAACGCGTTAATTTGTGAAATACTGGCCGTTCCTATCCTAGATCTTTGTTTAGGAGGAACTGCTTAATTCTCCTTCTCTGTTTCTCTTATATCAGTTGTTACATTAGTAAACCACCTTGTAACTGATGTGACTGACACAGGATTCTCGTTAGACTTGGCACGTTACCCAAGGTAACAGAGTAATGGGCCGGAGTTCAAACTCAGGTGCCCACGAGAATGTGTAGTCAACAAATGCGCCTAAAGCAGGCACTGTAGGATAACAGGGGCTAAACTGCTTGTTTTAGGGTTAAGCATAACTTCTATTTATTGCCTTTAAAACATTATGGGAAAATAACAAAATAGTCCCTAATCGCCCCCTAACCCCAAGGAAGTCCAAAAATGTCCAAGATTCCAGGTGACTCACGGCAGCCAGCTCACAGACTCACACGCTTCTGGATGCTCCGTTCCAACGGAGTCCCCTCTTGGACCAACGGAAAGCAAGGAGTAATGCATTTTCAGTATCATCTTCCACAAAAAGATTTGTTATAACCAAATATGAAATTTGTTTCCAACCTTTCTAGTAGCCAGTAAAAAAGGGAAACTAAGCTAGAAATGAGGAAACATAGCAATTCCTTAGTGGAGAAACTAAGCTGCAAAAGGAGTTTATCATGAGAGAGGCTTGCATATAAAAAATATTAAACAGCATAATGGACCCTGTCAAATCCAGCCCCATCCTGGTTTGGCAATGTGAAGCACACTTTCATATTTTGGACATGCTGAATATGTCATTTTTAAAGGAAAATAATGTATCGTTTCAGATTTTGCATTAATTATAAATTGAATTCTATTTCTGGTCTTGCTTTCATGGAGTGGGACAAAGAAAAATGGCAACACCACCAAAGAGAAAGTGCCTCACATAGTATACAATGCTCTGCATTGCATGTATTCTATGGTCTACATTCACAGGTGTTTGTTGAATGAATGAATGAGTGAATAAATATTCCAGAAAGAGAGGCTTTAGAGTTCCAAGGCAAGAGAATATTCCTTGCCAGCCAGCCAAAGACTAAATTATTAGCACCTCAATTTACAGTGGTATCTCTTTAACCTTCAATGGACAAGATTTATAGAATTTATTTGAAAAAGCATTATTAAAGATTTTTTTTCAGAAAATGTGATGTTCTTCTCAGAAGCCCCAGGGCTTCTTGGAAGCTCTACTAATAACCCTAGATATCTGAGTAAAATTGCCAAGCACCACTGGTTCTGCAGACAAAGAAATAAAAAGTAATTTTATTGACAATGGAATTATTACAGAACATCTTTCATGTGCGTGGTAGTTGCTCTTTCCTCCTATGGGCATTAATAGAGAGTAAGGGGCATAGAATCTTTATCTATCAAGCATGAGACGTGATTATGTACACTCACCCCTCAGACAGTGCTATTCAATCATGGCAGTCATCCCCCACAGAGTGGGAATGTTATTTCTAAACTCTTCTCAAGGCACTGCTCCGGGCAGCCACTATCCATGGATTGAGGTTGATGTAAAAGATAAAAATGGTTTTCATTTCAGGAGATACTGAGAGTCTTCATATCTAAGTAATCATTATTCAAAGTCCCTTCAGTTATTCTATTGGGTAGGGAAATAAAAGTTATCAAAGGCAAAATTACCTACTCAGAGACTAACCTCTTAGAAACTTAGCATCCCTCTCCCCCTAAAAAATCCCTGTCCACTGACCAGACGTGCAAATACGATGTCAATCAATTGCAAATCTTTCAAATGATGCAGGATCCATGAAATCAGTAAAGGGACGTCTGATAACTGCTAGAATCAAATGCAAAGTCATCGGCAAATGAGGATCTGACAAAATTAAATGAATTAGTAACTGAGAAAGAGACACTTTCTCAGGGAGGTGACAGGATAAGAACCTCAAAGGAAAATGATTTTCATATCTAGAGTTTTAGAGAAGATTTTGGGAAAATTCGTGAAGTCCATAAAATAGTTTTACAAGTATGATGCTCTTTATAATCCTCAAAACGATGTGAAAAGAAGGATATCATATTACATCATCAATCCATTTTGTCAGAAAAAATTATGCCAGAAAACAATCTGATTTATTCCTTATTATTCTTAGTGCTTTTGTGTATATGTTGTTAAATACAACATTTTCACAATTTTAGTATATTTTCATTATTCATTGTTAGTTTTAGTCTCCATTTTAAATTGATTCACCTTGTGGCTTTTCCCCAGTACTATTTATTCTCTGATAATACGGATCTTCTGTAAATAGTTAGAACTTGAACACATAAACACCCCACCCCCATACACATTGACAATCTTTCACTAACATGATGTGTTTTCAGTATATGTACATAATTATAGTGGGCTCTATCTTTTTTCCTTCCATTTAGCTATTAATGGCTACATGTATGGCAACCAGCCAGGCCTAACCATGTGCAAAAAGGATAGAGTTTCCTGGCATATGATTGGAATGGGCACTGACACCGACATGCATGGAGTTTATTTTCAAGGGAACACCATCCACCTACGAGGGACTCACCGTGACACGCTGGCCCTGTTTCCCCACATCTCCACAACGGCTTTCATGCAGCCGGACCATGCAGGTAAACTTGACAGGGCCATCTCAGGTGACCAAATTCCTGTCTTCAGGCATATACTCTTAGGATCCTCCCCGAGAAGAAATTGGTGAATTTGGGCACTTTAGAGGGTATAGAGGAGATATAGTCTTGATTAGAATCAGGGAATCCTAATTATTTTATTGGAGAGGCATTTAAAATAACATCCACAAAGCAGAAATGACCTTGCCATACAAATCCTAGGATAATGCTCTTGATTCATATCCATGACCAACTGAGCCCCGAGAAAGAGGATATTTTTTGTTCTCTTTAAGCACAAACATCATTCTAGTTGCTGCTCTGAAGTATCTACCAAGCATGGACAGCCCAGCAGATGCTTCCAGGTTATGGCCGTGGCCTGGTCTCCCTTCTCTGGAGACTGTTAGTGGACTCTTGATGAGTTACTTGGGGACTTCTCTATTTTCATTCTGTGGGTTCCCTTGGTTTCCCCAGAGGACAAGCTGCACTGGGTCCAAAGTCCACGGAAGGCCCATTGAAGTACCAGTACCTGTCCCTTCTCTTAGAGATTTCCAAGCTAATTAGATAATCTGGGCATTTTTATAAAAGGTATAGAACTACACATGACATCATATGCTGTTGCATAAAACATAAGAATAGCAAGCAAATGTTGTGGGCATTCAACATGTTCCTCCAACCCAACTTTTCCATTAGTCTTAAAAAGAAACCAATATGCTACCCAAGATGAGTACTTGCTGACTCTGTCTCCTCCATGAGTGGATGTTTACTTCTTTGCATCATACTGGAACTGCAGTTTAGATATTTCTTGGTGTCACTGGTTAAAAACTTGAGGTTTGGGCTTTAAAACTTTTGCCCAAGAACTGCCAGAGACTGGGAGCTCCATGATCCTTGCCTTGTAAACTTCTAGCATTCAATCTCTCTACATTAGTATAATTAATCAATTATGAACCACCCAAACACGGGATGCGTTGGACACAATGATTTTTTTTTAACTTTTTATTAAGATTATGATAGTTTACAACCTTGTGAACTTTCAGTTGTACATTATTGTCAGTCGTGTTGTAGGTGCACCACTTCACCCCTTGTGCCCACCCCCTATGCCCCCTTTCCCCTGGTAACCACTAATCTGTTCTCTTTGTCTACATGTTTAACTTCCATCTATGAGCGGAGTCAAACAGAGATTGTCTTTCTCTATCTGGCTTATTTCACTTAACATGATACCCTCAAGGTCCATCCATGTTGTTGTGAATGGGACGATTTTATCCTTTTTTATGGCTGAGTAGTATTCCATTGCATATATATACCATATCTTCTTTATCCAATCATCAGTTGATGGGCACATAGGTTTCTTCCACGTCTTGGCTATTGTAAATAATGCTGTAATGAACATAGGGTTGCATGGGACTTTTGGAATTGCTGATTTCAAGTTCTTTGGCTAGATACCCGGGAGTGGGACGGCTGGGTCATATGGTATTTCTATATTTAATTTTTTGAGAAATCTCCATACTGTTTTCCATAGTGGCTGCACTAGTTTGCATTCCCACCAGCAGTGTATGAGGGTTCCTTTTTTCTCCACAACCTCTCCAACATTTGTTACTTTTTGTTTTGGTTATTTTTGCCATTCTAACGGGTGTAAGGTGATGTCTCATTGTAGTTTTGATTTGCATTTCCTTGATGATCAGTGATGATGAGCATCTTTTCATGTGCCTATTGGTTATCCGTATATCTTCTTTGGAGAAATGTCTGTTCATGTCCCCTGCCCATTTTTTGATTGATTGGGTTGTTTGGTTTTTTGTTGTTGAGTTGTGTAAGTTCTTTATATAGTATGGAGATTAACCCTTTGTCAGATGTATGACTTGCAAATATTTTTTCCCAGTTGGTGCGTTGTCTTTTTGTTTTAATCCTGTTTTCCCTTGCCTTGAGAAAGCGCTTTAGTCTGATGAAGTCCCATTTGTTTATTCTTTCTATTGTTTCCCTTGTCTGAGAAGATATGGTGTCTGAAAAAATCCCTTTGATACTGATGTCAAAGAGTGTACTGCCTATATTTTCTTCTAGAAGCCTTATGGTTTCAGGTCTTACCTTTAGGTATTTGATCTATTTTGAGATTATTTTCGTGAATGGTGAAAAAGAATGGTCAATTTTCATTCTTTTATATGTCGCTGTCCAGTTTTCCCAGCACCATTTGTTGAAGAGATTTTCTTTTCTCCATTGTATGCCCTCAGCTCCTTTGTTGAAGATTAGCTGTCCATAGATGTGTGGTTTTATTTCTGGGCTTTCAGTTCTGTTCCATTGATCTGTACACATGTTTTGTACCAGTACCATGCTGTTTTGATTACTGTAGAATGATTTTTCTTTGTAAAAACACTCTTCAAGACCAAAGAGGGAGGGGAGGGAAACAGCCAAATAGTTTTAACCCATAAAACAGGCACTCATGCTAGAGGCAGCTGGAGTAATTTTAGAGACTTGGCTACTTCTTCCAGTGCTTTAAGTATTACCTACAGGCTTCTAAAGAGTTTCATAAAATGTTTTCTGATTTATGTTTGATGGTGAGTGTAAATCTGAGACTGCTTAGAAGCTTGGTTATGTCAACAATTCCTGTCTCATATCCCCACGTCAAAAAGAGTGCCCAAGACATGGGTAGAGTAGACTGTAGGCTGCAACTCATTTTCTTTGTTTTTTCTTTTCTTAAACCATGTTATTGAGGTATGCTCATCTAATATATACAAATTGATGAGCTTGGAGATAAGTATACAACTGCGAAACCATCACCACAATCGAGGCCTTAAACTCCTCTTTGTTCCTAGAGAATATAATTCCTCGACTATTGAAGAACATGATGAACACAGAAATAATGGACTGCCTGGAAAGCAACATATGCAGAGGGAGCTCTTTCCAAGTCTGTCTTCAGAGGTGTCTTCTCTGTGATTTCACAGAGACCCTTCCTCATGAGGGTCCTCGTCAGTGCCTGGGGGTGCTGGGGTACCCACACCCAGTGGTTTTTTTCATCCTGGAGGCGTAATTTGGCAATATGTAGACATGTGTAGCACAATAAAATCTCTCTCTATGCCTTGTGGATGGTTAATGAGAGGCATACACTAAGAACAGAGTCCACTAGAGGAAGGGAAGATTTATCAATCCAATAATTTCACTGCGTTAATATCTTCCAATAATTTTGTTTCACACGATTTTATGGTGAGTTCAACTAAGATATACCTACCTGATACCATTGCACCTAGAAAATTTAGTTTAAAAAATTACATGATTCCCAGTCAGACAGGATTGTTGGTATTATGGAGGGAAATTTAGTTGTTTTTTTTTTCTTTTTCTTTTATCTAGCATAATGTAGACCTACCTTGGGAAATGAGAACTTCCTTTGCTCAAGGGCTTAATGAAGTAGTATATTTGACCTTAATAAAAAGATAATATCTTATATGTGTATTGTGCTTTATAGTTTATGAAATTCTTTAGGTCAAAATACATGACTTCAGAAATGTGACCTAATGTGAACTTTGTCTAGGATCTTAATCATGCAGGTAATAACATGTTTTTAAACTGGGCAGGGCTAAAATAATCATACTTACCATTGATTTTCCAGGCGTGACTATCTTCTTATAGACGTGTACAATAGGGAAGACCTAGAGAAATCGTTTCTTGGTAGCAACTGCAAGTTTCATTTTTCCATTACAGATAAATTTCAGATTTTTTCCCCTGTAAATCAATATATTCAAAGTAATTTCTTCCCCTTGCAGTCTGATTTAAAAATACTATATAAAATTGATATTTTAAAAATCCACCTTACTGATTATTTGTTTCGGAATAAAATATGTACGTTTGTTAGCAAACCAAAATCAAAAACGGAAAAACTGAGCGCCACCCACCGCCCATGCCGTTTCTCTTTCAGGTATTTTCAGGCTGTTTTGTTCCACGTTGCACCACTTCGCCAGAGGCATGAATCAGATATACGAGGTCAACAGCTGTGGCAACAAGGACCCTTCTGAGCAGCCGTACGGGATGATAAGAACCTTTTACATCGCCGCTGAAGAGGTAGAATGGGATTATGCCCCTAACAAAAACTGGGAGTTCGAAAAGCAGCACTTGGACGCAGGAGGGGAAAGGTACCACAGGCGAAGCCGCCGAGTCTCTTGGGTGGGATTGCACATGCTCTGTGGACGTTTATCAAATGTGGAAAACTGAAAATGCCCTGGTTTTGTCTGGACAGTTCCCACAGACGGAGACTTTTATTTACGAGCACAAAAGCTTAGGGAAACTGCCCGTCTCTCCCCCAGAAAGGGAGTCTAAAGTTGTTTTGAGGGCACGCTGGAGGAAGGCTCAGTACACCTCCGCTAGCGGGGGCTGGTTCCAAGCATGGCTGTCGGACTAACGATGGGCGTTTGAGGGAGAGTCTAGAGGGAAAAGGTTTAAGGAAGACAACAGGGTGCAGCGGGAGGCAGGGATGATGTGTAGATTCGGGGTGAGAACGTGGGCTGTGTAGATTGAGGACCGCGGGGAAGGGGAACTGAGGATGGGTCATTGATAGAGCGCTGATATGGTGGGGGACAACCAAGGAAGGGTCGGAGGCCATTGCCTTGGCAGAGGTCCCCGAGTTGGGGTTGAAAGAGCAGATCTCCCTGCTAAGCCTCGTACCTAGAAAGTCCGCAAGATTGACCCTCCGGTGACAGCGCGGTCAGGCAGCGCTAAGCACTGAATCAGCAAGGCGCAGCCGCAAGCAGGCTTGTGAGCACTGGTCCTTTATCGGCCCTAAGCTCCCCGGGCGCACTGGGGTGGAGTCAAGGTATAGAGTCTCAGACCTGCAGACCTCTTCCCCCAAGGTCAATAGCCCCCACTTCACAGCAACCATCGGCTGGAGTATCACTGTCCCTACTGCAGACGAGAAGACTCGGTGCACAGAGTTCGGTTGTCCAACTAGTCACTGGCAGAGTTAGAGTTGGACATAGACCTTTTGAAGGATAAATCTGAGTCCTCACCCCATGCCAGGTTGACCGTTGTCCTGTTCCTCTTTGTTCGTTATTATCACATCCCCACCCTCACCTCCTTCTCTATGGCTAAGCCACACACAAACTCCTCTACATCCGACTATCCCTAACCTTATCGTGTTTGGTTTCCCTTCTTACTTGTTGGCCTGTTTCAAGGGTTTAGACTCCTGGAAAACATAGTACAACCCTGCCACCTTATGGATAAATGAAGAAATAAAGTGACTCCATTTTCAAAAGATTTGCCTCAAGGACAGGACAATTTAAAATTAATTCGATTATTCACCAATCCAGTTGTTAAACCAGACACCCCTCTCTTGCAAATACAAATCCCTGCTGCCAATACAAGTTAAAGACTGATGCTGGTGCAGTGGAAAATGAAATAAATACTAATTTGGCCTTTTCTAAACTGATTGTTTCATTAAAAGGCTGCCATAACTAAAGAAATAATTGTGTAGTAATTTTGTCACATGTACAGTCTCAAGCCCGTGAGTGTGTAAGAAATATAGCCTTCATTATTTTCTTGATACTCAGTGTAATTTCTGTTTTAGGTCCCCCATCCCTCTGGGCTGGCAGGATGTTCTATCTTCAGTCTTCTGGGATGTCTCCCAAGTGACACAGAGTAATGGAGGGTGCCAGGTGTGATTGCACCCTGCTCCTGCCATTCTGGATATTGCCCATAAATAAACAAAAGCAAAGTGAAATGATAGCATGTTCACATATTCCAAGTACAACAGATCTGTAGATAAAAACGCAGTACAGAATTGAAATGACAGGTTATTAGCACATCTGTGGTACCTTTGTAGATAAGAGCCCAAGAGCAAAACGCCTTTTCTGCACCCCAGTTGTTATGCCTCTGCCCTTTGACCCAAGGTCAGAGCATGGGACACATCTGGTTTTCAAACCACCTCTCTGTGCCGGTTAGCCCTGAGACATCTATTGTCCTGGTCAGCACAGACCCTCTGCCTTACTTTGGGACCTGGACGTCCTTCCCTGGGGCTTCCTAACACACTGGGAAGGCCTCAGAATCCCAGAAAGGCAACAAATGGGACCATCAGTTCAATGACAGAGTTTGTACAGTAGGAGGGGATTTGAAAACAGATTAAGTTGCAATAGAGAACTAACGTTGTATTCCTAGTACTCCTGAGCTTGTGGACTGATACTCATGTAATTTAACTAACCTGGGATTCGAAATAATAGCTGTCATGTATGGAGCACCCACCACGAGCCAGGCGTTTTGCTAGGGCTTTTCCAAACCCTATCTGATATGACCCTCATAACACACTTGACCCATTTCATCAACTTTGACTCAGCATCTCACACGACATCCTAGTGAGACGATGATAGGGCAAATGATTACATGGTACTTAATATATGTCTCATGCAGTGCTTTACAGATCTTAACTCGTAATCCTCACACCAACCCTAGCAAGTAGGTGCATTATTGTCACCTCATTTTGCAGAGGAGGGAAGCTGGAAAACAGCAGAGTATGGCTCTAGAGTCTGTGTTTGCCACACCACACATGTTACTAGGACTCCTGGAAAATAAAAGTAGAAGAAAAATCCTCTTCCCTTGGAAAGCATACAGTGTAGGGTAGAAGGTGTATATACATTTGTTAAATACCTACTGTGTGCTAGGCATCATGAAAAGTGCTGGTGAAACAGTGCTGAGAAAAGCAGACAAGGTCCTTTCCCACACAGAATTCATGGTCCCTGGCGAAGACACTAGAATGAGCATACTGAGTGAGGCAACCACTATGGGAGGGGGAGTGCAGGGTGCAGAGGGAGCTCACAGCAGGAGCACACAGCCCCGTCTGGGGGGAATGGTGGAGAGAGGGTAGGTGGTCAGGGAAAGTAGTCTTTGAGCTGGGATGTGAAGAGTAGGCCAGTTGAAGAGTTAGGAAGTGTGCTTTTGGCACACATAAGGCCTGGAGGTGGGGAGGGCACATGGGGTTCAAGAGAATGAATGCTTAGAATGACCCAGACAGAGACTGTGGGGCCCAGTGATGGGAAACAAGGCTGGGGAGGTTAGCAAAGGCAGGTAGGGAAGGGCTGCAAGAGCCAAACTGAGGAGTTGGGCAGTGGAGGGACATAAGAAGGTTTTCCATAACGACCGACTTGGTCGAATTTATAGTTTATGCACATTCTGCCTGCAGTGTAGAGAAAAAAGGGAAGGGAGGAGGATAGGTGGCAGGGAAAATGATTAGGGATAATTCTGGTTAATGCAGGTAAGTGACGTACGTGGCTTAGATTAGAGTGTGGGCAATTTAACAGTGGGAAATGGAAGGATGTGAGACCCACTATATTTTGGAGATAAAATTGACAGGGTTTTTTCTTTTTTTTCTGTCTTTTGCGATGATCTATCTCAGTGATAGATTAAATATGTAGTTGATCCTCATTATTCACAGATTCCATATTTGTGAATTCGCCTCCTGGCTCAAATTTATTTGTTACCCCAAAATCAATTCTTATGGTGCTTTTGTGATTGCTCACAGAGATGCATAAAGCAGTGAAAATGTTGTGTCACCCGATGAGCACGTTCCCAACTAAGGTCAAACAAGGCCTCATTCTGCCTTCCTGTTTCAGCTCTCATACTGTCGATAAGGATCCTTTTGGTGGTTTATTTAGAGCCACATGTTTGGCTGGTCTTTTTGCATTTTGGTGCTTTTCAGGTGATTTTGCTGTTTAAAATGGCCCTCCAGCATAGTGCTGAAGCACCGTCTAGCGTTCCTAAGCACAAGAAGGCTGTGATGTGCTTTATGGAGGAAATACCTGTGTTAAATGAGCTTGATCAGGCATGAGTTATAGTGCTGTTGGCCATGAATTCAGTGTCAATAAATCAGCAATATATATTATATAAGACATCTTTAAACAGAAACACATACAAAACAAAGTTATATATTGATCTCTTACTGAAAATATTGTGGCCAGAGGTTAGAAACCTGTATTCCATTAGGAACAATGGTTAAGTATTCATTAATTCAGTGTTTGTGGTGACTTTCTAGAACATAACTATTGTGAGTGACAAGAATCAACTGTATCCATATTTTTATACGGGTATATGCATAATACACAACCCACAGACTTTCTTGAGCTCTTTCAAAGTGGAAAATCATAACAAGGTATAGAGTGATACATATGATATCTGGAGGAATGCTGGGTGGTAGAGTGTGGGTGTGCATGTGTGTGCATGCATGGGCGTGTATGAAGTTAGTTAGTGACAAGAAGAGAAGTGCAACCTCAAGAGGATCTTAGGAGTGTCTAACTAAGGCTGGCCGCATTCAGCACCCAGCAGGGCTTTAGAGCAGTGGCTCCCCATGGGCTAGTTCTGTGCTGCCCACATCAGAACTCCCGGAGGCACTTTCAAATGCAGATTCCTGGCCCCACTCCCAGAGAACCCAGTGAAGAAGGCCAGGTCCTCAGGGAGACCCTGATCGCAGCTAGGTCTGGGGAGCACTGCTCTGGAGAACCCCCAAATTACTCAGAAGCACTCAAGCTTTTTCTACCTTCTGACAACTTTAATTTCTGGTGCTTCTGATTTGCAGACACGGAGATATATTTATGAACCACACTGAAAACTGGATTGGCTCTCAGTACAAGAAGGTGGTTTACAGGGAGTACACCAACGGAGAATTTGTGGAGATCAAAGCCCGACCACCGCGAGAGGAGCACTTAGGCCTGCTGGGTATGGCACCGATCTCAGCCGTGCACTGCCAGCCCCAAGCGTGCACACACACACACACACACACATCCTGTGAGACTTACACCTAAGAAGGGAGGCAGGAACAGAGGAGCTTGACTACATTCATCCAAGTGTGACATCTTTCTGCTCTCCCATTGTCAGGGAGCACGCTGTGTGCTCGGCTCACCTAGAGAATCATCATAATTGGACTACCAGATAACGTGAAAACAGGAATCTGTATCATCAGGCAGTCTAACCAGAACCTGTTGTCCTGAAGTTTCTTTCCCACTCTCCGCTGAGCCAGGAAATTTTAGTTTGAAACAAATTGATGCCTCAGAATAGCAGGCAGAGTGTCTGTATAATTTCTTCAAGGTCTTCAATTACCCATGCACAGGGCTGTAACTATATGCCATAAAAATAATTCTGACAAAAAAGGAACCCCTTACATGAGAGGAGTGCTAAGGAGCAAAGGCCTGCTTTCAGTTTTGGAGGTGCTAACTCATGGCCTTCTCAGAACCGACTCCCCCTGTCTGATGCCCTGGGCTGCCTGATCTGGTGAGCAGATAAGCTCTTCCTGCTGACCTGCCCCACTTTTCTTCACCTGGGAGTCACCAAACCTGACCCCGTTGTGAAGATAAGATCTTAAGGCAGAGGGCTATTCTAGACAACATTTTGAAATCCATTCCCATTTTTAAATCACAAGGTAACTTACATTAATATTATGGCTTTACACAGTGCTTCTTAATATTGAAATAGGGCACCATGACTGCCAGCTTGATGAATTATTAAATGCCCCACCCAACTTCCCCTACATCATCACCATCTATTAACACTGGCGTGCAAGCTTGTTTGTCACACCAAATGAGTCATCCCTGGTGGGAACATTCCTCCTTTAGAGCCATGTGTCTCAACTGAGCTCTGAAGAAAAGGTGCTGGTCCTGCCAAGGAGGCTGAATTGTCCCCCAAAGAGCTCTGGTGTGGGGCTGTTCAGTAAAACGACACAAACGAGTGACTTCATCAGAGGCAAACCCAGTGGCACTGCAGCCAGGGGAGCGGAAGGCCCACCCATTCGTTTTCTGCAGCTCAGGAGAGGCCTGTGCTCCTGAAGTTGCAAAGGGCAGGCACATCTCCATTCGTGACTGCTCCCCGTGACCTACCAGGCCATGAATCGAAGGCATTCGCTCTTACTCACCTGTACAGCAAGGCACGTGCAATTTAAGTGGGAGTTAATACACAAATAATGATTTTAATGTATGCATACGCATGCACCTATCTGTAACTATACCCAAATTTACTGTTTAAAAACATGCCTATAAATTTCTTTTCTAGTTTTATCATTTTTTTAAAAATGAGCATTTTTCAAATACTTTCTGATTCATACTGAATATTTTCTTCCAAAGATAATAATAGTCCAAGAAATTTTAGAATTTTTTTTAGGCCTTTAGAGGTCTTGGTTTGAATCAGTGAAGAATGGACAGGTGTGGTCAGACCCCTACCATGACTCTATCTCCCTGTGAATGCAGAATACCGTAGATGCCCAAGAACACAAATAAATAGGGCTCAGGTCTGAGGTGCTTCCACAAAGGAGTCTGTTTCCATCCTCCTCAAAGCGGGGCCTCGTGAAGACCAGAGTGTTTGATGCTCTGTTAATGTGGGGTGTGAGCTGGGCAAACTGCATTTATGTCACATTCTGGGCACCGAGAGGTGAAAAGCACCTGGCATGGGTGAGGGGTGTCCCACTGTCATGCTGGCACAGGCCTCTCCAGTGGGATGTGGACCCGAGTGCCACTGGCACCCAGGCTGGTTGCTTCTAACAGAATTATATGCACGTGAGAAGCTGAAGAGTTTCTCTTTCTATGTCTCATCAAGGTATCTAGATAGTGAGGGGCAGCACTGGACATGCATTAGTGAAATGACTCTGTTGATCAGAAATCAATATGTAAATGTTTCAGTTTTGTTCTTATCTTTCAAATCTGTTTTTTACACATTATTTCATTGGATCCTCATTATTATTATTATACCCATTTACCAGATAGTGAGCCATTTCAGACTTACCAAAGATTACACGCAGAGAGATTACAACTGAAAGTCAGTGTGTCATGTGGATATGGCTTTTCCTAGAGATCATGTCAGAGCAGTAGTAAAAATGTAAGCACTTATTGAGTACTTACTGTGGTTCAGTGCACTGAAATAAGCACTTTACATACATTATCTTATTTAGTCCTTACTGTAACCCTATGAGAAAGGTGTTATTAAACCCATTTTACAGATGAAGAAATCGAGACTCAGGCAGGCCTTGACTTACTCAAGCCTTCTCTAATAAGTGAAGGAGGCAGGATTTGAAGCCAGATTGGTCAAATTGCTGAACACTCTGTGATATTTAATACTAGACAATATCACCCTCTAAAGGAAGTACATTAATGAAGATGCTAATCTTTGTTTCATTTTGCCACGCTACCTACATATAAATTACATCAATGTTGAAAAGAGCAACGATAATGCACACAGGCCTGTGTTTTGCCTTTAGGCCCAATGATTCATGCTGAGGTGGGCGACTCCATCCTGATCGTGTTTAAGAACAAAGCCAGGCAACCCTTCTCCATCTTAGCCCAGGGTGTGGAGATCATGGATAGTGGGAAGCAACTCCAAGTGCCCATCACAAAGCCAGGTAAGTTATTACGGAGATCTGGTCTGTCCTGATAAGGATGCCAGACTCAGCTCTTTTATGATCTCTGTAGGGTCTTGGAGAGCTCATCTTAATGTCAGTGTGTTCCAGCCATCGCCTAGTCACCCCCAATATGAGATCATAATTCCTCCAACGACCAAGTGTTTACGGAGTTTCTAGGGCAGCATGAGGGACCTGAAAGGGTAGTAAGACATCAAAATAGTTCACACAGATTGAATGTTAGTCTTGTGCCAGGGGCTGTGCTTTATATTTTTAAAACAACCATGAAAGTCATTTATCCTTACAATAACCCAGCTAGGCAGACATAGGCGTATTTCATTGAATCTGATACCAGTGATTACAATATCCATCATTATTTTATCCGTTACTAATAAAAGAAAAAAAAGGCCACCAGTTAAACCTTAACATGCTACTGATTGAAAGCGCATCCTAAATTCAGTTTTGTTAAAATGTGAAAAGTGTGCATCTTATAATTGATGAAATATGATATTTTTATGTCCAGTTAACAGGTGATGAAGCACAGAGGGGTAAAGAACTTGACCAGGTTGTACGTTAGTAATGGTGGAACCCCAGTTTGACTTCAGAACCTGAGTTCTTAACCACACATTTCTCTTAAGATGGTTAAAATGAGTTTGAAAGAAAAAAAACCAAACCAAGGTGAATCCTTTTGGTTACATAGCAGATTATACAGGATGACACTCTAAGTGGTGAAAAATTTCAGGAATGTATCTGGAAGTGTTTATAAAACTTTCAGGGAAGGAAATCTCATGAAGATTGATTGATAAATTACAAGCAATTAGGGAAAGCTTTATAAAGGAGGTAGAACTCCAGTTGGGTTTTAAAAGATGCATAGAAGGGAGAGAAGATCTCACAATTTAAGGGGCTTCTCATCACATTTACGCATTTGAAGTGCAGTTGTAATAAATGTCAAGAGCCACTGTGACCTTCAATTACGAACTTGACAGCAACCATAGATATAATTATAGGGGAGTTATATTCCATTTTACCTCTTATGTATAATAACATTATAATGCTTAGCACTACAGATATTATAATAAAGGTCATATAAACTTAAAAAAATTAAAGATGCATAAAAGGAAGAAAAGAAAACAATCTAATGCATCACTAGAAAAAGTCAGCATAGTACCTATACAAGGATGGGGTTTGGGGATGGACAATCTTCATTAGCCACTTTTCCAACTTCTCCTGCCTCTCCCCACCCCACCGCATCCCCTGTATCAGAAGCCTGTGTTTTGCTGCTTCAAGAAACTTCTCATGAACTCCTAAATGTCTATCCATAGGGAAATAGTTAAGCAAATTTTGGAATATCCTTACAGTGGGCTATTTTGCAGCCATTAAATGATATTTAAGAAGGTTCTAATGTCATGGGAAAGACTTGTGGCATCATGTTAAGCAAAATGTAGAAGAAAGACCAGAAGGGAAATAAGCCAAAATGTTAGTGATGGTTATATCTTCATGGTGATATTTTGAGTAGTAATTGGGTGAGTGTCTTTTCGACCTCACACTTTTTTGATTTTCTAGATTTTCTATAATGATTGTGTCTTGCTTTGATGAAGAGGGAAAGAGGTTTTTTTTTTTTAAAGATTGGCACCTGGGCTAACAACTGTTGCCAATCTTCCTTTTTTTTTTTCTGCTTTATCTCCCCAAACCCCCCCGTACACAGTTGTATATCTTAGTTGCATGTCCTTCTAGTTGTGGGATGTGGGATGCCGTCTTAACGTGGCCTGATGAGCGGTGCCATGTCCGCACCCAGGATCCGAACCGTAGGCCACTGCAGCGGAGCGTGCAAACTTAATCACTCGGCCACAGAGCCGGCCCCGAGGGAAAGGGTTTTAAATGGGTCAAAAAGGCCATTAAGTAAAGTTATTCATTTTTGATGGTTGAAAGTGACTCTGGAGGGAGCAAGAAAGGTGCCAATCAGGCCCTCATGGGGGCTTTGGTAGGGCTGTGGGCAAGCCGGGGTGATTGCTCACAGGCTGTTGTACTGACGGTGAAGACTGGCAAGGGACACAGCTCCTCTATGCTGACTGGCATTCAAAGAGTCCTTGATATGGATGCCATGGGAGTGGGGAGAAAAATGATTCGAAAATGGCAAAGGAGCATTTTCCTTATTGGAACTCAAAGGAAGAGAATCCCCACAAGGGTCTCTGACAAGGCTGAAAGGTTTGGGAGAGCCCAGGGATTGGGGATAGGAGCAAGAAACTAACTTGAGCAGGATGTCTAGGCAAGTGGGAGAAGAAAGGTTAATCTGGGCATGCATGAGATAAGAGCCAACTAGCGTCATAGGAAAAGTAAGCAGCTTCTATCAAATTTCTCCTTCTTCTTCTTTTATTAAATAACTCAACAGACATCTACTGAGCATCTTCTTTTTGTTTAGAGCTGTGCTCCCCATTGGGGTGAACAGTGGAATGTTCCAAATTTAATAACACCACCCCTGTAGCCACTTGCATTTAGGAAGCTAAATATCAGCAGTTTATCTTGTGATTAACAAGGCATAGGTGCTATAATGAAACCTAATGGAAATTAGACCTGAAGTTGTATTGCCAACCCACTGGCATATGACCAAATGTGGAGTAAAGTTCCATGGAAGCATTACTTTTGTTTTGCTTTGTGGCTCACATTCAGCTATAGGTTATTTGTCCCATTATGGTGGGAATGGGACACGGTTCAAAAGGAAATAATGATTTAAATGTGACTTTTGAGACTTTTACAATGTGATTGTCTCGCTAATTTATGTGAGTTTATTTATGATTCCTCTGTAAGACTCTGGGTCAGCCACAAAAGATACATAGATGTGGTGCCTACACACAGGGACTGCATATTTGTTGTTAGTATACATACAAATGAACATTTTATTGACTGCCTTCCGTGGGAGGCACTATCCTAGATATTTTATTTCGTTTAATCTTCACAACAATCTGAAAACTGGGATGACTAACTCACTTTATAAGTAAGGAAGCTAAAGGCCAGCAGGGTTAAGTAGCTTGGATAAATAGGGTAAATAGGAAGTCCTAAGTCTTTCTGATTATCTCCGGTTCTAACTAGATCTCACCGGCCTGCACATTAGAATCACCTAAGAAGCTCTAAAACAATACTGATGCCCTAGTCCCAGACCCCAGATTCTCTGATTTCACTGGTTTGGGGTGAGGCCTGAGCAGTGAGAGCTTACCAAACTCCCTGATGGTTCCATAAGAAGCCAAGGCTGAGACTCACAGTAACTGAAGTGTGTTCAAGTATAGCTCTTGGGACGGAGATACAAAATTTGAGTAGAAGAAGCAGTGAGGTATAAAATGTCTGCATTTCCTGAAAAGACATCAGGTGACAATAGAAAGGGCAAACTAGAGGGAAGGCTGTCATCTGAAATGAAAAATCTGCCAGTTTGAAACTTCAGAAAATCAAGATACGAGTTTAATGGGAACATTTCTAATGAATGGATAATTCCCCCCAGCAACAAACACTAAGCAAAATACATAAAGATCTGTTTGTATTTCTTCAGGCAAATCATCTGGAACAGGTGACACTAGTAAATTCTGCCTATTTCTTATTTATTTCAGGAGAAATAAGAACTTACAGATGGAATGTCCCTAAAAGATCCGGTCCAGGGCCATCTGACCCAAATTGTATTCCATGGGTTTACTATTCAACAGTAAACTTTGTGAAGGTAAAGTGAAGAGAGCAACCATAATGCTTAAGTAATATGGCTCTCAGTTGACTATTCAGGTTATTACAATTCTGTGGGTGTATGTGAAGTGGTGTTTAGGGTTTAGGGCAGGGGTCGCAAACAACGGCATGTCTGTTTGTTTACATCATCCATGGTGGAGTTGAGTAGTTGAGAAACAATATGGCTGGCAAAGTAAAAAATATTTAGCATCTGACACTTTACAAAAAAGGTTTGCTGACCTTTGATCTATAGAGGGAAAAACCAAATCCCAATATTTCAATTACGAAATTTAGAACTTGCAGTGTAGTTTGGAGCAAAAGAGGATATGTAAGTAGATAACTATAAAATAAAAATATATTTTAATATAATTTACACCAGGGTTTTTGATGTGTGAAATATGTCATTTTAAAAGGCATTATCACAGCTGTCAGGGCCCAGGAAAGATGGCACACTCCAAACATGGTAACTGAAATTACTAACTATTTGAATGATAAAAAAGCTAACTTTACGTAGAAATTAAAGTCAAAGATTTAATATTGAATTTGAGTCAGATATGTGTGTGTAAAACAACTAATCTTTAATTATATGTCATAAATCAAAGTCCAAAGTAAAGTCAAATCCGATATAAAACGTAAGCATTATCCATTATTAAAAAAAAGTAAAGGATTATCTTAACCTTTCTCTTTACTAATAGATGGCTGCATTAATGTCCTTGAGTTGTATTGGATAGTGCAAGAGTTCAGGAGAGACGTACAAGACGCTTGAAAAAATAAGCTTACCTACTGGAATTATGGGAAACCTACATGTATTTGTTTATTCCTTTGTGCATCCCAACAAATATTTATTGAGCACTTGTGATGTACAAATGACCCCACCAAGTTCTATGAGGGATGCAAATATTCTTGCCTTTAAGGAACTTAGAATCTTTGGGGGAAATAATACATGTGCACACTCATAATTATAATACAACTCTGATTTTGGTGAGTTCTATAGGAGTGCAGAGCTATATAGAAGGCATTGGAAAGAGAGTCTAGAAAGAGAGAACATTATGAGCAAAGCTGAAAATAGGAAAGTAGAAAGTGTGTTTGGGAAATCTTGAGAGTCCCATTGGCGATCCTATAGGGTACAAAAGGAAGCAGTGGGGGAGCTTAAGCTAGAAAAGTCCATTGGGAGAGCCCACAAGGGGCCTGAGTACCTGTGGAGGATTTGTATTTTATTTAGTAGGACTCTCACTGGAAAATCACTGAAGACTTCTAGATATGGCAGTGAGGAGTTTAATCTGATAGAGGTAAACAGGATGGGCTGGAGGTGAGGTGAGCCAGAGACCAGAGAGGAGACAATTGCTAGTCCAGGGTGAGGTGTTAAGATCCTACACTAGAAGGGTGGCAAATGGAATGGAAAGGAAGTCACACGATGGAGGGGCATTGTGAAAGGAAACAAAATGTATGATTTGACAGCAAACAAGATGGGACAAAGTGAGGAAGAAGGAGAAATTAAACATTGAAATCAAGTTTTCTGACCTAAATGACAGTGAAAATCATAGTGCTATTAACAAAAGTTGAGAATTCGGAAGAAGGAAATGGTTTGAGGGAAATAATAAAATTCATTTTAGAAATGCTCAGTTGTTTGAATTGTTGCAGGAAACACATCCAGGAGGACTCTCTAAGGAGGCAACTGGAAATGTGGCAGTTTTTCCTCAAAGAAAGTTCAGGGCTGAACAACTTGACATGGAGGTCATCCATGGTCCCATATCATTTATTAATCACCCTGTCCACTTTTACCCATAGAAAGTGGAATATAAGCATCTGTATAGCTATAAATACAGTCTCACTTGAAAGCAGACAGGAAAAGAAATAAACATTCATTTATTCAACACACCTTCTATGTACTAGATTCTGGGCTATATTCTGGAGACTTAGTAATGAATGAATGACAGTCTCAGCCTTAAGGAGCTCATTTTGTGGCAAATTTTTGGGTATACTCCAAAATTTTCATAAAGATCACCCAGATTCTTCTTATTTCGTGGTCAATAGTCTTTTTACAATGACTTTCTTACTAGCACCTAATCTGCATTATTTAGTTATTTAACGGTTCTTCTAATTCACTTTATTTTTTTTTCAGGATACGTATAGTGGTTTGATGGGTCCTCTGATTACATGCAGAGAAGGAGTGTTGAATGAAAAGGGAAGAAGAAGTGATGTTGACTACGAATTTGTTCTCTTGTTTTTGATATTTAATGAGAATGAATCTTGGTATCTGGATGACAATATTAAGAAGTATCTCAATAAAGATCCACGAGATTTTAAGCGTACTGACGATTTTGAAGAGAGCAACAAAATGCATGGTATATCAGAGGTTTAAAAGAAGACCCTTGTTGAGATAAACTCATAGAGCCTGCTCTAACTGTAGGTGGTCCCCAGCCTCCTTCTCTGAGACTTTTCCCATTTCAGGGGCACCTGGAGTGAAGAAATCCCTTAAAGCTTTCCCTCATGGGGAAACAGCCAAGCCATTGGTTGGCTGCCACCAAGGTTTATTGAGGCTTTGGATCAACTGTTTAGAGATCTCTATCTCTGAATGCTGAGCTCCCTAAGCTATAAGACTGTGAAGTAATTCTTAAAAAGTGAATCATCACTGATTGGTATATTTCTGTAAGAACACACCACAATTTCTAGTTGATCAAATTTAATGGCCTGTTTTTTTTCCAATTATTTTATTGGTTTATTTTTTCAATTATTTTAATAATAATTTTTTTCAATTATTTATTGAGATCATAATGGTTTATGACATTGTATAATTTCAGGTGGACATGATTATTTATCAGTTTCTGTATAGACTGCATTGTGCTCACCAATAGTCTAATTTTTATCTATCATTATATATATGTGTCCCTTTACCCCTTTCACCCACCCCCCAACTCCCTTCCCCTCTGATACCCACTAATCTGTTCTCTTTATCCATGTGTTTATCTTCCACATGTGAGTGAAATCACGTGGTGTTTTTCTCTCTATTTCACTTAACGTAATACCCTCAAGGTCCATCCATGTTGTTGCAAATTGGACAATTTTGTCTTTTTCATGGCTGAGTAGTATATACATATATTTCACATCTTTTTAATCCATTCAGCAGTTTATGGTAACTTGGGTTGCTTCCATGTCTTGGCTATTGTGAATAATGCTGCAATAAACACAGGGGTAGGTAAATCACTTTGAATTGTTGATTTCAAGTTCTTGGGATAAATATCCAGCAATGGGATAGCTGGATCGCATGCTATCTCTATTTTTAATTTTTTGATTACTGTTCTTCATAGTGTTTTCCATAGTGGCTGCACCAGTTTACATTCCACCAGCAGTGTATGAGGGTTCCCTTTTCTCCACATCCTCTCCAACATTTGTTATTTTTTGTCTTGGTAATTATAGCCATTCTGATGGATGTAAGGTGATATCTCATTGTAGTTTTGATTTGCATTTCCCTAATAATTAGGGATGTTGAACATCTTTTCATGTGCATGTTGGCCAGCAGTATATCTTCTTTGGAAAAATGTCTACTCATATCCTCTGCTCATTTTTTTGATCAGGTTGTTTGTTTTGTTGTCATTGAGTTTTTTGAGTTTTTAATTTATTTTGGAAATTAACCCCTTGTTGGATATATGATTTGAAAATATCTTCTCCAAGTTGGTGGGTTGTCTTTTCATTTTGTCCGTGGTTTATTTTGCCTTGCAGAAGCTTTGTAGTATGATGTAGTCCCATTTTTTTATTTTTTCTTTTGTTTCCCATGCCTGAGTAGACGTGGTGTTTGAAAAGATGCTCCTAAGACTGAAGTCAAAGAGTGTACTGCCTATATTTTCTTCTAGTTGTTTTATGGTTTAAGATCTTCAATGTAATTGAAGTCTTTAATCCATTTAGAGTTAATTTTTGTGTATGTGTAAGATAATGGTCTAATTTCATTCTTTTGCATGTGGCTGTCCAGTTTTCCCAACACCATTTATTCAAGAGACTCCTTTCTCCATTGTGTGTTCTTGGCTCCTTTGTCAAAGATTAGCTATCCATAGATGTGTGGTTTTATTTCTGGACTTTCAATTCTGTTCCATTTATCTTTGTGTCTGTTTTTTTCTGCTAGTACCATGCTGCTTTGATTACTATAGCTTTGTAGTATATTTTGAAGTCAAAGATTGTGATGCCTCCAGCTTTGTTCTTTTTTCTCAGGATTGCTTTAGCTATTCAGGGTCTTGTTATTCCATATAAATTTTAGATTTCTTTGTTCTGTTTCCGTGAAGAATGTCATTGGGATTCTGACTGGGATTGCAGTGAATCTGTAGATTGCTTTAGGTAATTTTTTGGGAGGTTTTTGATTACTGTTTTAATCTCTTTACTTGTGATTGGTCTATTCAGATTCTCTATTTCTTCTTGATTTAGTTTTGGGAGGTTCTACAAGTCTAAGAATTTATCCATTTCTTCATGTTATCCAATTTGTGGAATATAGTTTTTCATAGTATTCTCTTATAATCCTTTGTGTATCTGTGGTATTTGTTGTAATTTCTCCACTTTCATTTTTAATTTTATTTATCTGAGCCTTCTCTTTTTTTTTCTTAGTGAGTCTGGCTAAGAGTTTGTCAATTTTGTTTATCTTCTTAATGAACCAACTCTTAGTTTCATTGATCTTTTCTACTGTTTTTATTTTTTTTCGGTCTCTATTTCATTTATTTCTGCTCTAATTTTTATTATTTCCGTCCTTCTGCTGACTTTGGGCTTTGTTTGTTATTCTTTTTCTATTTCTGTTAGGTGTAGCTTAAGATTACTTACTTAAGATTTTTCTTGTTTCTTGAGGTGGTCCTGTATTGCTATGAATTTCCCTCCTAGAATTGCTTTTGCTGCATCCCACAAGAGTTAGTATGATGTATTTTCACTTTCATTTGTCTCCAGGTATTTTTTATTTCTCCTTTGATTTCTTCATTGAGCCAATGGTTGTTCAGTAGCATGTTGTTTAGTCTACATATATTTATGACTTTCCCAGCTTTTTTCTTGTAGTTGATTTCTAGTTTCATAGCATTGTGGTTGGAAAAGATGCATGATATGATTTCAGTCTTCTTAAATTTATTGAAGTTTGCCTTATTTCCCAACACATAGTCTATCTTTGAGAATGTTCCATGTGGACTTGAGAAGAATGTGTATTCTGCTGTTTTTCGATGGAATGTTCTATATATCTCTGTTAAGTCCATTTGGTCCAGTGTTTCATTTAGGCTCACTATTTCCTTGTTGACTTTCTGTCTAGACAATCTATCCATTGATGGAAGTGGAGTGTTGGTGTCCCCTACTATTATTGTGTTGCTGTTAATTTCTCCCTTTAGGTCTGTTAATAGTTGCTTTATATACTTTGGCACTCCTCTGTTAGGTGCATATATATTCATAAGTGTTATGCCCTCTTGGTGGAATGTCCCTTTTATTATTATATACTGCCCCTCTTTGTCTCTCGTTGCCTTTTTTATCTTGAAGTCTGGTTTGTCTGATACTAGTATGGCAACACCTACTTTCTTTTGTTTGTCATTTCCTTCACTCTGAGCCTGTGTTTATCTTTAAAGCTGAGGTGTGTTTCCTGGAGGCAGTATATTGTTGGGTCTTCTTTTTTAATACATCCAGCTACTTTGCGTCTTTTGATAAGAGAATTCAATCCATTTACATTTAGAGAAATTATTGATTTATGAGGGCTTAATACTGCCATTTTATCTCTTGTTTTCTGGTTTATATTTTGTGTTTTTTTCTTCCCTTGTATTCCTGACCCCCATTTCAGTTCTGTGGTTTTCTGTGATGGTTTTCTCAGTTTTCTCTTTATTTTTGATTTGTGTCTCTGCCCTGATTTTTTGTTTAGTGGTTACCATGAGGTTTGTATAAAAGATGTCATAGATTAGATAGTCCATTTTCTCATAGCCTCTTGTTTCCATTAGCCTAAGTAGGTTCCATCCCTTACCTCTTCCCCTTCTAAGTTATTATATATATTTTTTTTTTCTTTTTTTTGAGGAAGATTAGCCCTGAGCTAACTACTGCCAGTCCTCCTTTTTTTGCTGAGGAAACCTGTCCCTGAGCTAACATCCATGCCCATCTTCCTCTACTTTATATGTGGGATGCCTACCACAGCATGGCGTGCTAAGCAGTGCCATGTCCGCACCCAGGATCCGAACTGGCAAACCCCGGGCTGCCAAGAAGTGGAACATGCACACTTAACCACCATGCCACCAGGCCGGCCCCCCTTCTAAGTTATTATTATCACAAATTATTCTGTTTTGTCTTGTGAGTTTATGATTAATATGAAGTGTTTATAGTTATTTGTTGGTGCTTTTCTTCCCTTTATGTTCTATGTTATACTTGTTTGCTAACCTTTTCTGATAGGGAGCTGCAATTGTCTGATTTTGTCTCTTTATCTCCCTGCTCAAGGCTTTGTAAACCTTTGCCTTTTTGTTTCAGGTATGAGGTCATCCTTGATCATTTCTTGTAAGGGAGCTTTAGTGTTAATGAACTCCCTCAGCTTTTGTTTATCTGGGAAAGATTTTATTTATCCATTGTATCTGAATGATAGTTTCACTGGATAGAGTATCTTTGGCTAAAAGTTTTTGTCATTCAGTATTTTGAATATATCATTCCAATCTCTCGTAGTCTTTCAGGCTTCTGCTGAGATATCCACTGAAAGCCTGATAGGTGTTCCTTTGTAGATTATTTTTCACTGCCTTGCTGACCTTAATATTTTTTGTTTGTCATTTACTTTTGCCAGTTTTACTATTATATGCCTTGAGGTCTTTTTGCATTGATGTAATTAGGAGTTCTATTGGTTTCATGTATCTGTAAGTTCAGTTTTTCCCCCAGGTTTGGGAAGTTCTCAGCTATTATTTCTTTGAACAAGCTCTCTGCTCCTTTCTCCCTCAATTTTCCCTCTGGAATACTTATAATCCTTATGTTGTATTTCTAGTTAAGTCAGATATTTCTGAAAGAATTTCTTCATTTTTTTTCTTAGTTCTCTCTCCTCCACCTGAAGCATGTCTATATTTCTGTCCTCTAAATTACTAATTCTATCCTCCATAATGTCAGCTCTGTTTTTGAAGGTTTCTAGATTTTTTTTTTTTTTTATCTCATTCATTGTGTTCTTCATCTCCAGAATTTGTTTGGTTTCTTTTTTTAGAGTTTCAGCTGCCTCCATTACAAAATTTCTATTTTAATGTGTCTATGTTATTTAATTCTATGTAATTTAAGGCAGTTTTTTTAAAGTGAGAGTAACGTGTTCTAATTGAAAAATCTATACTCTCGCCAATATCTACTTTTGACCAAAAGTATACAGAAAGATAGGCCTTTCCCAAGGTCACAAAGCTAGTTAACTGCTAACATTGATTAGAATATAATAGCCTGGGGCCAGCCTGGTGGTGCAGTGGTTAAGTTCACATGTTCCACTTTGGCAGCCTGGGTTTTGCTGGTTTGGATCCTGGGTGCGGACATGGCACCACTTGGTAAGCCATGTTGTGGCAGGTGTCCCACATATAAAGTAGAGGAAGATGGGCACGGATGTTAACTCAGGGCCAGTCTTCCTCAGCAAAAAGAGGAGGATTGGCAGCAGATGTTAGCTCATGGCTAATCTTTGTCCAAAAAAAAAAAAAAAGAATATAATAGCCTGATCTCTGATTCAGCTACTCTTTCCCTTATCAATTTTGCTTTCTTCTCCCAAAAGTTTTTTAGTATGCTCTCTTTTTTTAATGAATGTAACTCACTTGGTTGTGTCATGATGCACAAAATAAAAAGTTAGTAGAAACCAGAGAAGTGAGAGACCCATCGTGTCAACCCAGCTTGAGCTTGGTTTGGTCATTGTAAGGTCATGGGTTCAGCCTATGTGAAGATTTCCTTCTTCTGGAGATTCAGCCAGGCTCAAGAACTTGCTCCAAACTAGTTCTCAGAAAGTGAAATATTAAGGAAATAGCTTCTAACTCATTCAATTTTTATTTATATGAACTTGATTCTCTGTCCTTTAGTCCACTCATCAGTTGAATGGTATAAACCTGGCTTCTTTACAAACGAGTCTGTAATCCACTTCATAGAGAGAATGTGCCAAATAAACAAGGATTTCTTAGTAATCTGAATTTGGGGTTTAGAACGGTGGGGACATTGGTAAATGTGAGTGAGATTTTTACATGTTTATCCAGCAAATGAAAATATTGGTGACCTACAGATCTTCTTGAACCATTTCTAAAACCAGATTAAGTAATGGGTGTCTTCTCACTAATCAAAGGTTATTTTCTTTTCACCTTTCTAGCTATTAATGGAAAGATTTTTGGGAATCTTCATGGCCTCATCATGAATGAAGGTACAATGACAAACTGGTACTTGATAGGAATGGGAAGTGAAGTGGACATACATACCATCCATTATCATGCTGAGAGCTTTCTTTTCAAAGTAAGTATAAGGAACATGCTTTGGGGAAGACTTTCAACTAATAGATTCAATGCATTTCCACTGTGAAATAAGAGAGTTATTTGACAATAAGCCTTGTGAGGGGTGATGGTTCATCTTAGAGAATGGAATAGAATAATGTGGTTATGCCTTTCTCCTGGTATATATTGCTTAATATGTACATATATTTATTGTGCTTGTAGAAAACTCTCCAAGCTTCAGATGAGAGTTTTCTCACCAGTTACATGGGGATAATTCTGACCACTCTCGATTATGCTGTTAATATTGTATATGCAAACACCCATAGTATTTTGTCTCTTTTCTTCTCCCTTCCTTTTTTTCTTTCCCTTTCCATTTCCCTTTCTTTTCTATGTGATTAGCCAACAGAATAGCCCTATCTAGTAAAGGAGATATTTCAAGCTTTGGCTTGAGCCTAAAACTTTATCTTGACTTTTGCCCTAGTGAGCTAGGCCAGACCATGTGCAGCCTCCTGCCTTTCTAGCATCAAGCTGTACCATATGGGTAGTGCTGGCTGCATAGACAGGCACCTGGGGAGCTGCTTAAGAAACAGATTGCCAGGCCCCACCCTAGACCTGCTGATTCAGAATCTCCAGGCATAAGGTCCAAATAGTCTGTCATCTCAGGTGCTCAGTGCAGTCTACAAGGAAGTAGACTAGAAAAGAATAATCACATCTTATCTGTGGGGAAAACCTGCATTGGTCTTTTTCTAGTTATACAGGAATAAACAGTAACTTTAATAAAACATCTAATATCTTTTCCTCTCTGTATATTGAGTTCAACATAGTTTAAGACACAAAGTATTAGCCTGCAATGATTATATTTTCACATATTAGATGGCTATGCTGCTTTTCAGAACTTGACTTTTCCACCTACATTTAAAAACTTATATTAAAATCTAATAAAATTATAAAAATTATTTTATATGAAATTATAAAAATTATTTTATATACATACAAAATTATTTCCTATCCATATAAACTTAAAAAATAAAGTATAATTTACATGGAATAAAATTCACCCTGTTTAGTGTACAGTTCTGTTTTGATCAGCACATACAGTGATGTAACCAACACTGATCACAATATAGAACACCTCTATCACCCCCTAAACTGTCCCCATTGCACCCTCTAGAGCGAGCTGCTTCCCCATGCTTAACCCCTGGCAACCACTGATCTGTTTTCTGTTTCTACAGTTTTGCCTTTTTCTGAAATGTCACGTAAATAGAATCGTACAGTCTGTAGCATTTTGAATCTGGCTTGTTTCATTTAGCGTAGGCATTTGAATTGCATCCATCCTGTTGTGTATATCAATAGTTTGTTCCATTTGATTGTTGAGTAGTATTCCGTTCTATGGATATACATATTACAGCCTGGTTATTCATTCCCCAGTTGAAGGACATTTAGATTGTTTCCAGCTTTTGGTTATTACAGTAAAGTCATTATAAACATTTGTGTACGTGTTTTTGTGTGAACCTAAGTTTTCATTTCCTTTGAGAAGATACCTAGGAGTTAGACTGGTAGGCCATGTGGTAAGTGTATGCTTAACATTACAAGAAACTGCCAAATGATTTTCCGCAGACCATTTTGCATTTCCACCAGAAATGCATGAGAATGCCACTTATTACACATCCACATTGGCACTTGGTATTTTCCATTTTTATTTTATTTTTGCTTTGCCATCATGTTAAGTGTGTAGTGGTATCTCATTTTTTATTTGCATTTTCCTAATGGCTAATGATATTGGCGTCTTTTCATGTGTTTATTTATCATCTGCCATCTGTAAACCTTCTTTGGTGTAGTGTCCAAATTCTATGCCCATTTTTTAATTGGGTTGTTTATTTCCTTATTGTTGAGTTTGAGGGCTTAATCTATTCTGGATATAAATCCTTTACCAGCTATGTGCTCTATAAATATTTGCTCCCAGTCTCTGGTTTACCTTTTTGTTCCCTTAACATTATCTTTCAAAAAGCAGAAATTCTTAATTTTGATGAAGTCCAACTTTATGGATCATGCTTGTGGTGTCATATGTAAGAATTTTTTGCCTAACTTAAGGTCACAAAGGTTTTCTTCTAGAAGTTTTATAGTTTTAGGTTTTATATTTAGGCCTCTGATCCAGATAATTTACATATATTGTACAAGGTTTATTTTTTGCATATAGATGTCCAATTGTTCCCTCCATCACCATACATTGAAAAGACTACCCTTTCTCCCATGGTGTCAAAATCATAATGATCATATATATGTGGCCTACTTCTGGGCTTTCTAATCTGATACATTGATCTATATGTTTGTCCTTTCTTGAATGCCACACTGTCCTGAAATCAGGTGGTGATAGTGTTAACTATTATAGATCTTTGCCTTCCTATATAAATTTTAGAAACAGCTTGTTGATTTTGATTTAAAAATTCCTTCATGGGGCCGGCCTAGTGGCATAGTGGTTAAGTTCATGTCATCTGCTTCAGGGGCCTGGGGTTCACAGGTTCAGATCCCAGGCATGGACCTAGTACTGCTCATCAAGCCGTGCTGTGGTGGCATCCCACATAACATCAAGGAATGTTAGCTAAAGGCCAATCTTCCTCACACACACACACAAATCTTCCTGCTGGGGTTGTGATTGGAATGGCATTGACTCTATACATTGGTTTAGGGAAGAATTGATATCTTAACAATATTGAGCATTCCAATCTATGATCATGGCATATCTGACTATTTTTTAGATTTTTTTTTATTTCTTTCATAGTGTTTTATAGTTTTCAGCATACAAATCTTGCATAGATTTTGTTAGATTATTACCTAAGTATATTATGGGTTTTGGTGATAGTGTAAATGATACTGTTTTCATTTCAATTTCTAATTGCTCATTGACAATTTCTAATTGCTCATTGACAAATATAATTGATTTTTGCATAATTGATCTTGTATCCCACAACTCTGCTAAACTACTTCTAGGAGCTTTTTTGTAGATTTTGGGGGGATGGTTTCCTACGTAGACAATAATGTTGCCTGTGAATAGAGACATTTTATTTTTTTATTTTCAAATAGTATGCCTTTTATTTCTTGCCTTATTGCAATGGCTAAGACCTCTACTATACTGTTGAATATAAGTGGTGAAAGTGGACATCCTTGCCTTATTCTTAATCTTAGGGGGAATGCATCGTCATTCACCATTGAATTTAAACTTAGCTGTCGGTTTTTAGTAGATCCTATTACCAAGTTGAGGAAGTTTCCTTCTATTCTTGGTTTGCTGAGGGTTTTCTTTTTTTATCATGAACAGATGCTAAATACTATCAAAGGCTTCTTCTGCATCTATTGAGATTATCATATTTCTCTTCTTTAGTCTATAGATGATTTTCTTTAGTACACTGGTAAATTACAATGATTGATTTTCAAATGTTGACCCAGCTTTGACAACCAGCTTTGAGAAAAATGTTGAACCATAATGACAAACACCAGTTGCCATGATGCATTATTCTTTTTATATATTGCTGGATTCAATTTGCTAGTGTTAAGGAATTTTGCATCTGTGTTCATGAAGAATATTGGTTGTAGCTTTCTTTTCTTGTAAAGTATTTGTCTGGTTTTTGTATCAGGGTAATGCTGGCCTCATAAAATGAGTTGGTATTCCTCCCTCTTCCATTTTCTGCAAGAGTTTACTTAGAATTGGTGTTATTTCTTCTTTAAATGTTTGGTAGCATTTGCCAATGAAGCCATCTGGACCTGGAGTTTAATTTGTCGGAAGGTCTTAAAACAATTTCAGTTCCTTTAATAGATATAATTTCAGTTTCTTTAATAGATAACCTGAATAGTGATCTTCAGCGGTTTTCATCCTAACAAATTCATCGATTCAAGTTGTAGAATTCATTGATAAACAGTTGTTCATAATATTGCTTTATTATCCTTTTTAATGTCTATAAGGTCTTAGTGATGTCCTCTCTTTCATTCCTGATTTTTGTAGTTTGTGTCTTTTTTCAGTTTGTCTAGAGGTTTGTATTAGTTATCTATTGCTGCATAACAAATTACTCCAAAACTTAGTGGCCTAAAGCAACAAACACTTATTATCTTACAATTTCTCTGAGTTGGGAATCTGGGAGTAGTCTAGCTAGTTGGTTCTGATTCAGCATCTTTCATGAGGCTGCAATCAATATGTGAGCTGGAGCTGCAGTCATCAGGTTTGACTGGGGCTAGAGGATCCACTTCCAAACTCACTCACAGGGCTATTCACTAGAGGCTTCAGTTCCTCAACATGTGGGTATGGCGTGGGAGCTGGCTTCCCCCAGAGTGAGTGATCCAAGAAGAGAAAGCAAGAGAGAGAGAGCCTAAGATTCTTGGAAGTAGAATGCCATCACTTCTGCCATATGTTATTGGTCTCACAGACCAACCCTCACAGAATGTAGGAGGGGACTACAAAGGTTATGGATACCAGCAGGTGAGAATCATTGGGGGCCATTGTGGAGGCTGGCTACCATAAGGATTATCAATTTTATTGATCTGTTCAAAGAACCAGCTTTTGGTTTCTATGATTTATCTCTACTATGTTTCTATTCTCGATTTGATTGATTTCTGCTCTTTATTTTTTCCTTCCTTATACAGATAGATAAATCGTACCGAGAAGACGTGTATGATCTCTTTCCCGGGACATTCCAAACCATCGAACTGTTTGCAGATCACCCAGGGACATGGCTATTACATTGTCACGTGTCTGACCACATCCATGCTGGCATGGAGACAACCTATACGGTCCTTCGGAACATAGGTACTATTGTCTGTCAGTGATGCTAGGTGATAGCCCAGCCCTCCTATAGACCCTGAAAACAGCAGGCAGGAGAGACCCCATCAGGAGCTCAGATTCACGTAAGAGAGACAGATATATAAATAATAACTATGATAGAATATGATACTTGCCAAAATAGCATGCAGTGTACAGGATTCAATGGCAGCAGTAGGAGGCAATGGTTAATAGTTTGGGGATATGAGCCAAGATTCCATAGAGGCCATAATGCTTCAGATGGATCTTAAGGGGTCAGCAGAAGCTTGAAAGGTGGATGGGATAGGAACAGCATGTGTACTGCTCTGAAGAGTACCATAGTGGGAATCCAAGGAAGACTTGCAGATACTGATGGGATAAAGTCCTCATTGGTGAAATGACATAATTCTTGAAACAACTCATGCCATGAAAAGAATCCACTTTGACTTCCGTTGTTTATAAAACAATCAATTTGTCTTCTTTGTCCAGATAACCGGATTCCTTACTCCACCAAGTCTCCTGGAGGAGCATCACAGCCGGCCACGGTGCCCTCCAATGGTAATGATCCCTCCCCGAATCCTGCAGGTGAATGGTCAGTGTTCACCCCCCAGGGAAAGGCAGAGGCCTGACACCTCACTTGTTCTTTTCACAGAAGAATCTGGCAAGGAGCAGCTCTATTTCTTTGGCAAGAATCTGGGTCCTAGAGGAGCCAAAGCAGCCTTGGTCATCCTTTTCATCATTGGACTCCTCCTCCTGATCTCCACGGTGATTCTCTCCCTCAGACTGCACTCTGCAAGGATGCGGGCAGCATACCGGGAAGTCCAGTCCTGCGCGCTCCCCACGGATGCTCTGTGAACGGCCTGGTCTTCCTCACCAGGGAAACTGGACAAGACATCGTTCACCGAGGAAGGCTCACACTGTATCCTGGACCAGGCTCTGATGCTCTGGGACACAATCAAATCGATTTGCTTTTATTTATTTATTTTTAAATGGGCTGTGAATAATTCTCAGGTATAAAATACAGAAAGAGGAGAATGGGCGTGACTGAGAAAACAGGCTCAGTCTGTTCTCTGAATGAATTCGCTGAAGTGGGGAGAACCTCTGAAGGATGCCTTTAGTTTCCATCTTTCGTAATTCTTAGATTAGACAGTGCTTCCTTAGCCAACCATTTCTAGATGGTTTCTAGATGGACACCTTTGGGAAAGAGTTTATACTGCCTCAGACATCTAACGGCACTAAGTTTTCAGCACTGTTATGTAAAATGCTTCCCTTAGTTATTCCAGGGAAAATAACTTTCTGAGGAGTGCATGGAAATGTCTAAATCAGTATCTGCTGATGGAATTTAACCAAATGAATTTTCTGGAGGCTTTAGCCAACTCTCTTGGCCTTTTCCCCTTTAATAGAAAGAGCCTGTGCACTGTTTGCAACAAAAGGCAAAGTGATAAGCATTTTTTTAAATTGCTGCTGTTTGCATGCAAACCTGTAGAGATACTTGAATGTTTATGACTCACTTCATGTTATATATTTTTACAATATGTTTCCTTGGCAATGTTTGTATTTTCTCAAATCAACTAGCGAATTCGTATCTGTGTTTCAGAATGTGGAGGGCTGGAATCTGTGAAACAGCGGGCTCGGCTCTCCCACGGTGAGTCAGACTCCCTGAGAGTTTAGCAGGAGCTTCTAAGAGGGAGGGACGCCTTGCAGGAGGCAAGTCTGGGCTTGAATCTTGAGTCTGATGCTTCATAGTTAGGGAGATCTTTCCAAGATTCCATCTTCTATGAAATAAAAACAGTCTCATCATGTGAAAAACACCAGGAAGAATTCATCAATGCAGCTGACCAGTTGGGTCAGCAGGAATTTCACAAAATCCTCAATTCCATGCCTCTTAAAGACATAGCCCTTTTTGGAGGAGGGGAAAAAAAAGAAAAGGCTAAAAAAAGAGAGTCCCAATGGCAATTTTTTAAACCATTAAATCAGCTTTGAAGATTTGATTACAGTTTTCAAGGCTCAAATGCAAAAATAAAATATTGAACAACTAACCCCATTACGAGGCAATTCATACTGTCTGTATGCAAGCCTAAATGTTAGATGTAAGATTGATAAAAGCAATATTGTTTATTACTAGACTCAGAAATTGCCCTAGCTCAGGGCAAGTTGCCCTGGAATGCCAATGCCAATGCCAATGCCGATGCCAGATGAGTGCTATTAGTATATCTGCCTTAGCAGTTGATCATTTGGATATCCAGGTGAATGATTAGGACCTAATAAATACTCTGGTGGAGGGACCTTTCATACCTTCTCATTTTCATCTTGGTGAGGGGAAACAGGTAATTTGATAGAAGCTATAGTCTTATGTAAAACAAGATGTGAATGCTAATAGTTATGTTCATAGTTTGCTTGAATGTCATATCAAACAGGGTACCCAAAGGATGATTCCAGCCTGCTAACCACTGATAATGCAATTTTGTAGTATGTGCTCTACAGTTTTCATACATGTGTAGGCTGTATAATTTCATAATAATAATTATCATAAATGCCTTATTTATAACTCACTTAGACAATAAATTATTTAGTTGTTAGTTTTTTCCTTTTCTCTTAGTTTATTTTTTTAATGAAAATGAAACCACAAAGTAGTTTGATTACGCCACTTCTCTTTGTAATAAAGTTTCACATATTTTAAGATGGCGATTTGCATGTCTTTTTTTTCCACCAGAAATTACCTATCACTAGACCTGGGGCAGGGAGTTGGCTAGAGAATTTTCTCTTAGATATTTAGCAACTATTCTAGTTATACCTGCTAGAGGAAATGAAACAAAATCCTCAACAAAATAACAGTACATCTCCATAAATAACATGACTCTCCTCAAACATTGTTTGCTCAAGTGTACCACACTTCCGCATTCTCAGCCTCACTCCTTTGAGGAAATCAACCATATTTACATATATCTTTTCCTCTGGTTGCAACAGAAGAAGCGTTCTGCTCCTAGCAGGGCCAGTCCCTCACTTGGCTCTGGACCTCATCCCTTCTTGCTTTCTCAAGGACTTCATTCCCTCACTTATCAGTTTTCCCTCCTGCATGACACTGACAGGGTTCAGGGCAGGCCACCCCAAGATGTGCCACTTTAGCATGCAGACTATTTCCAGCTGAAGACAATAAAGGCTCAAAAGACTCAGGAAGAGCAGCCGACCCGCCCCCCCCCCCCCCACCCCTACCCTGCAAACTGCCAAAAGGCCTGTTTCAGGAAGGAGCTCATATCATGTGATAGCTATAGTATGATGTAAAATAGGTGTGATAAAAGGACACCAACAAACCCATTTTTTGGGCCTAGCAAAACCTGTTGAACAAACATTTGCATTCCATCTCTATGTACATTGTCTTCTTCCCCTTTGAAGTCCCAGATCACTATGCCCTCCTTGTCTGTAGCTGAGGATACTTAAACAGGTGGACTTAGCCAGATGGCCGAGTTACTCAGTTTCTTCCGGGTTTCTCCCATGTATACATGCTATTAAACTTTGTTTGATTTTTCTCTTGCTAACCTGCCTCTTTGATTATTTGACCAGCCGTAAGAACCGTAAGGAAAAGCGGTGGGTGGGAATTCTCCCACTTTCCCGACAACGTCATCAGCAATACCCACCATTAGAAATAGAAAACAAACGAAGAGCCATTGTCCTTAACTCCATAACCCCCTCGAACCCAGCTTCTCTGTTCCTTTGATAGCAGAACTTAAAGCACTGTCCACTTGCTGCCTGTATCACCTCACCCCATGCATCCTTCATTCCACCGGTTTCCAATCCAGTGTGCCCTGCCTCCCCATCCCAATCTGCTGTTGTCAACATCAAGAACCATGATGCTATTTCTGGTGGCTTCGAAACCGGGTGCAGGAGTGGGGGTATATGGGAACTCTCTGTACCATCTGCTCACTTTTTCTATAAATCTAAAACTGTTCTAAAAATTAAAGTCTGTTTTTTTAAAAGGCAATGTTATATACACTCTCACGTGACACCTTAAACTCCTGAGGTTGGTAATGACAGTTATCAAACGCTAAGTGCTTGTGATGTGGCAGGCACTGTTACATATGTTATCACATGTAACCCTCAGAACAACCCAATGAGGTAGGCAGTATTATCCCTATTTGGCAAATGAGGAAATTGAGGCTTAGAGATTTTCAGCGACATATCCTTGGTCACACAGCAAGTAGGTGGCAAATCCAGGAGTTGAACCCAGGCTCTTGCTTTCTCGTTTCCTCCCAAAGAACCTTGACGCATGTCAGGTTGATCTGGTTTTTGCAGCAGGAAGAATGGCTCCCTTAATAACCACTGTCTTCTGTTCCATTTCTCTCTGTCCTCAGAGACAGCACCCCTGTTTGGACTCGCATTACTTCTCACATGGAAAATTTCGGCAGCCTCTCACTTGGCCCCGCATTCTGATCCACTCTATGTGTGAACGGAAGATTAATCTTTTTAAAGCACAGTCTATTTGTATTACTCCTCTCCAAAAATTCCCTAATGCCTGCCGGAAAAAAAGTCCAAATTAAGTTCTCTGGCCCCAACCTTTTCATCTTTGACTCCCTCGCCTTCATCTTGCCCACACCAGTGTCAGATGTCTCTACCTCCCATTTCCTGACAAGTTCTCTTTCTTGCCTTTATTGTAAATTCAACAAACATAGATTGACTTCCGGCTAAACGTACAAAACTCTGCCAGAGTTGAGGGCAGTTTACAAAACTGCTAAAATTCCATCCAGATGCTCAGAGGAAGTTGATACCTAATGAGAAAGCAGACATGCAATCAACCATTGCACAAGGCAAATGAGCTAAATGCTAGACCAGAGGAAGGAAGTGCTGAGGGAGAGAGTGGGGCAGAAGGTGGGCAGGGGGATCCTGGAAGGCTTCCAGAAGAGGGGACCTTTAAGCCTGTTGTAGATTTTGACAAGGAGAGAAGGGAAACACGGTCCATGTTTTCATCCACTCCTAGAAAGCTCTTGTCTCAGCTCTGCCTGCCACAAATTGACTCATCGTCCCAGGCCCCACTCTTTCTATACACCTCCACCTTGGCACACCCCACCTTTCACAATATTACTTACCCCTTCTAACTTGTATTATAGTTAATTGTGCACATGCCTTATTTCTCTTACTAAGCCATGAAGTCTTTGAGAAAATGGATTATGTCCACTTCATCTTTGCTTCCCCATCCATCGAACCCAGAACTGGTCCATCACTGGCCTCTACTATGCCTTGAATGTATGGATAAATGAGTGCAATTTGGGCCACTTGTTTTTAAACAATTTTCATGGTGGAATATTTTCAGATTCCTTCAGACATTTAATAAATATTAATTAAAATACCTACCGTGTGCCAGGCATTTGTGGTAAGTGTTGGAGACAAGACTGGTATACATGGACATGGACCTGCCCACACGAAGCTTACCATAAAAATGGCAAGACAAACATTAAATAAATGAACAGTTAAACAAATACTAGTTGAATTATATTTGCGATTATCATTAAGAAGGAGAAAGAGGGCAACAGTACCAGATAACATTTACACAACACTCACCAGTTGCAAAGCACTGTCCTAAGCACTGTGCACACATTAACTCATTTGATCCTTATCACAATCCTAAGAGATAGAACCACTTTGCAGATCAGAAAACTGAGGCACAGGAGGGTCAAGTAACTTTTCCAAGGCCCACAGCTGGTAACTGGTAGTGCCAGTATCACAAGAATATTCAATAAAGGGGCTAATCTGGTTTAGTATCATGAGAGAAGACTTTCCTGGGGAAGTGACATGCAGCTGAGATCAGGAGGGTGAATAAGAGTGGGCCAGGCAAAGAGGCTACAGCGGGTGGGAGTGCTTTGGGCAAGGGAAGGCCTGGAGGAGGCAAGGGGCCTGGCTAACTTGAAGAACTGAAGGGGAAGCTGGCGAGGCAGGCAGTGGCCATGCTAAAAAATTTGAATTTTATTCTAAAAACAATGTACGCTTTAAGTAGGGGAGTGATATGATCAGATTGGAGCTTTCAAAAGCTCCCTCTGGCAGCTGTGGGGGAGAATGGCTTGTGGGCCTAGGGGGTACAACCCTGTACGTGGTTAGGAGAGAGGATGAATGGGGGTATTGGCAGTGTAGGTGGAGAAACACTGTCAGATTTTCTACATTTAGGAAAGAGAAGCAAGAGAATTTAGAAATTGATTACGGCAGCTGGGAGAGATGGAAGCGTTAAATAGGGCATTCCATGTTTCTGGCTTGGGCATGTTGGGGCCCAGGGCAGGCTACCCCAAAACATCCCACAATGGCATATTGATTCTTTTGAATTAAGTTTACTCGTTTTAACTTATAAAGCAAAATTTCGATCGTCCTCTCCCTGTTCCTTCTGAAAGCAGGAAATAAATCTCCCATATGAAAGGTACCCTCCCTGTAGGAGGAGGAGATAGAGACATCCTTACTGCCAGAGCTAGGGAATTCAGGGCCGAGAGGCCCATGTAAACAAACCTTGTTAGATTTACCAATTTACTACCTCAGTTCCTCACTAATTACAACTAACTACATATCCCAAACCTAAGTTTCTTTGTCCTGTCAATTCCTCACAAATGTATTGTGTCTTTGTGTAAAAAGATATATATATAAGTTGCTTGCCTCCTTTACCCTCTGAACATCATTTTAATGATCCCCATATGGACGTATTAAATTGTTTTTTCTCCTGTCAGTCAGGTCTCCTGACAATTTTATTATTAGTCCAGCCATAAGAACTCAAGAGGGAGAGGTTTCCCCCTCCTCAACAGGCCTATGGGTGGATGGCAGTGCATTAGCAAGATGGGGAAGAGGACTATCGGTTGAGAGGAAGATGAAGCTTGCAGTCCTGGCCATTATGAGACTAAGGTCCCGTGAGCCATCCAAGCGAAGAGTTGTGTAGGCCCTTGGATGCGTGCTCGGAGGGCAGGCCAGGGTGGAGATCTACACGTAGGAGCTGAGAAAATATAGAAGAGGCTTGCATGTATGGACCCGCCCGCATACAAAGAGAAGAGAAGGCAGCCCAGTTCAGCCCAAGGAGTCCTCACGTTTAAAGGTCCTGTCTGCTCCAAAGGCTGTTGATTAGAGCATCTCTCGTCTATTTGTCAGCATCCACTTTCTCTAAGTGGTTCAGGAGTAGTTCTCCCCCTCAACACCCACTCACCCGCGGACACTCCTCCGCTGGCTCCTGGACCAAGGCTCTGATTGGGAGAGCAAGAGAAGCAGCGCAGACCGAGCGGCGATAATGGAGGCCTGAGACCTAGTTATGACAGGGCTCACTACCACTGACCCCGCAGAACCTCCTTGTCACGCAGAGCTCCTGGAAGGGGCCAGTGCTCCCTCTTCAACACACGCTGTCTACACAGCTCTATTGGCTTTTATGGCACTCGTTGCTTTTTGAAGCGTTTGCAGCTCCTTTTAACCTGATTCCTCCAGGTAGAAAGAGAGTGGGGCATAAAAGGGGGCCATCCTATCCACAGGATAAGGGGCCTCTTTCAGAAAGGGGCCGATTTCAAAACTCTCCGGTGCCAGGAAGTGGGAGAATGAGGATGGGATCGGCTCGAGGATTTTCATAGGTACCGCTCGCTCGGTGGGAAGATCCCTTCGCGCAGGTAGATCTCAGGGTCGCGCGATGCTGCCGCGCCCACCCCGCCCCGCGTCACCGCGATTTCCGGAAACCCCACACTCCTGGATACTTAGTCCCCCTCATGGTTCCGGAAGAGCGCTGCGGAGCGCGCCAAGAGCGCAGGAGCCTCCCCAGAGGAGCTCTGGCTGCTGGGGCGGAGAGGAGGGGCCTGGGCGGGAGGGAAGCGCTTTGTTCCGTGGTTGGTTCCCGCGCTTGCCGGCGCGCGGGACAGGCGCGGAGCCCGGGTGGCGCGCGCGTCCCAGGGACCTGCGGCGGCGAGCGCGCGGGGGCGTGTCCGCGCCCCTCGGGCGGCGGAGGAGCGAGCGCGAGAGCTCGTGCACCCAGGCGCCCGCGGAGGCAGCTTCGGCGCTGTGGGTCGCTGAGAGCCGTACGCATCGAGACACAGAGTCTGGTGGGATATAGGAGCAACTGGGGAGCCGGCAAAGGGAAAGCGAAAGCCGCAGGTTTGGCCCATGACAGGTTGAAGGCGCCGCGCAGCGCTCCCGACGCCGGCGGTACCAGGGCCTACCCTCCAGGCCCTGCCTGGCCGAGCCCAGCGCGCCACAGCCATGGCCATCGCCCACCTGGCCACCGAGTACGTATTCTCGGACTTCTTGCTGAAGGAGCCCTCGGACCTCAAGTTCAAGGGGCTTCGGCTGGAGCTGGCCGTGGACAAGATGGTCACGTGCATCGCCGTGGGGCTGCCGCTGCTGCTCATCTCGCTGGCCTTCGCGCAGGAAATCTCGATCGGTAAGGCCTGGGAGCCAGAGGGGCGGGGCAGGCCCGGCCGGGCTGAGCCGGCCTTATCAGAGGTGCCCAGGTCTGGGGAGAAGTGATTTTACCGCGCGCCGCCGTAAATCTCCGCCAGCCCCTGACAGCGCTCACAGGTGCGATGGGCGTGACCGTTGGGAAGGAAGGTAGCCCCAGTTTTATGGTCTGAAACATTCTTTGTCCACGTGCTTCATTTGTCCTCCTGTGGACTGTGCTCGTATCTCTACTCCTCAGTCCTTCTGTTCCCTGCGCCCCACTGATCCCGACTGGGGCTTCGTGTTCATGTGCCATCCATGACCGGCGCCCTTGCGGTCCAGAACAACTGTCTCCTCTCTTTTTCCCTACAAGCATTTGTGTAGTCACCTAAAATTTTGTACCAGAGAAGCTCCTGAGTGGCTGAACGGAGGATGTGAAGACAAGCGCTCCATGGAAAGTGTGTTCTCTCTTCATTATCTTATTTTAATTGATATTTACTGAAGCGTTAGTTCTGCAGGGTTGTGAATGACACGAGATACCTGCACTTGGCAGGTATTGGATGGAAGCCGAAATCCTCCACCTGGTGGGCCTTATGAATGTGCGATGGAGTCTCCATCATGTAAATTCTCATTTGATCATAATAACAGTTCTGTGGATTTGGAAAGTCTACTGGTTTGGGCAGCATCACATGGCCAATAAGTGTCGGGTCTTCCTCATTGGCGGTTCTGACTTTCAGCACGGGAGAGACTGTTCAAGAGTCAACAGGAAGGCAGTGTTTGACAACTAGAAACACTTCTGAATGGGGAAAGAGAGAGAGGCTGGTGGGGCTGAATGTTGGGGAAAGCTTATGTGAGAGATTGGGCTGGCCCTGAGCCCACAGTGTGTGTGTGGGATTTGGATAAGGAGAGGGGAGACCTTTGCCAAGATTTTGAGATGGTAGAAAATGTTACATGTTCCTGGAAGAGAACAGGCTGTGACTGAGGCAGGAAGGTTAGTTAGGGTTCCTGGGTTATGAAAGTGAATATGAGCCTGGGTCAGTTAGAACAGACGAGTACAGCTTTGTTGGTTTAAAAAGTGTGAAGTTATTATTTGAACAGAGGTGGACTGATTGAAAACAGCACTTATTTAGTAAATAGCTTCACGGTAGCATGTAGGGTCTGTGATGGAGGGGAGTTGGAACAAGGGAGGCTGGTTGCCGTATGATGGGGCGTCACTTGAGGTCTTGTGCCTGATTGGGGCCAAGAGTGGAAGGGGGATTTCTGAGAGAGCAAGCAGCAATAAGCAGCACTTGGGTACCTCGATTTTAATAGGCCATGAGGGGCAGAGAGCGATCTGAGTTGATGGAAAGGCTGCAGGCCTGGGGGAGTGGAAAACGGTGGTGGTGTTGATAGAAATAGTGAAGTCGAGGGAAGTGTCACATAGAACAGGGTTACAGTGAGTTTGATTTTGTGATCTACGGCACCAAGTAGTTCAACTTGGCAGGAAGTTGCCAAATTCATTGTGGAAAAATAAAAGTTCAATTTCCCTTGTTTTGGACAGCCATAGTCATGGGCTTTCTTTTCCCTCCAGATGGCCGGGAGTTGAGGCTTCTGTACCCACCGAGTAGCCTGGGTCCTGGAGGTAATCTCTCCCTTCAGCAAATGTTCCTTGAGTAGCAGCTGTGGGCTGGACCCAGTGCTAGGAGTAAATGAGGCTTGGTCTCTCTTAAGAGGAGCACGAGTCTTGGACACCTGATGCCAGGAGGGAGGAGCTGGTTACCCTCTGTGATTAAACTTCACCTCCAGCTCACATTTTAGAGGGGTTCCTGAGGCGCCTGCACCAGTAATGCTCTAGACACATCCAAATTGGTGGGTTGTCTGAGAGTCACTTGGTTGGCGTTGGGAGTGGGTTTACCCAGCAAGGATCTTGACCTTGTGCTGTGTGCATAGCACTGCTGTGCATTGAGGGGGACGTGAAAGGAGTCTGGGGCATGGTTCTCTTCCTGCCTTTTGGGAGTTTACCAACCAGCCAGGTGCTAGAAGGGTAACATCATCCAGCAGTGTGTGATTCAATGACAAGATAGTGTCGAGCTCTGAGCAGCAGGCAGGTGAAGGCTGGCAGGGATTTGAGTGAAGTGCTGTCAAGCAGACTTCTACGTCTTCTCAGACGCTTCCAAGGAGAGGACAGGCGTGTGGGATGAAGCCAGCAGGACCAGGGAAGACCTCTCAGGTTGAGTACACATGAGATAAAGACAGAGGAATGGCTTAGAGAGGAGAGGGACATAAATTAATGCCTGGAGTCTGTCCAGTGGGGTCACGTCATGCAGCATTTGATTTTGTGCAAATTGAGCTTTTGTGCAAAAATGAAGACAAAGCAATAAAGGAGAACAGTGACAACAGAGAGAGGAATAATTTAAATGGAGCAGGCACTTTTGCCCACCACTTTGGTCAGTGGGTACTGGCCCTAGGAGGAGTGTGAGGTGAGCCTGCAAGCTTAAAACATGGCTTCATTGTCCCTCTCATGAGAACTGCTCCCTGCCTCTCTGGTGCCTGGAATATGCTCTGTTGTAGTTTGCACATTGCACTGTGACCTGTCTATTTGGCTGCCTCACCTACAAGATATTTGATCTTATGTTGATCCCTAGAAGCTGGCATTTTGCGTGGCACATTGAAGCCACTCTATAAACATTTATTGAGTGAATGAAAGATGATATATCTTTGGGATCATCACAAGTTTATTGAGCCTGGTGTGCATGGTGCTCTTCTTGGCAATGGGGTGACAAGCACATGTAAGACATAGGACCTGCCCCCTGGAAGCACGATCGAGCAGAAAAGATGGACACATAACCCTCCTAGTACAGGATTCATGGAATCTGGGTGGTGTCAGAGGTGTGTGCTAAAGCCTGGTACAGTGGAAGGCGGCAGGGGGCGGGGGTTGCTTTTGACTTGGAGGAACAGCCAGGGGTTCAGGGCGAGGAAGAGTTTGAACTGAACTCTGAGGCAGCATTTCAACTGTATGGAGCAGTGTGAGCTGAAACAGGGAGGCGTGAGATGGTGTGTGGCATGGGAGCTGTAAGGGCACGGTCGCATGAAAGTGGGAGTCAGGTCAGTCTGGAGGGCCTGATATGGAAGAGGATGCAGTGAGTCTCATCTGAGCTGGCGTGTGTATATAGAATTGGAAACAAGAAAATCACCTTGAATGATGACACATCAAATTTCTTCTTTCCACTTGTAGTGATAAACTAGTATATATAAAAATCCATTGATTGTGATATAAAATCCTCTTAAGCATAAAATAAATTTTCTTTTCCAGTTACTTTCTGAAAACTAAATTTTCCGTTAACTGGCATTCCGTAAAATAGGATTCAAGTTGTAACTGGGTGACAATTTTTACTTTAAGGAAACACTTTTACTTTAGAGAAAAGATTCCAATAAATCTGAAAATTTGCATAGACTGTTTTTTAGAATTAAGGGCGGGCTCTCTGTGTGTATAAAAGGGGTGTTGAAGGTTAGAGAGAGAGAATGTCCTCATGTGATAAAACATATTGGGCTTCATTTAAAGGCTTCTCCTTAGTCTTTGGCCCATTGTCTCAGTATTTCAGCCCACTGGGTTCCTCTCAGAAAAGAGGGACAGACCCTGCCCAGGCCACAGAGCCCTATGGCAGGGCAGGGAACTGACCTTTATGCAGGCTCTGCGGGGTCCCAGCATGGTGGCTGCAGGTAGAGTGCACTCTATGAGAATTCTGGCCCTTTCACTTCCCAGGCAACTCGCACTGGCCAGCGTGGAGGGTGCTGGTGTAGGGCTGCCTGGACCGGTGAGGATTGCTGTGGGGTTGGAGAGCAGAAGGGGCTTTCCCTTGCTCATCTGCTCATGGGTTATGAGTCATCATAGAAGTGGTGAGGGGCAGAAGGGCAGAGCAGGGCTGGTGCCTACTGTCAAGGTGGAGGGCAACGCTGGTAGCCTTTGTGGCAGCCTGGGTCTGTGGCTGCTCATGGATCCTGACAGCCCTGTGATGGTGAGAATTGCCAGCAGAAATATTCTGGAGGGAGTTGCTGGGAGAATCTTCTGAGTTGTGTCTGGGAGCATTTTGAAGGCTTTTGGATAGTGAGCTTCTGACTGTCGCATTGATGTAAGAGTTAAAACGTACACCTGTTCTGGTTAGGCTGCTGCTTCTGGTTGGCTCTTCCAAAATACTGCAGGCCTGGCTCCCCTAGAGGGTAAGATTAGTTGGGTAGGGGGAAATACCCAATTATGTGTTAACTGGCACACAGCAGAAGACAGCTTAAATGTAATTGTGACTTTGGGCTACAAAACTGTCCACTGGGAGCCAGAGAGGGGATAGTCAGCACTAAATCGGTTTTACCAGCCCTCACTTTTTCCCTCCCTCGCCTTGCATCATGTCTGGTGTACAACAAGTGCTCAATAAAAATGTAGTGAAGGAAATGCCAGAGCACATTGGAAGCACATTCTCCAGAGTTCTCCCTTGGAGAATGGCTGGGCTGAGGGGGTGGGGTGGGGCACGGCTCCCAGGGCAGGGGCAGCATGGAAGAAGGATGCTGAGATCTGGCCAAAGGTTACAGTTGCCAGGTCCCAGCCAGTGCCTGGAATTCACCAGCTGGAGGCAAGGGGTCCATGGTGTGGGGAGGGAGGCTTCCCGGTTGCTGTGGTACCCATGTCCTTTAGTAACACAAGTGCTGTCCTGGTGAGGCCAGGACGTTCCTCCCAGATGTCCGCCCCTGATAATCGCATGCATGAGTGCAGGTCATCGTGGGAGGGGCAAAGTTGCCCCACTTGACTTATAAGCTTAGGTTTTACTGCAAGTATCTTAAATGCCCTTTTGCAGTATTTTTGTGGCGAGGAGGAATCTGTCTTCGAAATGTTGAAGGGCTCTTCTGTGGAAGACAGAGGAGTGTCATTCTGTGTGGCTCGGAGACCATGCAGGTGTCACCAGTGTGGAAGCTGCAGGAAGACAAGAGTTCTGTGCCACGGTGGGACCCCAATTTCTAAGACACCTGTCCCCAGATGCCTCTAGATGTGCAGCACGTTTCTCCCTGAGACAGACAGACAGACAGAGAGAGAGAGATTGAGGAAATAGCTAGGTGACACCTCCGTGTAGAAGACAGGCATAAGTGGACTGCATGGCCTTCCAGCTCTGAAATTCTTGGAGTACTTATCTAAACTATCGAAGAAACGAATTCCTTAAGTGTGCTACCTTTCAACAGACCAGACTCTGAGTGGCATTCATGTTCTTGGGCTCTTTTGATAGGGTTTTCAGTTCCCTAGGCTTAGGGCTGTATGGGGCCTGATGCCGAGATGTCCCTCCTCAGGGGCTGCTTTGATGAGAATGCCTAGGTGCCATAACCTGGCATGTTAGGAGACCCTGGGAGAGGAGAACCTCTGACTCCTGCCGGGATGCTTCTTGCCCTGAGCCAGGCTGGCTGGACCAGATGAGCAGCGGGGGAAGCCAGTGGATCCCTGGAAAGGGTGTCTGGTCTGACCAGGGAGCCTTCTCTGTTCTGCGGCTGTCATTACAGGGCAGCGCTGGTCCAGCCACAGTGACCCAAAGGACAGATAGAACTGCGGCTGCTTCCAGTACTGTTGGCTTACGCTTCCTCTTGTTTCCTCCAACTGAGCCAGCAGCAGAGTGGCTTCAGTCATCTGCTCTGCTGTGGCTGAATTTAGGCACATTTTTGGGAATATATTCAGGCTGCTTTTCAGCATGTGCTAGATGGCAAAGCTGATTGATTCTTTTGAAGGGTGTCTATAAGAATGGGCTAATATTTAGGGTCTCGGGACATAGGCCCCCTAAGAACACATCCTTACCTCACACTTAAAATCAGAGAGCCAAGAGAGCCTCCTGGCCCCCTTCCAGAAGGATGCCTGCTGTCCAGAGAGCGTACTGATGCGTATGTGGTTTTCTTTTTAATGTTTTTGTCGTATTTCTATTGTACAAATAGTGCCTAAATACATTCTCATGGCAAAGGATTCATAAACCTACTTCACTGTGAGCTGGATGGGACCACCGTGGACACTTGCACAGCCTGAAAGTCCCCTTTCTCTGCATGAATATAATGTGTACACATTTTTTTTAAACAAATCGAGTCATACCGTAGTGGTTTGCTTTTTCCCCACTTAGTGTATTTTGAAGAGCATTCTATGTCAGTATATAAGTGTTCCGTCACTATTTTCAATAGGCAGGCAGAATAATATTCCATAGCGTAATATATTCTTAACGTAATTCATCTAAGCACTCTTCTAGTGATGTACCTTTAGGTTCTTTCAAAATTTCACCTATTACACGTAAAGTTTGTTTGTACATAAATCTATATAAATACTGCCCTCCTCCCAATACTGAAAGGAAAGGAGAAGAGAGCAGGATCAATTTCCAGAAGGATGAAATCATTTTCCAGGATAGTTTCGCGTTCCTGAGTTCTTATTTCAGTAAGTAGGAAGAAACGCTGCCTTGTATACCCTCCACCTCTGACTCCCTCTGTGTGACCCTATCAGAAGATTGGAAGAGGCATTTTGATGTGTTCATGGTTTTAAGAAGGAAATAGCCTCTTTCAGGGGTAAAATGGCAACTTTCGGTGGACTTCCTCATGTGTACTCATAGCACGCTGTTAGTTTCTTTCCAGGCACTTACCACAAGTTGCAATTAGGTAATTATTTGTTGAATACTGTCTCCCCAGTAGACTTTAAATTCACTGGGGACAGGGACCATCTGTCCTCTGTCGAGTTGACTGCTCTGTCCATAGCTTCCAGCAGAAAACCTGGTCCATAGTAGGCGTTCAATAGAGTATGTAAATGAACAGAATCATCAGGGATGCCAGTAGGATTTTAGCATTTTTGGATCCTGAGTGTTAGTTATTATACTGTCTATAAAATGGAAGTTTTATGTATCTTGAAAGAGTTGCTGTTAAAAAAATTTCCTTCAGGGGCTGGCCCTGGTGCCGAGTGGTTAAGTTCACATGCTCTGCTTTGGTGGTCCACGGTTTCACCAGTTTGGATCCTGGGCATGAACATGGCACCGCTCATCAGGCCATGCTGAGGTGGCATCCCATATAGCACAACCAGAGGCACTCACAATTAGAATATACAACTATGTACCGGGGGGTTTTGCGGGGAAGAAGAAAAAAAAAGATTGACAACAGATGTTAGTGCAGGTGCCAATCTTAAAAAAAAAATTTCCTTCAAAAATATTTCAAAACTCTGTATAATGTCACTGGAACTGACTAGAATAGCAGTAATAGAGCAAGGAATATGAACTGACGGAAAATAAGCCAACATTTTGTAAGGATGAGAAAGAAGAAAAAGAAAATGAGGCTATGGAAAATAATCCATTATTTCGACATAGGCGAAACTCCCATCCCTAGTGAAAACTGAACGTACGTCTTGGAAACTTGGCAGAATCTGGGTTTGGATTAGTGACATCCTTTTAAAACACCGTGCAGACACCAGCTGCCAGTTGCTCCATTGGATTGTTTTTGTCTTAAACCCTTGACTGAGGCAGTGAGAGTGTGGGCCAGAGGGGAGAGGGTGAGGCAGTTTGGGAGCGTTGTGCCCTGGCTGAGTGAGGCAGGCACAGCTGTGTGCCTTGGGGGTACTGAGGGCAGCGCTGGAGATGGAGGTTGCTGGGGGGAAGGGACCTAAGGAGAAGCTGTGTGTGCAAGCCTGGCTCTGTGTGAGGTTCAAGGGGTATGTTGGAAGAAAGGGGCTGCTTCTCCTTCTCCTGTGTTTATCCATTCTCTAAAGCTTGCACTCCCTTTCTTTATATTTATACATATGTGTATTTGTCTGATTATAAAGATAAAGCTTACTCTTGAAAATACGGAAAATGTTGAAAGAAGAGAAAATAGCAGTCATTCCACCACCGAAGATAACCACTGTTATATCTTGGTGTATCTTCCCTTAGGCTTTTTTATGTATACGTGGTTGACAACTTGTATTCTCCTTTTTAAAAACCGAACACGAAATCGGGGCCATTTCACCACTTTCTTAAATCTTGTAAACTTGCTTTTGTTGGCTATAAAATTGAATGTTGTCTGGGTGTATCAAAATTGAACCATTTTTCAATTTTTTGGCCTATATAAAAAGCATTGTAAATATTATGTATACTATATAATAATATATATTGTATTAATATAATATATTATATAATGTGTAAATAATATCTTAATAATATAGTACACATAATATAATACATATAACATATATAAACATGTATAAATAGTATGTAAATGTAAATATTAATAGTGTTATAAATAGTATATATAAATAACATAAACTTCTTTGCTATGGAAATCTCAGTATTTCAACAATTGTGTAAATCTGATCATGAGGTCACAGCGTGTGAACGTTCTCGGGACTCTTGATTCACGTAGGGTCACCCTCCAGTCAGTTCATTGTGGCCCTTCCACCAGCAGTTAGAGGACACCCTTCTCACCGGCAGCATTGAGGGATTATTGCTGACAGTTTAATAGACGAATAAAGGTATGCCCTTGTTTTAAGTCACATTTATTCAATTATGGCATTGAAAATTTTTCCATATGTATTTTTACCATTTATATAATTCTGTGAATTGTCTGTTCCTGTCTTTTGCTTACCTTTCAAAGGGGATGTGGGCTTCTTAATGGATTTTATTAACTATATGTACGGATAACATAGTTTCATATGGGTTTTGGCTGTCTTTTATTGCAGATAACTTTTTTCCCAGTTGAATTTTGGTTATGGTAAGTTGATGAACAGAAGTTACGTTGTCAAAACTGTCCATCTTTTAATTTTTATTTCTTTGATTCCATTCTGATTAGACTGATGGAGCTCATCCTTAGAGCAGTTAAATATCCATCTATTTTTTTCCCTAATTATCTTCAAAGATTTTACTTAAACATTTCTCTCTTCAATCTGTTTTATCCTTTCTGTGGAATAAGTCAAGACTCTAGTTGGTGATTCCCTCATTGTCATTGAGGAACTCGTTCCTTATCCATTGATCTAGGATGATTTCCTTATTGTGTAGAAAACTCTTTTGAAAGGGAGCCTTTTTTAGGGCTATTTGTATTGTTCCACGGGGCTATTAATTCTCACAAAATACCAGATCATTCTGTTATTGCTTTCATGCTAGCTTGTTTCTAGATGCAAGGAGATACCTGGGTAAATTAAATAAGTAAAATTGTAGAATATTGGAACCATGAGCAAGGAAACCAAAACTTGGCAATCGAAGTGACTACCTTGTCTAGCACAAATTGTTGCATCTTTAGGAGATCAATTCCTCACAATATATTAAATATTTAAAATGTAACTTGTGAATTATAGGAAGAGGATCATTATCGGCAAGATCCTTGTTGAGAATATGTCAGGTTATCTCAACTATTGGATATTTTTCTTTTTGATAGTTATGAGAACCACTATCTCTCTACATTTTGGGGTGTCATTAAGGTTACCGCTTTCTTTTTGTATTTGATCACTGCTGTTACTACTGCCTTTGTGATTGCGGGAAGCTGTAACAGATGATGGATGGGCTAAATAAAGTAGAAGTGCTTTGAGAATTATTACAGCTTCCAGATTGGTTTGGAAAGTGGTAAATGTTCTGGCAAGAAGGATGGATCAGCTATACGTGGACTCAGTGCTTCAGCTGATGAGACAGGCGGTGGGCAGTGGGGCAGTCTGAGATGCTCATTGCACCAACCCCAGTAGGTCCCACCACCATGCTGCTGCTGTAGCAGCGGACGGAATTTTCCAGATTATTTGAATTTGCCAAATGTCTGTATGTGTGTGTGTTTGCGTGTGTCTGTGTTAAAGTTCAGGTGGTAAGGGAACATTAAAGCTTTATTTTTTGACATGCTTCAATCTTGGTCTCTTCCCTAGAGGTAACTGTTGTTACTCTTCAGTGTGTATCCTTCTACATGGCTCTATGGTCCTATGGAAAAACATGATTTTATTAACGTTTTGTCATTATTGAACTTTTCACAAAAGTATGCCATGCCTTAATATTTTGCAATTTGCTCATTTATCTGTAATGTGTCCTGGAGATATTTTCATGTCAGTGCATGTAGATCTGCCTCTTCTTTTTAGATGTATCGTAATTGTCCATAGTATGACTACACCTCAGTTCACTGGATCATTTTATTGAGGGACATGTGGATTCATTTCACTGTTTTCTACTACAAACAGTGGTTCAGTGAACATCCTTGATCTGCTTCCTCTTGCAAAGTGTGTTCTTTAGAGCATTGGTTCTCAGATCTCAGGACCCTTTACACTTTACAGTTTTAAATTTTATTGAGGATTCCAAAAGCTTTTGTTTGTGAGTTACATCTATTGGTGTTTATCATATTAGAAATTAAAACTGAGAACTTTTTTTAAAATCCTCACTTAATTTAATTTAATGTTTTTAGTGTCTGGCTTAATAGAAGACCACTGCTTTCTCATGTCTGCTTCTTGTTCATTACATGGTGGTATCCTGTGTATCTTCTGGAAACTCCATTGCATACACTTGTGAGAGAATGAGAGTGAGAAAGCAAATAACAACTTCATATTGTTGTGAAAATAGGGTTAACATCATGAGCCTCCTGAGAGTCTCAGGTTCCAGACCACACGGTGAGAACCATTGTTCTGGGGTCAAACTTGGGGGTGGAGTTTGCAGGTAGAGGGTCACAAGGTGTGCACAGTTCAAATTTAAAGGTGCTTCCGGTTGCCCTCCAGAATGCAGTTTACAATCCTATCAGCAATGTAAGGGAGCAGCCCTTTCCCCACTTCTTCATGATGCTTCACGTTTTCAGGGTTTTCAAGTTCCCTTCTAATGATGGAAATGGCATCTCACCGTTTCAGTTTGTAGTTCCGTATTTACAAGGGGATTTCACAAGACGTCATTCTGGTCTCTTGCTATAACACTTGGCCGTGTTCTAGGGACTACTTATTCGCTCCAGGCTGCTTACCCTTGCCTGTTGGGGTGTTTGATCCTAGAGAGATGTCAAGTCTCAGCTGGTTACCATTGGCTTAGGAAATCCACTCCCTCCCCCCCCCCCCCCCCCCCCCCCCGTCTATCTTAATTAGCCCTTTTTATCTTTTTCTCTTTTTTTGAAGCTAGAACTTAAGGGGGAAAAAGGTTGTTTCCCTTCTGAGCCCTCTATTTCCTGTTTAAGTTTAGTCAGCCAGCGAAACTAGCAAATATCCTTTAAGAGGACACGTAAAGTTGTCTTTAAACAGTTCTTTTTTTTTTTTACTTTTTTTTTTTTTTGAGGAGGATCAGCTCTGAGCTAACATCTGCTGCCAATCCTCCTCTTCTTGCTGAGGAAGACTGGCTCTGAGCTAACATCCGTGCCCATCTTCCTCTACTATTATATGTGGGACACCTACCACAATGGCTTGTTAAGTGGCGCCATGTCCGCACCCAGGATCCAAACCAGCAAACCCCGGGCCGCCGAAGGGGACTGTGCTTACTTAACCATTGCACCACTGGGCCGGCCCACCAATTCTTTCTTTTAAATATTAACATCTGCTCCACATTTGATGATCATCGGTAAAGGTTTGTCAAGTTTTCAAAAAGCACGGTCGCTCCCACATGGAAAGTTTACTTTTCAGAGAGAGAAGTTCTTATTCAGCTCTACCCTTGCTTTATGAGGTTCACCTCTCCTTTCTGACTAGGTTTTCTTCTGCAAAACAGACAATGATGTCTATTAAATGAGATGATACGTGGAAAGAGGCCTGACACATGGTTTACATTCAGTACAAATACAGAATTGTATTTGTATACATTTGTATAAATTCAGAATTATGTAGGTTGACTCTGAAACTAGCGTACATTAAGCATCTACAATCTAAAGGTACTTTGCAAGATTGTGAGCAGCCAAGAAAGCTGAGACAAGAGGCCTCACGCTTCTCTCCAGCTCTCACTCAGAATCCGGTGCTACCTGGCGCTGGAGGTTCTGCTCAGAATCTGGGTGATGGTAGCTGTGACTTGCCTCCTTTCCCTTCCCCATTGTCTCCAGGGAGGAGAGTCCAGAGGCTGTGGTCTTGACATTCTTCTTCTTAATAAGGCTTCATTCCTTTTAAGTCTCTATAAACACTCTAAGCCTTTATGTTCTCAGTTTGATTTCTTTGTTGTGCACATTGAAGTAAAAACTGGAACAGAAAAATGATGCCCTTTTAAGAACTGAAGGAACACTCTTAGGGCACTTACTGGCTTAACAGCAAGGAACAGCTGGCTGGAGCATGTGTGTCCAGAAGGCATCTCCCCTTAGAATCAGTTTCACCCCTTGTAACATGAGGACACTGGACTAAAACTAGTTATCAGATGCACTTCAGTATCCTTCTGATTCCGGCCTGATGGTTCATACCCCGCCTTATGGTAATTATTCTTTCTCACCTTTTGCCTCCATTGATTCATGTTCTCCTTCATTGGACACTTGTTCATGCACTGCGCTGTGTACTAGGACCTGTCAGTGAAGGAGGCAGGTGTGGTCCCGGGAGCTTGCAGCCTGGCAGGGGCGCTGGCTTCCCAATAATTACAGAATTCTGGCTGTAAGTGCTTTGGAACAGGTGCCATGGTGGGGAGCCTTGCCCGGTCGGGGGTGTTGGGGATGGCTTTCCGAGGAAGCAACACTTGGGCTGAGTTAGACATCAGCGCATGTGAAGCCTCTCTGGGGAGGACAGATGGTTTCTTGGAGAAATGGAAAGTTCAGTGTTACTGGAATCGGTTGAGCAGAGGGGAAGAGTGAGTCAGAGACTAGAGAGATGCCAGGTGTCCAGTTATGGAGGCCCTGGGGATTTGGATTTTAGAGTTTATCCATAGCAGCCAGAGGGCTTTTAGCGACGAGTGACATAGTCAGATAGGCATTTTTAAATCTCACCCCAGGTACATTGTGGAGAATGGAATGACCATGTGGAGAGACTAGTTAGAGGCTACCACAGTTAAATTCAGACTTACTAACTTCTATCTGCTTCGAGGACCAGGACTGTCTTATGTCTTAGAATCCGCCATAGCACTTTGTATGGGGCAGATATTTTATAAAAGTTTATCGGGAGCCCTTGCTGGAGCTCTGTGGGCATTCCCAGTGCCTCCCGCTTGTCCTGGGGATGCTGGAGCTGATTTGGGAAGGACCCAAGCTGGTCACATTCAGCGACTCTGCTCTGGGGTTTCATGGTCGCCTTTGAAGCCCCACCTGGCGCAGTGGATGGTGAGGAAGAAGGCGGTGCCTGGAAGCGTGGTCCTGGCTGGGCTCCAGCAGTGGGCTCTCCTCACCTGGCAGAGCAGGAGGGCCTGTCTGCTGAGGGCCTGTGAGAAGCTGCAGCTCTGGGAGGGCCTGGCCGGGGCCTGGAGGTGGACACCTGAAGGGGTTGGTGTCCTGAGGGGAAATGTTGCCACTAACCTCTGCACTTAGGCAATTGCTCCTAATGCCTTCCGTCCCCTGCTGTCCTTAGGCCCAATGTTAATAGCCACCATATACATGTATTTGTCTCTATATGTGTGTGTGGTATATATATATATATATATATATATATATTGTTTTTAATTGACTTTACCTTTTACAGCAGTTTTAGGCTCACAGCAAAATTGAGGGGAAGGTTTGTAAATTTGCTATTATACTCCCTGCCCCTACACATGCAGAACCTCACCGTTGTCAGTATCCCCACCAGAGTGATACAGTCTGTGGTTTTAGACAAATGTGTGTTGGCATGTATCCATCATTATGGTATCATACAGAGTATTTTCACTGCCCTAAAAATCCTCTGTGCTCTGCCAATTCAATCTCCACCCTTTCAATCCCTGACAACCACTCTCCATAGTTTTGCCTTTTCCAGAATGTCTTATAGTTGGAATCACATAGTATGTAGCCTTCTCAGATTGGCTTCTTTCACTTATTAATATGCACTTAAGGTTCCTCCATGTCTTTTCATGGCTTGGTAGCTCACTTCTTTTTAGGACTGAATAATATCTCATTGTCTGGATGTACCACAGTTTATTTATCCATTCACCTACTGAAGGACGTCTTGGTTGCTTCTAAGATTTGTCGATTATGAATAAAGCTGCTGTGAACATCCATATTCAGGTTTTTGTGTGGACATAAGTTTTCAAGTCCTTTGGGTTAATACCAAGGAGTGTGATTGCTGGCTCACATGGTAAGAGTATGTTTAGTTTTTTAATGAACGGCCAAACTACTTTTCAAAGTGTCTACCATTTTGTATTCCCACCAGCAATGAATAACAGTTCCTGTTACTCCACATCCTCGTCAGCATTTGCTGTTGTCTGTGTACCAGACTTTGACGATTCTAAGAGGTGTGTAGTGGTATCTCGTTTTAATTTGTATTTTCCCAATGATGTATGACGTGGAGCATCTTTTCATATGCTTACTTGCCATCTGTATATCTGCTTGGGTGTCTGTTAAGGTCTTTGGCCCATTTTTAATCAAGCTGTTTGTTTTCTTATTGTTGAATTTTAAGAGTTCTATATGTATTTTGGATAACAGTCCTTTATCACATGAAGCCACTGTATTTTTTTCTTTTTTTTATTGACATGACATTAGTTTATAACATTGTATACATTTTAGGTGTACATCATTATATTTTGACTTCTGCATAGACTACATTGTGTTTGCCACCAAAAATCTAGTTTCTGTCACTGTACAAATGTGCCCCTTTATCCCTTTTGCCCTCCACCCACTCCCCTTCCCCTTTGGTAGCCACCAGTCTCTTCTTTGCATCTATGTGTTTGTTTCTTGTTATGAGTGAGATCATACGGTCTGACTTATTTCGCTTAGCATAATCCCCTCAAGGTTCATCCATGTTGTCGCAAATGACAAGATTTCATCGTTTTTATGACTGAGGAGTAGTCTGTTATATATATATATATACCACATCTTCTGTATCCATTCATCCATTGATGGCCACTTTGATTGTTTCCAAGTGTTGTGAATAATTGCTGCGGTGAACATAGGGGTGCATATATCTTTTGAAATTAGTGTTTTCATGTTCTTTGGAGAAATACCCAGAAATGAAATAGCTGGATCATATGGTAGTTCTATTTTTAATCTTTTGAGGAATCTCCACCATATATGGATATCACCTGTGTTCTAGGTCCTTTAAGCATAATATTTTTGCCAGCAGCAATCGTTCAAAACAGTTATATTTTCTCACTTTTGAGAGATTTTGTGGAATAGTGGTTAAGACGTGAGTTTTGGAGCCAGACTGCCTGGCTTCCAGTCCTGGCATGTCACACGTTCACTTTGAGACCTTGGGCAAGTTTAGTTAATTTCTCTGTGCCCCAGTTTTTTCATCAATTAAATGGGGTAATAATAGAACCTGTCTCACAGGGTGGTGGTGATTGAGTGGATTAACACACACACGTGAGTGCTGGAACAGTGTCTGGGACATAAGAAGCACTTAGTAAAGGTTATCCACTACTAAACACACTCCAACACGTTTATGACTGACAGATAAAGAATAGAGGCTGATAGAAGTGGGATAAAATGCCCAGGGGCACAGAGGGGCTGGCGTGCAGCTCTGATTCGAAAGCCTGAGTTCTCGGGCACCGCCGTGGACTCTGACCTTTGCTTGTCGGGTGTATGAGGGACAGTGGACTGAGAGCAGAGTGAGCTCACAACCCAGCACAGAAGCTGCTAGTGTGTGCTGGGTCTCAGACCCTGCTGCCATGGGATCATGTTTCCATTCCTTGCATACCAGCATGGAGCCCTCGGGGAAGGCAAGGGTCCTTGGCTGTCTCTGGCATGCTGGTGACATTAAATACCCAATTCTGATGAGCTTGGATGTCCCTTTTCTTTTTTGAGCTTCCTTGAGAAAAGAGCATTTGCCACTTCAACATTTGCATCTGTCATGTGAAATCTGTGATGGTCTATTTAGAATGTCCTTATATTTGCAGAGATGTCTCATGACCAGTTGTCTACAGAATGGTAACAGTCATTGTAAGTTCTTTTCATTTTGGAGTCACTAAATCTTTGATTCAGTACTGAATTTAGACACTCAGTCCTTCTCCTACACAATAGGGTTTCTTTGTTGCAAGAACTACAAAAGCTAGCTTTTAAAAGGTGTCTTTGAGGGAGAGATGATGCAAAAGGACTTAACAAAGTTGGATCTAGTTTCAGGCTGCGGCTCAATTAAATCTAAGATCCCAGTTATCCAAGGCATGGTTTCATGGTGCGAATGTTCAAGACTTGTGGAAGATAACACAAACAAGTAAACCAGTAAGAACAGGTGAAATTCAAATAATTGTGAGTGCATTGAAGAAAACAATACAGGATGTGACAAAGGAACCCTGTATACCTTTGTATCTCCAGTGCTCACCATGGTGCCTGACACACAGAAATAAAAACAGGAACTACTGTTTATTGAGTTCTTGCTGTGTGCTGGCACTGTGGCAGACATTTCATGTAATTCTTAGAGGAATTCTATGAGAAAAATTAGGTTCAGAGAGGTTAAGTAACTTGCTACTAAGTAAAAGAGAAACCCCAATGCTTATTGGATATAATGGGATCTTTTTTAAAGCAATGTTCAGGAATAAAGATTCCAGAACCCCTTTTTATAGAAGATTTACCTAATTTTTCCCCTTTAGGCTAAAATCTGTTCCCCATACCTAACCAAACTTCCCTATTGTTTCTCACACGATAGGCCTCTGTGTCAGTGAAGACCAGCTAGACAGTTATTTTATTCTAACCCTTTTTATTCTTAAACATGTCCAAGTTGCCCCTTGGCCTTCAGTGGTCTGTTTCTTTAATGTTCTTCTTAAGCTGACCCCCTCCCTCCCTTTCTGGCAACATCCGTTTCTCATGTTCATTTCGGGAAAGTGCCTGGTTTCCCCACTGCCCTCTTACAAATGCGATAAGCAAGACCACATTTCCTCTAGTGGAAGTGTGGCTAGTCTGGAGTTGCTGCAAGAATTTGTTTCTTGGCTGTCACATCTTGTATTCCTACTGTGATGTTTTTGTTGATATAGTTTATTTGATCTGGCCTTTCCATTCCTTGGGTCCAGCCTCCGTCCCTACTGGGTGAATTCCATGCCTGCAGTCCCCTCTACCCTGCCAGCAAGCTTCCACACAAAGCTCCACACAGAGCAGCAGTAGATGCTCTGGGTTAGGTCGTCACACACCAGCCATTGACCACATGGGGCTGCTCTCCTTGTCTCTGTGGTTGTTGATGATACATTGTTATGAATTGGAGCCTAGCGCTCAGGACCAGGCTGCTGGGGAGATTGAAGCTGGCCCTTTCCTGCTGCTGCTTGTGTTATTGGCTGGCCTTGCATTCCACACGCCTGTTCTCCACTTCACCCAGCCTCCACCTTCTCTCCTCCCTGATCACTTGTTCCCAGGGTGTCACCACATTGGGGAAAAGGCTATGGCCACATACTTGGGATTGTGTTGCACCTATATCGAGTATTAGCTGTCTGACTTGGGAAGTTACTTAACCTCTCTGAGCCTCTGTTTCCTCATCTGACAAATGGGACTAAATGATAACTAGTCCACAGGTTTTTTTATTCTGTTGAATGAGAGCATCTAATTCCTACCTAATGGTATTTAGTAAATGACATCAGGTCTTCAATACATGATTCTGTGCTTTGAATTAGCATATATGCGAGCAGTCCATAGGGGAATACCAGTATAATGTGGGAGTCACATTGGTTCATTTGCCTTTTATCCAGCATGTGAATGATTTGTGTCACCAAGTAAGAAGATCTGGATGAAGCAAGCTGCAGAGAAATATGGTGTTCACATGATGCCCATTCACCCTATGCTCTTCCTCTTGGCTCCATTTGGTCCCGTGCCCTGTTGTGGAAGTGCATCCAGGCGGTTCTCTCTGGTCTCTGTGCATTTTGCTCCTGTACTTTTGTGCATAACTCAGCAGCCTTCCTTATACACCCCTTCATCACACTAATATGTTTTCATCAGGATTGGTGTTGTTTGCTTCGTGTTCTAGGTACAAAGTCCTCAGAAATTTTGAATGATCTGCCTCAAGCCTTTATGCTCCATAAGCTCTGTTATTTTAGTGATTTTGCAGAACACTTTTTTTCACATATAAATAGTATTATAGCAGACATCTTTGTGTTGATTTCCCTTTCTACTTTGCATCTGACCTTTTGCATTAATCTTCATTTCACAGAACCAAAGCCTTTAGCTTGGATCAGGCTAAGACCTAGAGGTAATGGAAGAGACTTCAGGTAGACGTGTGCCGTGACTGTTTCTTCGTACCGTCTCTCTCCTGGACTATTGCAGTAGATTCCTGACTGCTCTCTGCTTCTATCCTTGATTCCAAATGTCCAATTATTGACATAACATACAGAGTGAATCTTTTAAAATGAAATCAGATGTCTTTGCTTTAAAAATTCTGAAATTATTTTGTGTTGATTTTAGGATTGAGCAAATGAGTAACTATGTTGAGATATTTGGGAGCTAGAGGTCTCACTGTATAAGAAAAAAGATACAAACATGGAATAAGGGGAGGTAAGGAAGAATCCGGTGGTGTTGGATTGGAATTAGAAGTCTCAGTATGAATTCTCTCTCTCTCTCTCTCTCACACACACACACACACAAATCGAGTTCCTAGCTGTGTCTGCTGAAAGGGCCGAGGAGAAATGACATCCCAGTAGCAATGAGCACATCTAGCATCCAAATCGTGGTGTTAAAACTTTATTACCCACCAAAAGGAACCGAGGGCTCCTTGGCGAAATGGCCAGTTGCAGACCTGGGGCAGGGAAAGTACAGGATAAGCTCAGAACATCTTGTGCCAAGAAGTAAGGAAGTGCTCAAAGCAAGGGGAGCACATGCCAGAAGGACACAGGAGCTAGTTGGACTGAAACAATTTGAGCATCAAAATGGATAACAGTGACAGATTATAAAATACTGAAAAACGAAACACAGCACGAGTCCATATTGATACTAACAAACACGTAAATGACAGGAAGTGGAAGCTCCTCTTTTGAGTAAAATGCTAAAATGTAGAGGGAAGGATAAAGTTGGAAAATCTTCATTTTGTAACCGCAGTTGAAGTATTTGATTCACCACTGGGTGAAAGTTTGTTGGGGAACAGAATACATACACAGTCTCCGAGGGTCTCCCCGCAGACCACTTATTTCACAGGGAAAAGGCATTTTTATAGCAGAGGCCTGGCAGACAACACCTTAACCAAGTGACCGTTATAGGTGACATGACCCATCATGGGGGAAACTGTTGTCAGGTTCCTCCCAGCATGTCCTGCAGAGGACCCACAACCCTTCCATGGGATTCCTGTGAGGAATGGAGCTTGGAGAAACAATCACGCGAACACAGATTAAGGGGCATCACACAGAACAGAGGGGCTGTGTTCTTCACACATGTTAGAGTCGTGAATGAGAGAAAGGCGCCTTCCAGAATAAGGTGACCAAGGGGACATAACAACTAAATGCAGCAGATGGTGCAGGATTGGATCCTGACTGGAGGGAAAAAAATTACTTTACAAGATAGTTTGGGAAATCCAAATAGAGGTAGCAGTATTGTATCATTTTTTTTTAATTTGGTAATTTCATTGGGTGATATAAAAGAATATCTTGTTCTTAGAAGATATATACTTCTAAGAGTAAAGGGTCATGACCTCTGTAACTTACTCTCAAATGGTTCAGAAAAAAAAAGAATGCGTATGTTATATATACATATATAGAGAGAGGAAAGTGGTTCAGAAAAAAAAGAATGTATGTATTATATATACATAAATAAAGAGAGAGGATGTGTGGCAGAGTGTTAATAACAGTTGAATCTAAATGCCAGAGTGTATTGGATTTCACTGTAATATTCTTTTCTTTTAATGGTGATACTGTATTTTATTCATTTTTACAAATTTTATTTATTTTTTCTTCCAGTTTTATTGGGATGTAATTGACACATAGCATTGTTTAGTTTATATATATCTCAACTATATATATAGAAATGATTATCACAATAAGTTTAGTTAATATCCATCACCTTACATAGTTACAGTTTTTTTCTTGTGATGAGAACTGTTAAGATCCACTCTCTCAGTAGCTTCCAAATATACAATACAGTTTTGTTAACTGTAGTCACTGTGTTATATATGCATTACATCCCCCAGACTTATTTATCTTCCAACTGGAAGTTTGTACCTCTTGACCACCTTGACCAATTTCCCCCTCTTCTGACAATGACCAATTTGTTCTCTGTATCCATGGGTTTAGTTTAGTTTTTTTTTCGTTTCTTTTTTTTCCCTTTTTCTTCTCCCCAAAGCCCCCCAATACACAGTTGTATATTCTAGTTGTGAGTGCTTCTGGTTGTGCTATGTGGGACACCACCTCAGTGTGGCCTGATGAGTGGTGCCATGTCCGCACCCAGGATCCAAACTGGCGAAACCCTGGGCCGCTGAAGCAGAGTGAGGGAACTTAACCACTCAGCCACGGGGCCGGCCCCATGAGTTCAGTTTTATTAGATAAAACATGTAAGTGAGATCACCCAGTATATGTCTTTCTCTGTCTGCCTTATCTAACTTAGCATAATGCCCTCAGGGTCCACACGTGTTGTTGAAATGGCAAGATTTCCTTCTTTTTTATGCTGAATATCATTATAGTATTAATGGAACTTTACTGTAGGTCTGAAAAAAATTCAAAATTAAATGTTTAATTAAAAAGAAAGAGATGAGGTAAATACAGCAAAATGTCAATATCTCTGTAAGCTCCTAGGTGTCTGTTATATCAGTTCCTGTATTTTGAGTTAGTTAATCTCAGATGACAAAAATTTAGAAAATGAAATGATATTTAAATATATTGAGTAGTTTTTTACATCTTTACTAGAACATTGAGTTCTTTTTATGCCTTTTTTTCCCTGGTACCCAGGTCATGGAAATTTTATTGACTGGAGAACTGTCAGGTTTTCCCATTGAATTTATACAAGTTCTTCTTCAATGTGGTTTAGACTTCCTGGATGTGCTAAGGGACTGGACTCTCCACCACAGGAAAGGAACCCCTCAAAGCACGACTGACTTCTCTAGTCTGTTCTTCTGCGTGTAATCTGGCTTCATGGTTCCTTGAGGCTGTGGTCTCAGTCCAGCTTCCTTTTCGCTTCTGCTCTTGTGTTTGGCAGTCTCTAAAATGTGATAGTGTTTATGCCATTGTTCTTGGCAGAATTAAAGGAGCCTTGTAGGTTCTTTCCAAGGCTCGCCAGCTTGGTTGTATGTTTCCTTTGGCTGTGTTGCCCTGTGGTCACACATCCTGGACCATGTGGTCGGCAGGTCCATTATTCCTCTCCATTAGCAAGAGCACTGTGTACCGATGGGGCCTTTGTCTAGTCTGTTAGACCCTGAAAGGAAAGCCATTAATTCTGAAATGGCAGGCAGTTGTTTGTTGCTCTGTGCAATAGGGGATGGGTAGTCAAGTATCTGGGGACTTACTGGAACTCGTTTAGCGGATGGCATTTGATTATGCCCATTTGAGCAAAGGAGCAGATGCTAGCCCTGGTTGAGTTCTCTGTAAAAGCCAGGCTTAGCTGTGGGAAAAAGAGAGATGGTGATTCAACTTGGTTTAAAGGAAAGGAAAACTATCAATTCAGCGTATTTTTTTTTCAGTTTGGACTACAGGGAATACTTCTGTTTTCACACTGGTTTAAAACACATGTGTGCCTTGGGGTCGTTTCCTGCAAAGGGAAAGTGAAGGCAGTAACGGACAATTTGGGACTTCCCAGAATATATTTATTTGCTTGTGTTTGAAGCTAGAGATGAGTTTGGGTTGAAGTCTGTCGGAGAGGTAAATGGGGAGGGATTTGTCTCTTTTTTTAGAAAGAGAAGTTACTCTGAGATTCTTGGAATTTTACTGTATTTTATGGTGTTTGGCAGCTATGAGTGTGTGGCAAGAAAGGATCCTTTAGGCAGATTCATTTGATGACAGTATGTTGGGGTCATTTAGACCTGTTTCATCCCTATGAGTGCTTGTTATTGTTCTGTTTATTTTTAAGAGCTGACTGCTTCCTATCTCCTCTTTATACCACACATTCAGGGTCCTTGTGATGCAATTATTCTCATTGAACTTGAGGGTTTATAAGAGAGGAGTTTTCAGTTTTTTTGGCAACCTTAAAATAATAGCCAGAACTTTCAAGTTCATTACTTTATAGGTTATGTTATGATCTACCTGGATCCCCTATGTGTGTTTACATATGTGTGAAATATGTGTGTGTATATTTTACATTAAAGTGAATTAGAACTCATTTTTTTTTTTGCAAAATGAAAACATTTTGCAAACTTTTAAAATGCATATAGATACTAATGATAATTGATATGATCATTATTACATTCTGTTTTCCCTCTGTGCTTTTCAGAAAGGCAACCCCAGGAATTATTCTTCCCCTCAAAGAAACTCTCCTGGCTCTTTCCTTCTCATTCCACCATCTCTGACCCGAATTTCATCAAATAACGTGTACTTTTTGCCTCCTCTTTCTTGTGTTTGGGAGTTAAAGATGGAGACCCGGATGGATGTCCCAGCTCTACCCCCGACTAGCCACAGGGTCTTAGAGCCTCACTTTGCCCATCTCTAAAGAGGGGGTAAAAGTACACAACGAGGTCCTTCCCTTTGCTCGCTTTCTGCTGCCCCCTCAGTCGCTTCAATATGTTGGTTACTTCAGCTTAGAATCTCTTCCTTTTGAAAGTTCCTCTCAAGTCCTCCCAGCCAGTTAACTGGATCTTTCTATTCATGTTTTCTTTTGTTAAGGAAACTTCCTCAGGAGGCCTGATTCCTTTGCCACCCCCAGTTGTGTGTGGCATTTAAATACAGAAGCAAGGTGGTAAACTTATTCCCACATGGCACCCTCAAGGGAGGATGGAAGTGTTTACCTGAAGGGGGCCTGAGGCTTGCTCAGAACTCACAGCCCTTTGGTTGCGAGCCCGCCTAACCAGCTGGGTGTTAGTAATGCATAAGAAAGAAAAGAAAGCTTATTAAGAGAGAGAGGAACACTAGCAAAACTGGGCTAAAGCCCCTTCTGGTGAGGTCGGACCAGGAAGAGAGAGCCAGTCCACAAGCGGTGGTGGATGCCATTGAGAAACCGCTGGACTGGCTTGCCCTCCCTGGTCGCAGTCCTGTCTCTTCTCAGTCTGTGTGTTGCCCTCTGTTCTCCACCAGCTGCTTCTGCGGTACAGGTGCAGGTCTAAGCTGCACCAAAGGCCACCTGGGCTGCCACTCAGGGGGAAGGTGTGATCCCTGCCCTGGGCTCCAGGCCGAAGCCAGGAGGGTGGGTGAGGGGGATGTCTGTGGTGTGGGTTGCTTACTCAGCAGATGTTGTGGCTCCTTCCACAGGGCCCAGTGAGCAGGCGTTTCCTCTCTTGATCTTTCGTTATATTTGGCCAGACACAAACATAAAGCCTGCAGCTCTCTCTGCACTCTCAGCCAGTCCAAAGTAGTGTTATTGTCACCAGCTATCTGCCCTGAGTTGCTTAAAGAGCTGCTTCACAAGTGCCGTCAGCGTTCCGTAGTTCCTCAAAGTTGTTTTTCAGGAGGATGAACAGCTACCCATTGGCTTGAACCAACTCAGACCAGTCCTAACCTCACTTCAGGAATGATGCATGCTCAGAAGAATGGAAAAGTGTAAAAAAGCAACCTTTACTTCATGATAATACTAAAATCACTGCCCCTGGAAGAGCTTAAGCCTTAGTAACATAACATGCCATGTACGTGGAGGCTTGTATTTGAACCACACATGTGCCAGCCTATGCCCACCTCTACAGGGAATGACAAAACTTCCCTCTTACATATTCATTCTCTGCCCCAAATAAAAGCCCCCTGCTGGGGCCAGCTTGGTGGTGTAGTGGTTGAGTTCCTACACTCCACTTCAGCGGCCTGAGCTTCACGGGCTTGGATCCCAGGGGCAGACCTACACCCCACTCGTCAAGCCCTGCCGTGGCAGCATGCCACATACAAGGTGGAGGAGGATTGGCACAGATGTTAGTTCAGGGCCAATCTTCCTTGCAAAAAAGAAAAAAAGGGCACCTGCTCTCCCTCTTTGGGGAACCATAGCTTTGTGAAATTATTCCCTGTGGTCTCCATTTTGTTTGCTGCATGCTGTGAATAACATTAAGCTTTGTGTGACAACTATTTCTGTTGTAGGGTTTTTTAAAAAATTTTTTTAATTTAATTTTTTTTGTGTGAGGAAGATTGACCCTGAGCTAACATCTGTGCCAATCATGTTCCATTTTTTATGTGGGATGCTGCCACATCATGGCTTGATGAGCAGTGCAAGGTCCATGCCTGGGATCCAAACGTGTGAGCTCTGGGCCAGCCCCTTGTAGGTTTTGATTTTAACTCTCTAAGGAGGAGACTCACTTTGATCCAGTTATGTTATTTAGTATTCCTGGTGTAAACCTGAAACTCGTTTCTTGCTTTCTATATAGTTGTGAAAGGCAGTACATATCTCACTAAAGCTACTCTCTAGAAATCAGCGAGCACTCATACAGCCAACACGCAGCAGTGCGGAGTGGGAAGAACATGGGACTCTGGCTGGAGGATCGCTGTGGGTCAGGGGGCTCTGCTTTCTCAGCTATCAACTGGGATAGTGATATCTTACAGGGGTACTTGAACATTAATTGAGGCAGCATTTATGATAGTACTTTGAAACATTTAAAGCACCAGACAGGTGTTATTTATTTGATACAGAGTGCTGTGTGAAGTCGAGAGAGACAAAGTGTATGTTTGTGTGTGTGTGTGTGTGTTTTCATCCTGCCAGCCAAGAGTTGAGATATTCCTAGAGGAGATAAGATATACATATATGTGTGTACAGCATGGTTGAAGGTGTCTCTGATGGCTTTAAAGAGTGGTGGGAGCTCAGCGGGAAGGAAACTTCATGGAGAGGGTGACATTTGAGCTGGGCTTAAAGGGTGGGCCATGGAGGTGGACAGGGAGGGGCATTAACTTAAACAAGTATTGGACAGAGGTCCCCCGGGCTGAGGGAATAGTGTAAGGAAAGGCAGCCATTTAGGAACAAATCAAGCCTGTGCAAACTATAGCAATAATTGGATTGGATTGGAGCATTGTTACCAAACCAACATGGGTTCACTTTTTGGTGAGTTGAAATTAAAGCCTTCACCAGAAGTAGTTGTCACACAAAGTAAATTTTATTTGCAGCAAATAAGGAGCCCACAGGGAATCATTTCCAAAGCTGTGGCTCCTCAAGCAAGGGAAAGCAAGTGTCTTTTATTTCAGAGGGGGAATGAATGTTCAAAAGGGAAGTTTCATCATTACGTGTAGAGGTGGGTATAAGCTCATACAGGTGTGGTTTGAAAGCTTGCTCTCACATACATCGCATGTTATGCTAATAAGCCGTAGGCTCCTCCTGGGGCAGAGATATTAGCATTAAAATGAAGCAAAGGTAACTTTTGGGGCACTACTCAGCCCGTCTGTGCAGGCGTCACTCTTGGAGTTGGGTTTGAAGCACTTCATGGTTGCTTGTCTTCCTGGAAAAGACCTGAAAGACAACTTTGAGGAACCATTAAGTGCTGTTGAAACTTCCGTTAAGTAACTCAGGCCTGAGCTAGTGACAGCATCAGTTTGGATTTGTACTCCAGGCAATGGGGAACCAGTGAAAACGTTGAGCCAAGGGAGTGACAAGATCAGAACTGAGTTTTAGGATGAATAATCTGGCAACACTTTAAAAAAATGGAATAGGGAAAGACTAGAAGCTCTCCTTACTGAAAGACTACTAGGAAAACACTGCCTGTTTCCCTCCCAATATTATTTCAAAGAGTGGGTGAGATAAAGGATGTGGAGTTACATTTGGAGAGATGAGTCAGGATGGTCCAGGTCCCAAGCATCCTAGCCCCATGGCAGCAGCTGAACACCCTGACATGGTGCCTGTAAGCCAGGCCGAGCTGTCACACCTGGGGGGATGTTCTAGGGCTACGCAGCCCAGCTTGCTCTGGTCCTCCTGCACCCTCCTGCTTTGCCCCTCCCTTTACTCCTGCGCTTCATTCCCAATTTGGCTCTTGCCCTGCCTGGCTCTTGACTTCCTCTGTTTCTCATTTCTAGCCTGGGAATACCCAATACCCAGGACTTGATCTGTTACTTTTCGTGGACTTGTCCTTGACCCTTCCTAGGAAGCTCTGGCTGGCTTGGTCACTTGGAGGAACCATCTGTTCAAACCACCCCCAGTGTGACAGAGCCCTGGCTCCTAGGACCTCCTCTAGCATGGCCTTGCTGGAGTGACTGGCCCAGAGAGGAGTGTTTTAAAAGACTAAGAGGTACATGTAGATTCAAATTTTGGTGCTAGCGTTTACTAGCTTGGGTGACCGATTACTGAACTATGTTGAGCTTTGGTTTCGTCCAGGGTAAAATAAAGATAAGATTTCTCTCTCTCTGTCTCTCTGTCTCTCTCTCTCTCTCTATCGCACGCACACACACACATACACACAAACACAATTTGGTTGTGAAGTTTAAATGAGGTAATGATTTAAGGGCTGCCTGGTATGCCATGAATATTGGTTGTCTGCTCTCTTGTCTTCTGACCTTGCATTCCAGATGAAGAACATTTACTTATGAGCTCAACAAGTCCTCAATCTCTGTCTCCAGACTTAGTTATATTTCCTTTCTTCCTCTTTTGCAAAAGCTGTGGTACCATAAGTTTAGTTATTTATGCTCTAACAGTTTCTACCACTGCCTGGGGGAGGCCCCTGAGGTCTCAACACAGACCTTGAAGCACCTTTTCCTATGGAAAGAATGTTACTACGTGTTGGCAACATGCGCTATGAGAGCTGTACCTAAGGAACTTACGACCAGACAGGTTTTCATAAAATCCTAATGGCATTGTCTGTTTTCTTGAGAAAGTATTTGGACAGATGCTGCAACTTGCCAGAAGCCATCCATTTATAACCTGGGGCCTACCTGTCCCTCTTGTAGTATCTGCTCTTACACCCAGTAAGCCTTGGTGTGTGGGACCTCTTAGGAAGCATTTGAGAAAGCATGCTCATGCGAGAGCAGTGTGAGGCTAGCCGTGTGGTCCTGTGCTGTCCTGACTACTCTATTTTTTAAAAATAAAATGGAAGGACTCAAGTTTAATGGGATAAGAGAGCTGGAAGGGACCTTGAAATATTTTCCTCATCCCCAACACATATTTAAGCCATTCCTGGTTGGCAAGAACTTACCCTGTTATAGGACACTTTCTGATGGTATTTGGGTTTTCACGGTGATCTCCTCTGAGAACTCTTGCTGAGAAGTCGTTTCCTGATGTCTGTGGGCATAAAGGCACCTGATGAAGAAGAGGGGGGACTCAGGGCCTTGCTCCTTGCACCCTCTCCACCACAAGAATCTACTCTCTGGACAGAATTCCTGTCACTGCCCTCTCCTCCCACAAGGATAAAGGAGGCCACCCCCTCCCCAGAGGAAGGCGACCCTTTGAGGCTTTTTATGTCCCAGAGACTAGGGAAGTCCAGCTCAGTGTCTTCCCATTGTCTTGTTCTCTCCATAGGGTGGTCAGGGAGAATGGTGGCCAGGCCCCCAATCTTTAAAGCTTTAACAGAATCTTCTAGTTACTTCATATAGAAGAATGTAACACTTACTGAGCAACTGCTAGAAACCAGGCACTATGCTAAGTATGTAGACATTAATGTCATTCCCTTTTTGAAGATTCCTGTCTTTGGAAGGCTATGTGACCTGAGGCCACAGCTATGAGTGACAGAGTTAGATTTAAATACAACTAATGTCAGAGCCCAAGAACTTAGCACTGTCTCACGCTGCATGGATGTGGGAGAGAGTGTGCCTGCTGTGGGCGACAGCAGCTGGTCGTGGAGCCTGTGACAAACACACGCTCCTGTAGGTGCTTGATGGGATGGGGGAGTGGGGCTGGGCTAGGGGCCGCCAGGAGAAGCTCAGCGCCAGGCCCTCTGCTGGCTGGCAAGGAGGGGGTACACGGCTTCTGCCCTGCACCCCAAAAGGTCTGTTGGCCTCTTTAGGAGTCCAAGGCACTCGAGAGCTTGAAGAGTCTTCCACGTAGTAAGTAATGTAGTCCTCAGTTTGCAGAGGAGAAAACCGAGTCCCAGAGCTCCTTCCCAGGAGAGCAAGTTAACGAGTTAACAGCAGAGCCTCATTGGGACCCAGCTTTCCCGGTTCCCGGTTCCCCGTCCGGCGACCATCTCCTTGTCTGGAGGTCTGCAGTCTCAAGCATGTGCCTTCCGAATGTGAACCACTTGAGAACAGGCTGCAGCTTCAGCCTGTGCCTTCTTTTCTTAGAGGAGAAGGAAGACTGCTGATTGGCCATCCAGTGATGGATTACCAAAGGTTCCATCAGCCTTCTCTTTCTCAGGCTGAAAGTTCTCTGTTTTTTGCCTAAAAGGACTCCTTTTCTAGTCCAGTTTTCTTCGTTGACTCTCCTCCTCCCTTCTCCCCTCCCCACCCTATCCCCCTCCCCTCTCTCAACTCTCACCCCAAACTGAACCAGCTCGCTGCATGTCTTCTTTGTACATTTTTGCCTCTGGTTCTTTTCTTGCTCACTTTTTCTTTTTATGGTGGGTTCACTTCTTTCAAGGGTTTTTCCTCAACTGAGCCCAGGCTGCTGTCGTGACCAGTGTTGGCCAGAAGGCTCGCCAGTACTCAGCTTTAGTACAGTCGTGGGTGTTTGGTTTCACTTCTGTCCTCACCCTGTCGTGGTGCTCCAGGACTTAGCTAACGCTGGAAACCTCAGGCAGGGAGGGGGAGGTGGGTGGGGTGGGAAGGGTCCAGACACCTGTGCTTTCATTTATCTGGAACAATCTGTTTTTGTTTCTCAGGTACACAAATAAGCTGTTTCTCCCCAAGTTCTTTCTCCTGGCGTCAGGCTGCCTTCGTGGATTCTTACTGTTGGGCTGCTGTTCAGCAGAAGGAGTCCTTGCAGGGCGATTCTGGAAACCTGCCATTGTGGCTGCATAAGGTAACTGGGGACATTTTGAAATCTCACCTGTTTGCTCTATAGGTGTGGGAACTGAGGCCCAGAGAGACTGTGCCAGTCCACGGCCACACAGATATGGATGGTCACTCAGCTCGTACCACCACAGCACTTTCAAGTCAAAAGGAGCCTCAGAGATTACTTGATCTAGCACCTTAATTTAGCAGATGGGGAAACTGAGGCACTCTTTGGATTATACCTCCTTAATGGCAGGCACCTCATGTGTCTTAGTCACCTTTCTATTCTTCATGCCCAGCAGAGTGTCTGGCCCATGGCAGGTCCTCAGTACATTTCTAGTGCCTCAGTGAGCGCTGTTTGATAGTAGTAGAGGTAGGACTGAAACACTGCTTTGGCCAGGGTCTTGTCCACCACACACACAGCGTCTCTTGGAAAAAGTAAGGACCAACACAGAGTTCAGCTGCTTCTAGCCAGTGTGTTACTGGAGCAGCGAGAAGCACAGTGATGACTCCTTCTGGGTGTGTTGGCTGCAGCACAACTTCTGGAATAGATTCCTTTACTTTCTGATGGATCCAGATACTGCAAGGAACGGGAAACACTGCACTGAAGACACCAGTGTCCCACACAGAGGAGGTGCAGGTCAAGAGCCCCAGGATCGGGGTGTGGTGGAGGTGGGGGGTGTACAGAGGCTGGGCAGTGAAGAACGTGGGCCAGAGTTGGCACTTTTGTGCAGGAGAACGTTCTGTGCGTAGTGAAGTGTCTCCATTAGGTCTTCTCTGTGCTTATGAAAGTAGAACTTTGTTTCAGCCTGTCCTTATTTTCAACCACTGGTTCTTTTGTCCATCATGAAAACAAATAGAACATTTGTGTATCTTCTGGTATTCTCATCTACTTAGGAAAACATGGTATTTTAGCTTCTGAAAAACCAAAGGCTGAAGTTTGTGTGACTCTCTCCTGCTTTGACCTGCTGCCGAAAACACAGTCAGCATCTTTCTTTTTGGAAAGAACAGTTTAAATCCTTTGCTCTGACTCAGGCCTGTTCCTTTCATGGTTATTTATTCTGTGCCACTCAGCACAGTGCTGCCCTACAGTGGCTCCTTTCTTCTTCTGGGTTCTCTCTTCTCTTTGACTTTCAGCCTTCGCGTTAGTTGGGTCCTCAGCAACTTTGCATGACTTAGTAGCCAGGGCAACAAATGACAAGGATCTTTAGTATGAATGGGCACAGTTCCAGAAATTGAACAGCCTAGTTTGCAAGTCTGAATCCATACTGTGGTAGTTTCACTCCCTTTGTTACAATGCTCTTAGGAGAATGGAAGGTTATAATCAGTTGCTGGGCTCGGCATTGATGGAGCTACAGAAGAAGAATGTGTAATCTAGGATTGTCTAATGGAAGAGTTGGCAAGGATGTTAGAGATTGCAGAACTTTAGAGCAGGAAGAAACTCGAAGATTCTGATCCAGACGCATTTTACATTTAAAGATAGGGGCAACTTTAGGGGTTAAGCCCAGGAGTCACAGGACTAGTGCTGGCTGTAAGACTAGAATCAGGTCTCTGGGCTCCCAGCCCATGGCCCCTGTAGGGTAGGAGAGGAAATCTTATAGAACAGCGTGGGTGGCCAGGCCTTAGGTTTCCAGTAGTGAGAGAGTAAGGCGCCCTCTTTCTGGTGGTGGTAGTCTAGTTTGTTTGGATGGAAGTTTGGCCGAGGGTCTAAGCAGAGTTCTTGCCAGATTCACAGGGCTAGAGACAAAAATTGAAGTTGGGACCTGCCAAGTTGGAAGGACCCTGGTCAACACCCCCAGCTTGAAAGGCCATTGCTGAAGAGTAAGGGGTGATCCAGAATTAAACCAGCCCTCACAGGGACTAGAGTCCTGGTTTGAATCATTTCAATACTGTTTGAATGAAGGAGATATGGAATTGTCAGAATCTCTAGCCTATCTGCCAGCCAGAAGCAAAAGTAAATCCTCTGGAGGAAGGTAACTTCCTCCAGAGTCTCAGATTCTGTTTTTTGTTTTGTTTTGCTGAAGAAGATTGACCCTGAGCTAACATCTGTTGTCAATCTTCCTCTTTTTGCTTAGGAAGATTCACCCTGAGCTAACATCTGTGCCAGTCTTCCTCTGTTTTGTATGTGGGCCACAGCAGCATGGCCACTAACAAGCAGTGTAGGTCTGCACCCAGGAACTGAACCTGGGCCGCTAAAGTGGAGCATGCTGAACTCAACCACTAAGCCACAGGGCCAGGCCCCCAGAATCTCAAATTCTTGCTTCAGTTTTTCACATGTAATGTTCAGCACTCAATCAAAAATAACAGGCATACAAGAAAATCAAGGGAAAAATCAGAACTAGAAACAGACCCGGGGACCCTAACTTCCCACAGGTCTCATATTTCTTGGCTGTTTCACACACTCTCCTTTGAAGAGCCTTCCCCTGACACATACCCTCCCCCCACCCCACCAGGCTGGCTAACTCCTAAGGTATTATTCTGGTCTCAGCTTAAATGTCATTTCCACCTAGAAGCTTCCCCTTCATTTCTAGATTGAGAGTTGTTGCCAGGTCACATTGCTTCAAGGGCCAGGTGGGTCAACATGAAGCCTCCAGGAATAAGCCCATAGGGCCCCTGTGTGGACGGCAGAGCACACACTCTGCCTAAAGACAGTCAGATTGTAAAAAGGGGAATGCTACCCAAGTAGGACATCAGCTGCACCCCACCCTGGTCTGTGTTGCTTGGTTGTACATTCCCAGAGCAGCTTGTGCTTTTCCTGGAGTCACCCTGGGATATGGTAATTACTTGCGTTAATTCTACTTAATTGATTCTTCCTTTCTAAGATTGTAAGTAAGTTCCATGCTGGCAGAGACCATGCCCATGTCTCGTTCATCAGCGTACCCCTGGGACAACACATAGTCCATAGTGGGTGCTCATAGGTGGGAGGGAAGGGCAGAATGTGGCTGGTACATCGTGTTTAGAGCCAGACTCAGCTCTCTAGGAGCGCTCTGAGTGGTGCTCAGTGGATTATAGGCACAGGTTTAGTGAACACTCCTCAAGTCAGTTGTGATGCCAGATTTAAAACCAGGAGACCCAAATTCCCCCCAGAGGAATTACTCAGTGTCATGTTTAAGTGTGTGGCAGTGTAGAGTTGATGGCATTGGTATAATTAATGCTGCAATTTCTCCCCACCTACTCCTTTCATTTCTCCTTGCCTCTTCTCTGTTTCTTTCCCTCTCCATTTGTTTCTGGTGGTTTCTAGTACCTCTAAGGAAGAGTCTTTGGTGGAAAGGTGGTGCAGTCAAGGGGACCGACAGGTGGTGCTCTAAGACTGTTTGATAACTGGGCTTCTTTTGAGTGTTCTGTTCTCTTTGTTCAAGTTCATAACTGTTTGGCAAGATTTCTTTCTGAAACAGAGAAGCAGAATTTTGATTGCAAAACAAAATAAGAACAGCAAGAACAAGAAAATAAAATTAGCAGAGTAAACAAATCTTTATTTCTCCTAAGTGGATTACAGAAACTTAGCCAGAGGGGGACCTCTGAGGCTCTCAAACCAGATGTTTGCAAACCTTAGCATTACCTACGGGGTGGCTTGTGAAAATACAGGATCCTGAGCCCTATCCAGACCACTAGGTTGAAACCTGTGGAGTTAACGCCAGGAATATGGGAGTTTTGGGGTTTGTTTGTGTGTTTTTTGTGTGTTTGAGGAAGAGTGGCCCTGAGCTAACATCTGTTGCTAATCTTCCTCTTTTTGTTTGAGGAATATTGTCACTGAGCTAACATCTGTGCCAATCTTCCTCTATTTTATGTGGGATGTCGCCACAGCGCGGCTTGAGGAGTGGTGCTGTGCCCGTGCCCTGGATCCAAACCTGCGAACCCCGGGCTGCCAAAACAGCGTGTGGGAACTCAACCACCATGCCATGGGGCCAGCTCCCAGGAATATGGTTTTTATCAGTTTCCCAGGATATCCTGATGCTGCTGGCCCAACTTGGGTTCCATGTGGGCAGCATTCCTCTAGATCAGTTTCCCCACATTCTATGTGCATACAAATCACCTGGGGATCTTGTTGAAATGTAGACTCAGATTGAGTAGGTCTGATGGGGGCCTGCATTCTGCATTTCTAACAAGCTCCTGGGTGATGCTGAAGTTGCTGGTCTGTGGACCACTCCTTGAGAAGCAAGAATCCAGAGCAGGGGTTGACAAACTATGACATACACACTCCAGCCAAATCCAGCCCATTGCCTGTTTCTGCAAATAGTTTTATCGGAATACAACCTTGCCCATTCATTTACACATTACCTGTGTCCGTTTTCACTCTATGACAGAGTTAAATAGTTGCAACAGAGCTCATACGGCTCATAGACATTTTCTGTCTTGCTGTTTGCAGGAAAACGTTTGCTCACCCCTGATCTAGAGTTCTAAAGCCCTTCCAGAGGATCCATTGGAAGGGAACTCCCTGCCTCATGGGACATTCCCTTTTTGTGCAGATCTTTAGGAAAGTTTTTCCTTGCTTCCTTGTAACTTGGTTCTAATTCTGGACAGGAGTCTTTTTCTTCTTCTACGCACAAATGCTTTGCTTACCATCTTCTTTCCTCATATTAGATCCCTCCCAGAATGTCATGAATCATGAAGCCTGCTACCTGAGGTGTGTTCCCTCGAGTGCAGGATAGAATGGGCTACCATCTTTCTTCTCTGGCCTCTGGAAGCTGCTCGTGGAGTGCATTAACCTTGCTTCGTGGCCTTTCACTCTTTGGACTTCCATATTTGGGATTATCTTTAAGTGGGTTACTGTCTGAACAACATGCAGCCAAGAACAAACATCTTTCATGCATCTTTATGTGTGACTTCCCCCACTGGAATTTGTTCTTGGCTTACATGCTTCCTACCTTCTGACCATTCCTTCCCATCTCTTCCAAAATTCTCTTTCTGCCTGTCCTTTAAGTGGTAGGGTCTCGTGTCCCTCCCTGTTCCTCTTGTTTTCTTCTACACATTCTCCTTGGATAATCTCAACCGTGCTCTTGGCTTCAACCATCTATATGTTACATGATCCTGAAATGGAAAGCTGGCTAGATTTTCTTCCTTCATTTTCAGTTACCTACTACATGTCTCTACCAGGTAGATGACTACAGGTATATCATGTTCAAAATTTCTCATCTTCTTACGTCTGCCTCCCACCTCACTCTCCTCTGCTCTGACTCTGTTCCTCCTTGTTTCTTTATTTCAACTAATGGTACCGCAATCCACACCCTTGCGTAAACTGGAAACCTAGAATTAGCCTCAGTTCTTCCCCTTTTCCTTCTGTCACTTCCAAGTCTGTTTCCCTCTCTACGCAGCTTTCCAATCTGGCTTCCCTCTCCCCATCGCTGACTTAGTTCAGTGCTCGTCACTTCCCACCTCTTTGCTCAGCAACCTCCTGCCTTGTCTCTCTCCTCTCCAGTGCGTTCCCTTCTCCACGGCTGCTGTAATCTTTCTTAGGTGAATTTTGATCATGCCCTCCTCTAGGAGCTTCCTATTATGAATAATGTAGAAGCCGAAAGCTTCGTAATTTGGTCCCTGCGTACCCTTTCTGTGAGTTTCCTAGGACTACTAGAACAGATTACCACAAACTCAGTAGCTTGAAACAGCACAAATTTGTTCTCTCATAGTTCTGGAGGCCAGAAGTTAGAAATCAAGGTGTCAGCAGAGTTGGCTCTCTCCTGAGGGCTCAGAGGGAGAATCTGCTGCTTGCCTCTCTTATAGTTTCTGGCAGTTGCTGGCGATCCTTGGTGTTCCTTGGCTCATGGATGCATCACTCCAATCTCTGCCTCCATCTCCACATGGCCTCTCCCCTGTGTGTCTCTGTGTCATCATATGGCCTTCTTACAGGGATACTAGTCACTGGATTAGGGCCCACCCTAAGTTAGTATGACCTCATTTCAACTAATTACATCTGCAGAAACTCTATTTCCCAACAGTGTCATGTTCTGAGGTTCCAGGTGCGCGGGACACCATTCAACCTAGTACACCCTTCCAGCCTCAGCTCTTCCTCCTTCCTCACCTGTGGTCTTGCTCACTGCCTTTGCTCCCCTGGTTGGGGAAGAACTCACCAGGCAAACAAGGAGAAAGGATTCCAGCAAAGGAAAGAGGATATCTGGAGGTCCACAGAGATGGTGAATTTGGAGCTGAGTCTTACCATAGTGCTTTATTTTATGTTATTTTTTTGCCTCCCTGTGCTTTAAGACATAGCTGAGATGTTACCTCTTTTACAGAGCCTTCCCTGACCTTCCCACGGACATGTCTGTTCCCTCAGTACTTAGAACCTACATATTTTGTGGCCATCACTTTTATGTTTTGATTATTTAATTATTAGCTTGTGTTCCCACCCGGCCAGTGTGGTCCTGGGGGCAGCCTCTGTGCACTTCATCTGTGAGGACCGTGCTTCCAGCCCACCGCCTGGCACCTAGCAGGTGCCCAGGAGATGTTTTGGAATGAATTTACCCATCTGCATTTAATCCCATAAGACATGATCACATGCATTCCAGGGGACGAGTTGTTCAGGCCTCACTGGACGTTTCTTTGCCGTAGATGAGGTAGAGGGAATTTGAATGTGGAAGGAGCTTGTACCAATCCCCTGCAAGCTTCCTTCCACCTGGAGGGTCTCTTGTTTTAACTACAACCCCTTCCAGAAACAACACAGATTTTTAAAGCAAATAGACTGAAAATTGTGCCAACTCCTTCATTCCATGTTGCTTTGAGAAGCTTCGCTCTCGTGGGGAGAGCTCAGTGCAAACATGGACGTCCTAGAGAGCAGCGCAGTCACAGCTTTGGTCTCGGACAGTTTGGAGGAGATGGGGCTTCTGAGCAGAGTCGTTCCTGTCCAGCAGATGCACTCCCGAGGCCCTGCAGTTTTCCTGGCTTCCTTATTTAGACAAAAGGATTTTAAAGAGGATAATTGAATGCTTTTTCGGATTCCTATTTCAGTTGAATTGATTTTAATACAAGCTTGTTACAGATTCACTGAAAGTCGCCTTTTTATTTTTGATGGAAAAGAAAAAAAAGGTTGAATTGTGGAGAAAACCAAGAAACAGGGCATTCAACTACATTCCTAAAGAGGTGATCAAGGTACAGGGTATTTTAGGAGAAAGCCTAGGGCCAATATGTAATACCTGTAAACATTCGTTTTTCTAATTACAGTGAGCTGTGCTGAACTTTCGTTGGTACTAATTAGTGCACCACATAGGCATGTTAGAAAAATTGCCACAGACTGTAAATAGTCACTGTTTCATTCAGAAGAAAAGTTTGAAGTAAAATGCTGTTATTTAGATAGCTTTGGAACAAAAGTGACTTTTAAAAAATATGTCACAACCCCAAGTTAGCAATAGTGTTCTCTCCGTGGTTCCGAAAGAAAATGCCTGTCTCTCTTGGTTATGGAAGCAGCGCAAACTCTATGTTATGCAGTTACATTTTTCTACTAATGGGTACCCTTCAGAGTGGACAAGGGTTGAAGGGACAGTGCTTCTCACTGCAGCCAGCTTTGAATTATGCTGCCAAAATTCAGCTCATCACAGCCTGTTGTGTGTGTCATTGTGTAACAGCCCTTTGCAAATTGGGTTAATAATTTTGAGAAACTCCAGCCCATGTCAGGACCCTGAAGCGTTGCAGCCGTATTGATCAGACAGCTTTGCAAAGTTTCAGAGCTCTCTGTGCTATTTGTCTCTTTGTTCTGGAGCAGAGGTTTCTAACGTGGGGTCCATGGTAGCATCAAGGAGTCTGTGAGCCAGGGTGGGAAAACACATGACAACTTTATTTTTAGGCACTTCTAACTAAAATTTAACATAAAAAATAAGTATATAAATATATGTAGTGACTTTCTCACCCACAGAAATCACAGGTAACAGAATACTGTTTATTCTTCACCACTGCAAAGTTACTGAAGGTATTTGACCTTCTGTTAGAGCCCTTTCAATGTGTTAATAATCACATGCAAATTTGTTTTTTAATATTTTGATAACTATATTAATATAATTCATTTCCTCTGTGAACCTATATGTATTATTTTATGAATTTAAAAATACTCTTCTTTATGAAAAATGAGGAAAGGCTGAGGGAACTGTCACAGAACAAAGGAGACTAGGAAGGCATGACAGCTATATGCACTGGGCACTCAGGATTGGATCTCCCAAGAGAAAGAAGACAATACTGGAGAAATAATGGAGAAATCCAAATCAAAGTGTGGAACTTAGTTGCTAGTAATGTACCAGTGATGTACCACGGAAACGTAAGGTGTTAACAGTGGGGAAAACTGGACGAGGGTTATTTGAGAATGCTCTATACTCTCTTTGAAACTTTCTGTGCATCTTAATTTACAGTGAAGTCATGGCATTGGGTCTACTGCCTGCTCCCAGAGATGTTAGGGGTGGGGGTTTTGTGTCAACTCAAGGCCACTGAGGCCTCTTCCTGTTACAACTCTGAGAGCGAGAGCAGTCCAAAGGTAGGGAGAAGTTTTCCAGAGAAGTAAAATAATTTGCAGTATATTAAGGTAGAAAAGTCATGGCTCTGGGGCAGAGAGGTCAGGCTTCATCTTCTGTCTCTGTCACTTACTAGCTTTGTGCTCTGTGGCCAGAAGCTGCTCTGGCTTCCTCTTCCCCTTTGCAAAATGGAGCCATCAGTAAAGGCCTTGCCGGGCTCATTGTGAGGACTAATGATAATGTGCCCGTTAGGTCCACAGGCAACTGAGCTGAGCTGAAATTTGTATCTGCACTGCCCGCGGGTCATGGTCTTCCTCCATCTCCTGAGGCTGAGCCTTCCTGACTGCCCCACAGATCTGGCTACAGAGTGCTTTCGCTCTGACCTCTGAATCCCCTCTCACTTGTTTTGCATATCCATCCACATCCTGATGCCCTCCTCCTAACCGTTGCCCCTTTGTGGTTGGCTTCTCCAGACTTGAGATGATCCAATTGTAAAATGAGGGTCTTGGGCGGTCCTCAGGTCTGTCCCAGCACAGAAGGCCCTTCCGAATTCTGTGAATTTTAACTGCTTATTTCAGCTGTTTGATAGAGTCATTACTGGATCACCAAAGCCACAATTTTTTAAATTTGTTTTGAGTGAAGTTATGCATTTCTGTGACATTCTCCCATATTCCAGAAAGAAAAAAAACAAACAAACAGCTCTGCGTTAGTGACCTTCTAAAACCACAGCAATTAAAAAGAAAGAGCCCAGCAGAGGCCACTGTGACATTTACCTGTTCCTTAATTGGGATTTTGTTGAGGAATTACTCTAAAGGACATGAGAGTCATTTTATTTTTTCATTTCATTCTGTGATTAGAGAGGAGACACCATGTGTCACCGTGTAGTTGCCATTTACTTCAATTTAAAGTCTATTGAAGGAGGGGAAAAAAATAGTCACCGATATCAAGCATTATCTGGTTATTAGGTAATGAGCCTGGTTTCCATGAGTGACGTGGGCACTCACATTTGTCTCAAGATGAGAAAAGCGAGAGCAGCACTTCGCACAGTTAGGTTACTTCGATGGGGGACCGTTGATCCCATGGTTTGCTCCCTTGTTTTCCAGTTTTTCCCCTACATCCTGTTGCTGGTGGCGATCCTCCTGTACCTGCCCTCCCTGTTCTGGCGTTTCACAGCTGCTCCTCATCTTTGCTCAGATTTGAAGTTTATCATGGAAGAACTTGACAAGGTTTACAACCGCGCCATTAAAGCCGCAAAGAGCATGCACGACCTCGATGTGACAGACGGTGCCAGCCCAGTTCCAGGTGTTAATGAGAACGCAGGGCAAAGGTAACTTACCCCCCAGCAGCTATCTTGCCAGGTTTTGGGGTACGAGTTCTCTGCCCTTCTCCTGCCTGTTTGAGCTCAGGGCTCCCATAGCTGGTAGATGGGGGGCCATCACTCACCTACTGACGCTCTCTGGGAGACAGGAAGGGCTGCTCTCCCAAATCTCTCCCCTACCTGTCTGTCCCAACACCTGTCCTCATGTTGAGTCCTTCCCTTGTTGAGTGAAACATCACTGTCACATCTTCTCACATGCAGTTCTAGTAGGGGTGGCAGGTTACGGAACTAGGTGTGGCCTGCTTGCTTTGACCTACTCCTTAATGGAGAAGCGCAGTGGATGATGAGGCTGCTGAGCTCAGAGACCCGTGCGAGAGAAGTAGGGAACAAATAGGCAGTGTGTTGCCTCTTTGACATTCTTCCTCTGGTTCTTATTATCAACAGTAGTAACAAGAATATTAATAGCTCTCATTTTTAAAATACTTAATATATTCCAGACACCGTGTTGAGTTCTCTAAGTACATTATCTCATTTCACCCTCAGAGCATCGTTTTAACTAAATGCATTTATTATTAGTTTTCCAGTTGGAAGCACTGTCCTCTAGCTGTTAGTGGGAGAGCTGGGACCTGGACCAGGTCTGTCAGGCCCCGCAGTCTGAGCCCACACACACTCAGCTGTCGCCTCCCGCCCCTCACCCATAGGAGGCATATGTGTTCCAGTTGGGCTGGAAAATTCTTTTCCTTATTCTGCACACATGAGTGCAAAATGGTAGTTTAAAAAAAAGCAGAATAAGAAATATCAAATTTATTTAACAAACATTTAACATTTACTAGGTGCCAGGTGTTCTAAGAATTTACAAATATAACTCATTTAACTAACTAGACCTTTAAAATATTAAGGGGAAAAGTGTTTTATTATTGCTTTTCCTTCTTCCTTTTTTTTAAAACCTGATTTTATTCCCTGGTATTCTACTGAAGTTACAGGTAGAGAAGTACAGGAGAGAAGGCATTTGAGGGTTTTAGTGGGGTGTGGCTGAATGTGGGTACATCTTTGATGGCCTTGGTAAGGGTTTACATTTTTGTTCATTTTTTTTAGTTTGTGGGAGATATCTGAAAGCCACTTCAAGTACCCAATTGTGGAGCAGTACTTGAAGACAAAGAAAAACTCTAAAGATTTAATCGTCAGGTACCTCAGCTGCCGGGTGCTAACCCTCAGTATTATACTGTTAGCCTGTGTCTACCTGGGCTATTACTTTAGCCTCTCCTCCCTCTCGGATGAGTTTGTCTGCAGCATCAAATCTGGGATCCTGAGAAATGACAGCACTGTCCCTGATCGGTTTCAGTGCAAACTTGTTGCAGTCGGCATCTTCCAGTTGCTCAGTTTCATCAACCTTGTGGTTTACGTTCTGCTGGCTCCCGTCGTTGTCTACACGCTGTTTGTTCCATTCCGACAGAAGACAGATGTTCTCAAAGTGTACGAAATCCTGCCCACTTTCGGAGTTCTGCATTTCAAGTCTGAAAGGTACAACGACATGAGCCTCTACAATCTTTTCTTGGAGGAGAATATAAGTGAACTCAAGTCATACAAGTGTCTGAAGGTACTGGAGAATATTAAAAGCAGTGGTCAGGGCATCGACCCCATGCTGCTCCTGACCAACCTCGGCACGATCAAGATGGATGTTGTCGATGGCAAAATTCCCAGGGCTGTGCAGATGATGGGAAAGGAGCTGGGGAACCAGATGGCAGAGCTCAAAGGTAGGGTGGCCTGTCAGGGCCGAGGCTGAGGAAGCGCCTTTGCAGCTGCCTTTTATGAATGATTGACAGTCTTAACTCCACCCACTATTGTTAATCCATTTTCCCATTAGGGTCTTTCAGTACTGACAGAGCAGGAAAGAATTGGTGCTGCCCCAAATCTCCAAAGAAGGAAAGATCTGTGCTTTCTCTAGACTGTTCTCTCTTCCTTTTCATATTTGAAGTTTCTCTCTCTCTGTCTCATACTTTGCCCCTTGCTCAAGAATTCCTTGTTGCTGGGGCCGGCCCGGTGGTGCAGCGGTTAAGTGTGCATGTTCCACTTCTCGGCAGCCCAGGGTTCACTGGTTTGGATCCCGGGTACAGACATGGCACTGCTTGGCACGCCATGCTGTGTTCTGCGTCCCATATATAAGGTAGAGGAAGATGGGTATGGATGTTAGCTCAGGGCCAGTCTTCCTCAGCAAAAAGAGGAGGATTGGCAGCAGTTAGCTGAGGGCTAATCTTCCTCAAAAAAAAAAAAAAAAAAAAGAATTCCTTGTTGCTGTCATTCTCGCTTATTTTTGTCTTGTTTTACTGGCTTATCTCCCTGTACCCTCTTGTCTTTCATTCTCGGTCTGGTTCAAAAGGGACTGAAAGTTTATTGATGTAATTGTTGCCCTGGCCTAACTTCACTGTGCTGTGAGATTTGGCTAAGAAGCAAAACCTAGTAAGGCAAAGAACATGAGGTAGATTGATAGCAGAAGAGAAGTTAATTAGTGCCCGTGGTTCCTCCTGTGTGACCTCTGTCATAAATATTTGTTTTCCATTTTGACAGATTTGAATGTACACAGTGAGACTAAAGTAAATAATGGAGAGAAGAATCCTCGACAGAGACTTCTGGATTCTTCCTGCTGCTGATGTTTTCCTTGAACTTCAGATCTGTGACTTCTGTGACGTGGGATTCATTTTGGCTGAAGCACCTCTGTCAGGCTCCCAGCTGGTTTGCAGTCAATGGTTCTTCGTAGAGATACTGAGCACGTCTTCCTGAGTCCCTAATGCAAATAATGGTCAACAAAATGTTGGGGAAGAATCTTTCATGAACTTTCTAGAGAAGCAACGTGGAGATACATAAACCGGAGCAAGAATCTATGTGTAAGTCCTTGTCCTCATCAAATGAAAAGTGGAAAAACTACTCAAAAGTAAGAGTAGGAGCACTTTTAGTGCCTCAGAGAAATGCCTTTCTGAACAGATGGTGCGACAAGACTCGGACCTACTGGAAAGCGAGGACTTCAGGAGGTTTTGTTTTGTTTTGTTTTATGAAATAGTAATAAACATGTCAGGATATAATTTAATATGAATCTCCTATGTACCCTTAACTACTGTTGGACAATAAAAACATTGACAGGCTACCTGTGGACCCACAGGTGGACATGTCCTTGGCAGTGTCCTAAATGGGAGTAATGCTGGTGCCGCGGGTCTTGCCCACAGGCTCTCTCTGCGCTGCTGCTGGTCGGCCTTGGCTAATGGAAATCCTCTAACCACTGCTGCTTGCATTCTGCTGCGAAGGGCAGTGGCCCAGACACTGCTCTGACTGAAAACTTAGTTAACGAGATGCTCTAAAGGCTGTTTAAGTGTGACTTCTGTATAGGAAGGAACTCTTCTAGAAGAGCCCACTAGGAAAATCTGAACTCGTTGAACAAATTAATTCAATCACTTTCCAAGGGGTTTTCTGCAGGGAATTCAAATCCTCTTATCAAAAGCATTTGAAACAGGATGTTACTTAAATAAATTAACAGCACACACAATGCTTAAAGTGAGGGACATTTTGCCTATTACGATCAGAACGTGTAAATGACACCTGCAATATAGTCTGCTTGGAACCAGAACAACTTAGCAGTTTCTTTTATTTATATTTAAGCACATATTTAAGAAATCCTTTTTAATTTAAAATCGTATGATGTCAGAATTGAGGCCATTTAGGAAGAACATTCTAACAATGATGGAGAATTATAGAATAAATGTTACAAATGGGTATATAATGTAACACCCAAGCATTATTTCTTAAACATTTAAGGCCGATTCAGAATATATAAAAAAAACTTTCCACAATTCTGACCATGTAAATAGATCCTAACTATGTTTATACATTTTATATAAAATTCTTTAAAATTACATCTGTCGACCTCCTTGTTTTTGCTCTTAGAAAGTTAACACATTGCTAAAGTGCGTAATCTTCAGAAACCTCAAAGTTTACATTTGCCCTTAAATTAGTCGTTTGCCTAATCTATTTACTATTTTGTGAAGAACGAAAGTTATGTAAGCTGCTCTTTCTGCCTTTTAGAATATTCACAAAAGCAGATTTTATTTGTGCTTCTGTAATGGTTTCTGAGATGGAAAGCTAATGATAAATATCAAGGATGCAATCAGTGCTTTACATTATTATTACATGATATTTATTACTGTTGGATTATAGTGTGACTTAGAAATGGTAGTAGCCTAAATAATCGATTTTGCTACATTTTTATATCACTGTATCTGAAATGTTCCATCACATTTCTCTACACTGGTTTCTTTTTATAGTCTGAAAAGATTTCAGGAATCTATTTTTCTATGATATGCTTTTTCCCCCCCTAAAAGGCCTCATCTTCTCTATAGACTGCCCCTAATTTGTATTTGGAAGTGGTAAAAGGGGATACATTATTTTAGGAGACCAGGAACTCTAAGCCCTGTCACTTGTAGTCCTTTTATCAGAATTAGTATAATTGGAGTCCTTGGCCTCTCTTTTATTTCCCCGTTCCTACTCTCTGAGCTCCAGTAGGGTCCAATAGAGTCTGTGACGTCTTGTATATCATGCCAGTAGTCACTGTCTCTGCAGATATGAATAAGGCAGGGCCCCATCTTTGAGGAGTTCAGAGTCTAGTAAAAGGCATTGAAGACAGACAGATACCAAGAGGAAGAGTAGCCACAAGAAAAGCCCTTCCAGAAAATTCCCAGCAAATGCTCTGTGTTCTTGGAGACACCATATTGTTTTTCTCTCTCCTGTAGTTTCTGTAGCTGATGGTTTTGAGATCTAGTTACAGTTTTTCCTAGAGATTCTTTAGCCACAAATCCCCCAGGCTGAAGCTTGGACAAAACAATAACCGACAGTGATTTTCAACAGTAAGAGCTCTACTCGTCTTTTGTACCTTACCTTGCTGAAAGTGGGGAGGACAGGCTTATGGGGGACATGGACTTGCCCATGAACAACCGTTGTGGCGCTCAAAGGCTGATATGAATGTGTGGTCATACATTTCGGCTTGGGAAAAAGTGTTCTTAGGAGAGTTAATTCATCCATCCATGGTGAGTTGCTGGCCTAGGGGACTACTTTAGAGGAGCCAGTTTCTTGAGGCTGAGGAGTCCTTCATTGCTTTATAAAAGGGGACAGACAGATCCTAAATGTCCACACCAGGGTTACTAACTTTGTTTCCAGCTCATGTCTTCTGGTAAATCATCACGAGGCCTCTAAACCAGAGGCACAACACTAGTGTTGCAGCTGGGACTGGTCGTTCTGAAAGCAGTGTCCCGCTGCATGTTTAATTTTCCCAAGGGACAGGCAGAGACCCTCCAATATAGAGGTTCCTAAACTTTTGGGAGGTGATAAACCCTCTTGCAAAGAGTTTAAAAGCTATGAATCCTCTCCTCAGATAGATGCACAACACTAAATACACCTTCCGGGGTCACCATAGTCCTCGCACCCAACGTCGAGAAGCTCTGCTCTAATGGCTGAAGACCAAGCCACACAGCGGAGAATGGACGCTCCCATTATCCTTGTGGAAGCTGCTGCTTCCAACAGTAGGTCTCAGCTGCTGATGTTTATGTAGTGAAGTCGTATTTGCACCTTTTGAGTGAACGGTACCTTTGGAGTAACTGACTGCATTTTCTAGAGTCAGACTAAAGAGTCAGGAGACTGAGTGGGTGGCAGTTGCCTGGACTGATCGGGCAGCTGGCACTGACCTCTGTTTGCTCCCTGGCCACCAGGTATTATCTTATTCCAGATCCAAATCATTGTCTGTGTTCAGTCTCACTGGAACGTGGGGAGGCTGCACATAACACTGGGTAAATGTTTTGTCCTACTTTGTAGTTGTACTGTGAGAATGCTAGAAACTTCCGCCTATATGGTGGGTCTTATTGCATGATCATGGTTTGTTTGTGAAATTACCTGCTCACTGAGGATTCTCTGCTGTCCAAGAATGAGCCAAGGCGTGGCAGCAGGGCATGGTGGGCCTCGTTCCTGTGAGAATTAGTTCAGCTCTTGGAGGCGGACTGTTGCACAACTTTTTAAATAAATGCATTTGTGTTTAGTTAATTTTGCTTTTTGTCAGTTCAGGGTAAATTGAAGATCTATGAGGGTGGGAGTTTTTATCCACTGCTGTATCACAAGCTCCTAAAACAGTGACTGGTGTGTCATAGGCATTCTGTAAAGGTTTGTGGAATGAATGAACACCCTGCTGTGATACGTCCTAGTTTGTTGGCAATTGTGATTTGATTTTAAAAGGCAAGGGCAGGGGAACTCATTTAGCCTTTTCGTAGGGGGAGGAATATTTCTGTAAATGAATAGGTTTGCTCATATAAGTAGTGCCAGTTCTTAGCTTTTTATTGTGGAGTAAGTTGTGAGCACTTTTCAAGTTCAATACAAGTTCAGTGTTGCCTGCAATGATTAGGAAAATTGAAGTTTTGTGGTTTTTTTGCTGAGGAACAGTCGGCCTGAGCTAACATCTGTTGCCAATTTTCCTGTTTTTTTGCTTGACGAAGATCGGCCCTGAGCTAACATCTGTGTCACTCTTCCTCGATTTTGTATGTGGGTTGCCGCTACAGCATGGCTGACCAGTAGTCTAGGTCCATGCTCAGGATCTGAACCCGCAAATCCAGGACACCAAAGCGTAGTACGCCAAACTTAACCACTACACCATGGGGCCAGTTTTAAAGGTCCTGGTCTCCATAATTTCCCAGAATAACCTCTTGAAAAGGGACATTGATTGAAGTGTGCAATTACCAGTAATTGAGGTTTCATTTGAGGGCATTGAGATGAAATGGCTCCTTCTGGGCCATCATTGGCATTTTGACCCTATTTTTGACAAGTAAAGTGAAACCGTTAAAAAAGTTGGCCAAGATGATATTGTGTCATTTGTGAAATATAATAGATGTTAATTCATGATTGGTTTGTCCTGCCTGCTTTAAATGAGATGTATTGTGTTTCTGGGTTTTCTTTTTAGCTGTAAAAATACTTTGTCAGTTAAAGCATGAGATTTGATCAGTAATTGTTCTTCAAGTTCCTCAAAGTTATAAAAGTTTCTCATGTCTTGAGTGCTTTCCCCTTGCCCATCAGAGGAGGAAAAACCCTTGTAGAATTTGACACAAGTGTTCCCTACAAAAACTGAAGCCATCAGCTCCTCTTTAATAAGTTGGCTTTTTAAAAGCACCGTAATTACAATTTAACATATTCTGTAAAGTGGTGCTTGAGGCATAATTTGAATTCTTTTTAATGACTAAATTTCTTAAGAACTTTTAAAGAAAAATATGTCTGTTCTTTTTGCTGTGTCATTTGGTGAGACCGATTGGTTTCTAGTCCACAAAGATTGAAGGATGAGATCATATCATGGGGTTAGAAAATGATCCTTTTTTAAAAAGCACAAGAATCTTGAAAACTCCACGTTTTGGTGGTTATCACTATTATGTTTCATATCTCCACATGAGTCACTTGTCCAAGTTCTGTATTCTGATCAGACTGACTCCTCTTTAAGGAGGGATGAAAGGCTGAAAATCAAGGCTGCTGTGTCTATAGAAAAAAGTGAAACACTGTTTTAATTCTGCACTGTTGTCTCCACCTAAATAAAACAACTCTGAGTAATGGAAAATGTGTCTTAATATTTCTTGCCTTCTCTTCAAGGAAGGTATAACAGAAGATGAGTCCTGAAATGTCTTGAGGCTCATTCCTCTCTGCTGGATACATAAATTCCGTAGGCTTCATGGCTCCCACTAAAATCCAGCTGGCAGTAAGTAAAGGAAGAAAGTCTTTGATTAAGGGCCCACAGACTCTGGAATTTCTAAAGCAGAAATCACATGCTTCCTGATTGAGGATTGTTTGCCTGGGCTTGGAGAGGAAGGAGTAGAGACTAAATGCTGCTAAACGTGGATTGGCCTGCCCACTTCTCTCAAGAGGGGAACGCCCTTGTACAATGGTCAATTAACACAATTTACTGTTGTGGGTAATAGATCGGAGCCATTTGAAATCTGGGCACAGTGCCTGGCATATAGTAAGTAATCCATAAATGCTAGCTGCAACTATCATCACCTCTTCCTTCTCCCCAACTGTTTCCTACGGTGACACCCCCAGGAACCTTCAAAGTTGTATTAGTTTTCTCTTGTTCCATAGCAATTACCACAACTTGAGCAGCTTAAAGCAACACGTATTTATTATCTTCCAGTTTTCTGGGTCAGAGTCTGGACATGGACAGGCTGTGTTCTCATCTGCAGGCTCAACTGGGGAAGGAGCCACTTCCAAGCTTCCCTCAGGTTGTTGGCAGAATTCATTTCCTTGTGATTGTCTGCTTGTTACTGACTGTTGGCTGGAGGCCACCCACAGTTCATTGTCACATGAGTCTCTCTAACACGGCTGCTTACATCGTCAAACCCGTAAGGATTCTCTCTCGTCTCTGGGTGGGCCCAGTCCCACTTTTAAGAGTTTTTCCCTTATTAAGTAAGTCAGGCCACTCAGGATGCTGTCCCTTTTGATTGACTCAAAATCAGCTGCTTTGGGAGCTTAGTTAACATCTGTGAAATCCCTTCACCTTTGCCACATTCTGTTGCTTAGAAGCAAGTCGTAAGTCTTGCCCACACTCATGGGGAGAAGATTACACAGGGCATGAAAGTCAGGGGAATCACGGGGCCACCTTAGGGTCTGTCTGCCAGAGAAGTTATCCTAAATCCTGCCCTGTCTCTGGGCCTATAGTTTAACCTCTTGAATATCCTTCTCAGGCCTCTCTCCAATCCCAGTGCTATCTTTCAGGCTCTTGTCACTTCTTTCCCGAATTTCTCTAATAGTCCTGCCATGTCTAACCCATCTTCCACATTCCTGTCAATGGACTTTTTAAAATGCAAATCTGATTATGCCAACTCTCCCTACCGCTCCCCAGCCCCCCCACCCCCCACCATTTTAAATCCCTCAGGACTCTTTATGGATTTGGGGATAAAGAGCAAACTTTCGGTTTTGGCTACACAAGGCCCCACCTCCTGCTGCTTCTTCAGGCTCCTCCCCTACCGCCATCCCTCCTGTCTCTGATGCAGCCACTTGTACTGTTCCTTAAAGGCCTCTCTGCTTTCTCATTTGCTTTTCTCTGTCCCCACCCCCCTCTTACCTTCTTTTTAAAAGTCAGCTCCATGTTGGTGGGAATGTAAAATGGTGCAGCCACTATGGAAAACAGTATGGGCAGGGCCTCAAAAAATTAAGTATAGAATTACCATATGATCCAGCATTTCTACTTCTGGGTATATATTAGTCAGCTCAGGCTGCCATAACGAAATACCACAGGCTGGGTGGCTTCAACAACAGAAATTTGTTTTCTCACAGTTCTGGAGACTAGAAGTCCAAGATTGAGGTTCCAGCCAATTCAGTTTCTGTTGAGGACTCTGTTCCTGGCTTGCAGACAGCCGCCTCTTGTTATGTCCTCACATGGCCTTTCCTTGGTGCATGCAATAGGTGGGTCGGGGGAGATGCCTCTCTTCCTCTTCTTGTAAGGCTACCAGTCCTATGGGATTAGGACCACAACCTTGACCTCATTTAACCTTGTCTCCAAATACAGTTACACTGAGGGTTGGTTAGGGCTTCAACATATCAATTTGGTGGGGGACAGACAGTTCAGTCCATAGCAGTGTGTATAGCCAAGAGAATTGAAAGTAGGATCTTGAAGAGGTATTTGTGTACCTATATCCATAGCACCATTATTCACAATAGCCAAGAGGTAGAAGCAACCGAAATGTCCATTGATGGATAGACAAATAAAGAAAATGCAGTACATACATACCCTCCTTAAACAGGAAGGAAATTCTGACACACGCTGCAACATTGATGATCTTTGAGGACATGATTCTCAGTGAAATAAGCCAGTCACCATAACACAAATACGTATGATTCCACTTCTGTGAGGTGCCTAGAGCAGTGAAATTCATAGAGACAGAAAGTAGAGTGGTGGTTGCCAGGAGCTGGGGATGTTGTTTGATGGGTATGGAGTGCAGTTTTGCAAAATGAAAAGTTCCAGATTGGTGGCACAACAATGTGAATGTACTTAACCCTACTGAACTGAAACTTAAAGATGGTTAAAATGGTGAATTGTGTTATGCGTATTTTACCACCAAAAAATAAAAAATAAAATCTTCAGCATCCGCTGCAGGAAGCTCTTTGTGCCCTTCCCCCTCCTCTGCCGCCAGTTCAGATGTCCCTCCTGTGCTTGCGATTACATATTGCCTCAGTGCTGAGTACATTGCAGCATTGTGATGGTGTCCTTGTCTGTCCCCCACCAGCCTGGGAACACTCTAAAGGCTAGGATGATGCCTTGCTCATCCTTGTAGTCCCAGCGCCTGGCCCACAGCCTGACACCCAGACCCTAAGGACTTATTTATACCTCATCTCTGCCCTGAATATCTTCTGAGAATGCCCAGTGTGGACGAGAGCATTGGATTAGAAGGGAGCTGTCCCCAAGGCTGATCATCACTCTCCACCACTGCTCCCTCCATTTTGCCCAATTCGAGATGGTCAAGTACAATGCATCCTCCATTTGCTTCTCCCACTTTGGTAACTGAGGGCTTATCTGGGGCCCTTTCTAAAACACTTGTAAGGAACTTTCCTGGTTGGTGAGGTCTTCATCTGCACCCATGCTAATTGACATTTGAGAGCCTCACTTCATTTTCTAGGGGTTCTGTTCTAACATACACCACATTATTTGAACCCTGCAGTTGGGCCTGCTGTTGATTTTGAGACAGGAACGAGCCTAACGAGACAGGGCCATCTGCAAGGCCCTTGGCCTAACAAGATAAGGCCCCTAACCAGTTGTCAAGCTAGGAGAATCAGATAGAGGCCACCAAGCCTCTGGACGTTCCTGGGCTTACGCATCTGTCCTAGCACCCAGGAGTCCACTGAGGATGCCCCATTAGCATAGTAAAAATCACACCCAGGGTGGAGAGCTAGGGTGCTAATGATACATGCGTTGCATGTAGTACACAGGCGCAAGCACAGCCCCACCTCTACATGCCATGACAAGGCCCTCCTCCCTGGCCTTTGCCTAATATAAGCACCACAATCCCACTCCCTAAAGAGCCAGTCACCTGCCCCTTTCCTCTCCTCACTGGCTCCCTTATGCCTGTCCTATGCACAAGCTAATAAACTTTTCTTTTCTACTCCTGTTTGTTGTCTCTCTTGATTTCCAACCTGGGGGACATTAAGAACCAAAAGTGCCGGTAACAATTTGAAAAGCTGATGCCATTGTAGTAAGAGGAGAGTGGTGATGGCTTTTCTGTTCATGATTTGTGCCCAGCCAGGAAAGAGGCTTAGTCTACAATGCTTCCCCCATGCCATCACCAGCATGACCATCACTCAGGAGTGAGGGCAGCGGGTAGGGAGAGACACTGAGCTGGAGGCTGCTGAGCTTGGCCGGCAGCTCTGTGCCCCCTTGATAAAACCGAATTACAGCAACTAACTACAGAATGGAGAATTTTTTGATTCAGGTCCTACCACTTCTTTCAAATAACATCAGAGTTCTGAGTTCCCCTTCTTGGAAATGAGATGAGAAAAGAGAAGGAACAAATAAATGCTCCTTTGTGGTACAGTAGAAACTGCAAAGCCCTCAGGGAAAGGAGAAGCAAGTCAGGTTCAGTGAATGAAGGAAAATCAAAATAGATTTTCCAAGAGCCCTGGTCCAATGTTTCAGTCTCTTTTCTCAGACTGGAGGAAAAGAAAACGAGAGAAACCAAAGTGCTATCAAAAATCACTTCCAAATCCCCAGAAATGTAATTTGCATTACCTCGGGGAGCAGAGTCCAACCGAACCGAGCTTCCATGGAAACTTCAGGAACTGGAAAGGAAATGTTCGGATGGCAATTTCAGTGGTAGAGAGACCTGTGTGTAAAGATGTGTTAACATTCATCGCAATTGTTCGTTTTGAATATCTAAACTGTTACAAAGGAAGCATCGTTAAGCAGGAGGCCCTTGAGGCTCTTTACCATTTTTCAAAGTACTTTATAAATAATATCACTCCTTGGGAAAAGAGAAGCTTCATTTAAGAAAATACAAAATTGTGGCTGCTGTAAAGGGGAGCAGAAAAAAGAGTAAGCATTAGACAGAAAAAGGATGGTCCAGAAGGCTGTCCACTAGAAAATGAAGAATTTTTCATTTTAAATTTTAATTTAAATTTTCTGGTAGCCACATACAATGTAAGATGTAGGGGTCAGCCCCGTGGCCCAGTGGTTAAGTTCGCGTGCTCCGCTTTGGCAGTGCAGGGTTTCCCCAGTTTGGATCCTGGGCACGGACCTGGCACCACTTGTCAGGTCATGCTGACGTGGCGTCCCACATAACAGAGCTAGAAGGACCTACAACTGGAATATACAACTATATTCTGGAAGGCTTTGGGGAGAAGAAGAGAGGAAAAAAAGAATATTGGCAACAGATGTTAGCTCAGGTGCCAATCTTTAAAAAAAATAGTAAAATGAAACGAGTGAAATTAGTGTTAATAGTTATTTTAACCAAAATAACATTTAAACATGTAATCAACATAGAAAGTATTGAGATAGTGTACATTTTTGGGTACTAAATCTTTGATCGAGTGTGTATTTTACACTTAGAGCACGTCTCATTTCAGACTAACCACATTTAAGGTGCTCAGTAGTCACATGTGGCCAGTGGCTACCATATTGGATGGAACACGTCAAAACAAACTCTTACCCACGTCTGCTCCCACCCAAATGCATGCACTTTAATCTACTTGTGTCTTTGCTGACATCTTTCTTTGGCCCAGAATTCTTTTCCCCTGAATTCTCACCTTTCTGAAAGATTATCTGTCCCTCTCGTTGGAATTAACCATGTGCATATTCTCTGTTCTCTTAAAACTCAAGAAGTCTGTGAGTACTTGCTACCTGCTCACAATGAGATGCACATTACACACCACCTCCCCCTGAAGCAGCTTTAATCTGGAGTGAGAGATAGTGGCTGCTTCCCCAACCCACATGCTCCCTCCCCTTGATTGTTCTTGTTTTGTTTGTTTTTTTGCTACTTATCCTTATTCTCCTCAAACAGGCTGTAGACTCTGTTAAATTCAGACCTCTTGTCTTAGTGTCTTCACAGTACACCTCCCCACCCCAACCTCAGCCTAGCAGGTGCCAGCCTGTAGCAAGATGAAGCGAAATGGGAAGGAACTGAGAGAAAGTAAACATGTGGCTGAAGAAGTCTGTTTACTCCTCTGAGAGCAACCAAACTGCAGGTGCTCAGGGTCATTCTTCTCCTTCAACCAAAGCCTTGATGAAGGTGGGTACAGAAGTGTAACAAGAGTACACGGTAGAGTCCCTCCAAAAGGGCTTGCCCACAACTAAGCTGGCTGAGTCACTGCCCACTGGAAAAAAATGAATACTCCGTGTGCTCCCTGGGCAGGAGCAGACACTGGACGGCTCCCCAGAGAAACCAATGAAGCTAAAGTGGAGAACTTGGGACTGTATGGGCCGGCCTCTGACAGCTCCCTTTCCACACTCAAGGCCTGATGGCAGAGGAGAAGCTTGTAACTCTGGGGTCAGAGAAGTGGAATCAGATCCCTGCTTTCCTGCTAGAACCATATGACCTCCACGAGCCTCAGTAAAATGGGATAGTAATATCTTATAGGCTTTTTTTTAAACCTTTACTTTAGAAATAATTATAGATCCACGGAAGTTCCAAAAATAGTACAGAGAGGTTCCCTCTGCCCTTCACCCAGCTCTCCCCAGTGGTAACACCTTACATAATTATAGCACAATATCCAAACCAGGAAGTTGACATTGGCACAATCCACAGACTTTATTCAGATTTCACCAGTTTTACATGCACTCATTTGTGTATGAGTGAGTGTGCATAGTTCTATACAATTTCATCACATGTCTAGATTCGTGTGCCCACCACCACAATCAAGACACAGAACTGTTCCAGAACTACAAAAGAACTTCTTCACGCTACCCCTTTATAGTCAGGACTCCAGCCACGCATCCCCAGTCCCTGCAACCGCTAACCCATTTCTAGCTCTACGATTTTGTCATCTCCAGAATGCTATATAAATGGAATCTTACAACACATAGCCTTTTGAAATGGCCTCTTTTTACTCAGCGTAATGCCCTGGAGAGCCATGCAAGTTGTTGCATGTATCAATAGTTTGTTCCTTTTTATTGCTGAAGAGTATTCCACACAAGCTTGTTTTGAGGATCCCACAGAATAGTACAAAGGCAAGTCAACTAGCACAGCGCTCAGTAAATGTCAGGTTTTCTTTTGTGGCAGCTGATTCTGAGCTCTTGCTGAAGATGGACACCAGCTTGGGGCAGCGAGTCCCACTGCCCATGAATTCACACTCCCCCTCACTTTGTCTTTCTGCTGCATAAAGCCCTCTGTATAAAGGTCACAGCTCGTCTAGTCCACTCCTTCCTTTTAGATCCCAGGAAGGCTAGGCCCAGAGAGGAGGAGGCTGAGAGTATACGACCCAGGTCACAGACTTTCAGCTCAGGGCTCCTTCCACTGTACTGTGCCTGCTTTCAGGCATGTAGTCTATGCCAGGTGGTTAATCCCTCACTTGGCCTGGGGCAGTCTTTGTGCAGCACATGAGCTGGGGAACTGGGCTCTGTACCAAGCCGGTGAGTCACTCCTGAGCATTGATGAGTTGGGGCAGGGAGCCAAAGATGGAAGGTTTTTCCCTAGATACAAAGTTACCGCGAGGAGCCTTCATGACTTCAAACTCTGCTCAGCTGCGTGATGAGGTTGGCATTCATTCATTCAATGAAGGCTTTTCAAACTCCTACTGTGAGCAATGGTGGGGATATAAAGTTGAACAAACCAACAGGCTCCTGGCTTCATGGGGTTTCCTAGCAATGATGATGGCAAAAGATAGGGGAAGCAGAGAAAGACTAAGGCTTCGTTTCCATCTGTCATTTCACTTCCCTGGGCCGTCTGCTCCGTGAGGGGCTCAGACTAAACAGCCTCTAAAGTCTGTGTTTCTGGGACCTAAATCCTGTCCCATACTGTCCTGCACTAGATCCCTGGAACCCAGACAGAAAGAAGAAAGGAATTAGTATTTGCTGAACACCTCTGGGCCGGCATTTAAAAATAAACATTGGCTCACTAAATCTTCACAATCCAATGAGAATGTCCTCTTAGTTTTGGGGTGAGGGACATAATCAAGTGGTTGCAGGAATGGGTGCTTAAGACAAGCTTCTGGAGTTGTCTCAAGGCCACCCACTGACTGCTGTGTGGCCTTGGTTCCTGCCTCCTCTAGTCCTTGCTTTCCTCATCTGTAACATAAGAGTCATGGGGTTTTGGTGAGGATTAAAGTAGATTGTGTAAACAAAGTCACTAAACATAGTGCCAGCACGTAGAAAACACTCAATCCTTTTTTTTTTGTTTAAAAAAAAAGAAAGTCTAACAGCATTTCAAACATGGTTTGAAAATGAGAAAATCCCAAACTGTTAAAGCATAACAGAAAGGCCGTTTGGCATATTGGAAAAGCTCAATTTGGGTTTTGGTCAGAAAATCGGGTTCGGTGCCTTAGCTCTAACACTTACGTGGGGTGACCGTGGGAAAGTCATTTAAAATGTTTTTCTCTGCACCCACGTCTACCTTTCATGGCTATTGTGAGGATGCAGTGAGATAATGCACCTGGCCCTCAATAGGAACTCGATAAATAGTAGCTATTTCTCTTATCTCAAATAGAAACCCACTCACAACAGCTAGATTCAAAGGAAGTAATTTAGAGTCTCTTCATAGGAGAGATTCAATGGTAGGACATTTGGACAGGGAAAGTGTTGTGGAAAGATCATTGCTAAGACAGGAAAACCACTTTTTCCAAGAGCAGCCGGTTATCCTGCCCTTAATCCCCAGGTTTTGTCAGCAAGGACAGGAGAGATGTGAGAATGACTTCGGTATACTTTCAAAAGTACTCAGGAATATCGCTGGCTCAGAGAGCCCCAGAGATGAGCCAGATGGACCCTGTGGGTGTGAATCTCCGAGCATGTGGTGCAGAGGCTGAAGAAGCTACCCAGGGAACCCCAGCCCCCAGGCCCATTGTTCAAGTCTGAGTGGGTGCTGACAGTCATGGACGCATGTCCCTGCTCCTGGCATCAACACTCCCGTTCCCAGGTGGTGGGCGCCAGCTCACACCTTCCCAGCCTTGCAGGGGTGCCAAGGAGGGAAAGCCCAAAAC